>NC_137686.1:2893619-2896849 GCF_963989245.1 Nansenia antarctica | reverse complement strand
TGTGAGACATGGTGAGTGTGTTGAGACATGGTGAGGTGTGTGAGGCGGGGGTGAGTGTGTGAGACATGCTGAGGTTGTGTGAGGCGGGTGCTGAGTGTGTGAGGCGGTGCTGAGTGTTGTGAGGCATGGTGAGTGTGTGAGGCGGGGGGTGAGTGTGTGAGACATGGTGAGTGTGTGAGACGGTGGTGAGTGTGTGAGGCGGGTGCTGAGTGTGTGAGGCGGTGGTGAGTGTGTGAGACATGGTGAGTGTGTGAGGCGGGGGTGAGTGGTGAAGCGGGGGTGAGTGTGTGAAGCGGGGGTGAGTGTGTGAGACATGGTGAGTGTGTGAGGCGGGGGTGAGTGTGTGAGGCGGGGGGTGAAGTGTGTGAGAGGAGGGCTGAGCGTAGGTGCCGGCTTTTTTTGGGTGGATTTTGTGGTTTTTAGACTGTGGTTAGGCTGGAAATTGTCCAATCCTATCTGGCAACCTGGGACAACATGGGTCAACGACCCCCGAAGCCCACCCACCCGCTATGAAGTTCAAATAAGCTCAGAGTGGAGTCGGCTCTGCGTGTCCCGGCCGTTCACTATTGGCTGTGGGCGCGTGAGAGTGGTCCTATGGGCCGGGCTGCTCTTCTCACAACAAGCTGCTCTGCTGTGGAGGATGTGGCCATGCAGCTGGGTGCTGCCAGAAGGATGTCTCATTATGACAATGTCATAAATCAAATGACACATGTGATTAAATGATGGAACTGTCAGAACATGTCTCTCTCTACGCCCTGAACAGTGTGTGAGTGCCTGGTCGGCCTGCCTGGGAGGGAAGGGGGGGGGGTTAACAGTGTGTGTGTGACTGGTCGGCCTGTCTGGGGTGGGAGGGGGGGGGGGGGGGGGGGGTGCTAGCCGTGATGGCAGGGGGGGTGGAGGTTAGGACAGGGGGGGTGGAGGGTTTAGACAGTGGGGGGTGGAGGTTTAGACAGGGGGGTGGAGGTTTGTACAGGGGGGGGTGGAGGTGTGTCAGGGGGGGGGTGGTGGTTTGACAGGGGGGGGTGGAGGGGTTTAGACAGGGGTGGAGGTTTAGACAGGTGGGGTGGTGGTTAGCTGGGGGGTGGAGGGTTTAGAGCAGGAGGGTGGTGGTTTAGACATGGGGGGTGGAGGTGTAGACAGGGGGGGAGGGGGTAGACAGGGGGGGTGGAGGTTAGTCAGGGGGGTGGAGTGTAGACTGGGGGGTGGAGGTTTAGACAGGTGGGGGGTGGAGGTTTAGACAGGGGGGGGTGGAGGTTAGACAGGGGGGGGTGGAGGTTTAGACAGGGGGGGGTGGAGGTTAGACAGGGGGGGTGTGGAGGTTTAGACAGGGGGGTGGGGTTATGCGGGGGTGTGGAGGAGGTTTAGACAGGGGGGGTGGAGGTTAGACAGGGGGGGGTGGAGGGTTTAGACAGGGGGGTGGAGGTTTAGACAGGGGGGGGTGGTGGTTAGACAGGGGGGGTGGAGGTTAGACAGGGGTGGGTGGAGGTTTAGGACAGGGGGGTGGTGGTTGAACTGGGGGGGTGGGTTTTTAGACTGGGGGGGTGGGGGTTGGGTGGAGGGGGTTTAGACAGGGGGTGTGGAGGGTAGACAGGGGGGGTGGAGGTTTAGGACAGGGGGGGTGGAGGGTTTTAGACAGGGGGGTGGAGTTTAGACAGGGGGGTGGAGGGTTTAGACAGGGGGGGGTGGAGGTTAGGACAGGGGGGGTGGAGGTTTAGGACAGGGGGGGTGGAGTTTAGACAGGGGGGGTGGAGGGTTTAGACAGGGGGGGTGAGGGTTAGACAGGGGGGGTGGAGGGTTAGACAGGTGGGGGGTGGAGGGTTAGAGTCAGGGGGGTGGAGGTTTAGACAGGGTGGGGTGGAGGTTTAGGACAGGGGACAGAGGCTGGTCTGGGATAGCTTGGCTTTTGCTCTGTAGTAAACAAATCTCTCTAAAGTGGAACATTGTGAAGGAAAATGTGCATCACTGGCAACGCTCTCTTCTCATCACATCAATGCACGCACCACGCGCACACTACCGTCACATTACACACACACACAGTTTATTGAGCGCACAAGCAGGTTTTTTATAACAGGCCCTCAGCTCGTTGAGTAATAGCGGTGTAAGTGTCCGGAGTCGGTGCTCGGAACCCGCCGTGAGAAAAAGGTCACAAGCAGAAAGTGTCACAAGCAGGTCGCCTCCGCGCACCCGGACCCGTCAGCAGAGGCTCTCCATCCTCCTGCGCTCCGTGGCGGGTCGTCGCTAGAATATAGGTCAGAGAGGTGCAGGCTGCATTCGGAAGGTCGCTGGTTCGATCCCCGCCTCAGTAGGGAGCTGCGTTTGTCCTTGAGCAAGGCACTTAACCCCTAATTGCTCGGTGGGGCGCTGACTATGGCTGACCCTTGCGCCTAGAGCAAAACATACCCCCTCCTAACAATTGACTCGCCAAGTTGATTGCATGTCAAATAATAAAAGAAAACCTTCTTCATGTTCTCCTGCTCTGTGACCGTGGTGCATAAGCTCCTCTAGCACCCAGAGCACCCAGAGCACCCATCTCTGGCATGACAGTAACATCCCAGGAGGCCCATACTCCTCCACCGAAAAACGATGTTCTGAGAACGAGGCCGGGGGGGGGCACCTCAAACCTCCTCCCCTTATCGCTCTGACGGAAGCTGTTGGAACCCTTGACTGACCCTGAAAGTCTGGGGTAAGGAAGAAGTGGGAGTTTTTTCTTCTTTGTCGTTTGTCTTTTCCACCGTCAACTGTCACCCTAAAACAGTGGTTCTGCCCGATGGTGAAGAGCCAATGATAGTGAGAGTAGAAGCACTTCGGTGGTGTACCGTGGAAAGAAAAAAAAAAAGAACAAGAAAAAAACGACTCAAGAGAGAGAGAGAGAGAGAGAGAGAGAGCTTCCTGTCACCTACATTCTGGCCCCTCGAGTTCACTGCCAGTGATCAACGAGCTAACTAGCATTTCCTCAAGGCACCCCCCTCCCCTCTCCTCTTCTCCCCTCCCCTCTCCTCTCCTCCCCTCTTCTCCCCTCCTCTCCTCTCCTCCCCTCCCCTCCCTTCTCCTGTCCTCTCCTCCCCTCTTCTCCCCTCCTCTCCTCTCCTCTCCTCTCCTCTCCTCTCCTCCCCTCTTCTCCCCTCCTCTCCTCTCCTCTCCTCTCCTCCCCTCTCCTCCCCTCTCCTCTCCTCTCCTCTCCTCCCCTCTTCTCCCCTCCTCTCCTCTCCTCTCCTCTCCTCTCCTCTCCT
>NC_137686.1:2768619-2891119 GCF_963989245.1 Nansenia antarctica | reverse complement strand
TGTCACACAACACGCTGTCACACAACACGCTGTCACACAACACGCTGTCACACAACACACTGTCACACAAGACTCAACACAACACACTGTCACACAACACACTGTCACACAATACGCTGTCACACAACACGCTGTCACACAACACACTGTCACACAATACGCTGTCACACAACACACAACATGCTGTCACACAACACACTGTCACACAATACGCTGTCACACAACACACAACACGCTGTCACACAACACGCTGTCACACAATACACTGTCACACAACACGCTGTCACACAATACGCTGTCACACAACACGCTGTCACACAATACACTGTCACACAACACACAGTCACACAACAGACTGTCACACAACATGCTGTCACACAACACGCTGTCACACAACACGCTGTCACACAACACGCTGTCACACAACACACAACACACTGTCACACAACACGCTGTCACACAACACGCTGTCACACAACACACAATCACACAGCACGCTGTCACACAACACACAGTCACACAACACACAGTCACACAACACGCTGTCACACAACACGCTGTCACGGGGTGACCACAGGGTGGTCCAGTGGTCTAGCATCGCGGTCTACAGTGCACACATATGCCCATGTTGGCATTAGGGGTGCAACGGTTCTCGTTTTTTTTACGGACGGTTCGGTTCGCGTTCCACGGTTCAATACACTAGTGAACCCGTGGCGGTTTTCGGTTTATCCTGTGTTTCATTGAAAGTCGGATGTTTGTTCATGGCGAGCGAGTTGAAAACATGGCAACAGTTTGAGGAAGCCCTGGATTGCTACAAATCTGCGTTGTGGGGTCATTCATTCTCGTTTTGGTATTGAATACAGAGATGAGGGAATGAAAACAGTGAACAGAAACGCGTGTCGCAGAAATGCTTCACGCGCAGGGCTGCCAAGTTTCACCAAAAGTTTGGAGTGCGATTTTTTGGCGGTGGAGCGACTCAAAACTGTGCACGTTTTGGCGGCAGCGGCGGCCCCTCTCTCCCACCCAATTATTTGTGCTAGCTTCCTGCAATTTTACATGTTGTTCATAATAAACCAGCACAAGAAATGAAAATAATAAATAATAACATTTTATAAAACAAGAAAAAAATTCAGACAATATATCATATTTATGAAATCTTAATAAACAAATACAGTAGACTACAGACTCTAAAAGAAAAATTGGCCCCATCAACAGGACTCAGCCCCTTGGTCAGCAGCAGAAAGATCCGTGGTCATCATCTTATATACAGTGCATTGCTCATAGATGGCTATCATGTTATACAGTAGGGCTGGGTATCGCCACTGATTTCCCAAAACGATTCGATTCCGATTCACAGCTCCCGATTCACGATTCGATTCACGATTCGATTCGATTCCGATTCGATCTAGTTACAATATACATTTTTTGCTTGAATATGAAAGAGATTCTCCGAACTAATGCTATAAATGGTTCAAGGAACCCTATAACATGTAGCATTGTTAAACATATCAATGAATTGACTCCAAAGCAGTTACATGAATGTACTTTTTATTTACATATGACTTTGCTTTTGTCCAGCTCATCTCTATCGTCACATTTTTTAAATCCAAAATGCACCCAGACATCTGACTTTAAGCCTGGTGGTGACTTGAGTGTCCCTGCCATCGCCATGTTTTTAGATTTTAGGGTTGAGACCTCACGTTGCGTGAGATATGATAAATTCTTGTAGCGCGAGATCTGGCCACGAGATCTCGTTGCGGGTTGAAGCTGCAAGCACATTTTAAAAAATAAATAAATAAAGGATTTATGAATCGATAATCGCTCATTTAATGAAGATCGATTCAGAATCGGGAAATCGATTTTTTGAACCCAGCCCTATTATACAGTACATACCAGGGTTTTTCCTGGGTCAGAATGAGGGCTTGGTGGGTGTTTTTGTGCGCGCGCAGCGCGCCCACATTTTTTTGGAGGGACCCCCAATTGTTGTATTTGTATTGTAAATGTTAATTATTAATAATTATTATTATTAATGTACCTGGATATGTTACAGTAGAGAAACAAAAAACAGTTACCAAAACTGAGTACCGTATTTTCCGGACTATAAGTCGCGGTTTTTTTCATACTTTGGCTGGTCCTACGACTTATAGTCAGGTGCGATTTATATATCAATAATTCATAATCTCTGACTGACATGAACTGACATACGGTAATCTCTGACTGACATGAACCAAGGAGTAACTTCCGCTAGCGCCTCATACACGATAGAATAGCCATTATACTTGACAATGTGGACATTAAACACGACAATGTGGACATTAAACATGATGTTATGGACCTTATACACAATGTTATGGACGTTATAAACGATATTAAAGTCATTTATTACCTTTCAGAGGCTGTTCAATGTTGCATTGTTTGTAGCATCCTGACTACTTTCGTTTTCACAAAGCTATCTTTGTCATGGCCTTATACACGATAAATAGTCGTTACACTCGACAATGTGGACATTAAGCACTATATTATCAACGTTATACACGATATTAAAGTCATTTATTACCTTTTAGAGGCTGTTCAAAGTTTCATTTTCTCTCGCGACGCCATGTTGCTAGCCTCCGCTAGCCCCGCGCTAGCTAGCGGACTTTACATTCGATAATACAAGTATTCCTTAACCTTTCAGAAAAAAGTTTTAACGTGAATTATGTCCTTCCTGGGTTTACAAATCCTATTATGAATGTTATACACGATATTAAAGTCATTTATTACCTTTTAGAGGCTGTTCAATGTTGCATTGTTTGTAGCATCCTGACTACTTTCGTTTTCACCAAGCTATCTTTGTCATGGCCTCATACACGATAAATAGTCGTTACACTCGACAATGTGGACATTAAGCACTATATTATCAACGTTATACACGCTATTATGAACGTTATACACGATGTTAAGTCATTTATTACCTTTTAGAGGCTGTTCAAAGTTTCATTTTTCCTCCGCGACGCCATGTTGTTAGCCCCGCGCTAGCTAGCGGACTTTACACTCGATAATACAAGTATTCCGTAACCTTTCAGAAGAAGTTTCAACGTGAATTATGTCCTTCCTGGGCTTACAAATCCTCTCATGTCTCTTCACAGTGCCAGACTAGAGTCAAGCTCAACAGGGTCTTCTTTCCCCGCTGATTCCGCCAAGCCCGTTCCCTTGAACCATGCGACTTATAGTCCAGTGCGACTTATATGTGGTTTTTTCCTCTTCATGATCCATTTTTGGCCTGCTGCGACTTATACTCGGGTGCGACTTATAGTCCGGAAAATACGGTATTTACTAGCTAAGATTGGCAAAAGATTGGCGTGATGCAACCGAAATGAGTAAACAACTAGTTTGAAACTAACTAGTAACAACTAGGGGTTTAGTAACTACTAAATGCCTGCATTTAGTAATGACTTACGCCATATTGGTGCAACCCAGTCCAGTAGGCTACCAGATACGATGTTGTAATGTATGCACATATTTTGCTACCACGGTTGCCAGATGGAATTGACAATGTCCAGCCCAACCGGTCTAAAAGCTGCCGAATCCACCCGTCCAGTGTGACCAAAAGTAGCCCAATCTGGCAACCCTGCTTGCTACGTTCTTGCAGCTCGCGTGAACACAGGTTCTTGCATCAGCACTCGCCTGCCGCTTCGATTGCAGACTCAAGTTAACACGCGTGCAGAAAGATGCCACAAAACTCATGTCCGGTAGCTTTCTTTCAAGGAATTTCTAAAATAAAAGTCCCGTAAAAAAAGTAAAAAAAAACAAAAATGTTATTTCTCGCCGTGAGAAATAGAGATGCGGCGTGAGAGCGTGAGAACTGGTTGAAATGCGTGAGTGTCACGGTGATTGCGTGAGACTTGGCAGCCCTGTTCACGCGTGTCCTATATGCGCTTAAAATGCGCATAATGGGTGTATGGGATACAGCTCTCATAGCTAAAGTGCATTTTTACTTTCATTTCTTCCTCCCCTATTATATACTAGTCCTCAAGCCTAAGAGGCACTTTTTTGTGACGCCAGCTGGTGAAACAATAAACCACTCGCGTGAAACGGCTATATTTAGACTTGGATGAATGGATTAATTGTTTGAGGCTAACGGTAAGTGATACATGGCTTGTAAACATACTTTAATTTTAGGACGTGTTCAAAAGCAAGGACTGTGTGATCATCTAATTATGTGTAGTTATGTGTTTTTAGCATGTTGATGTTCAATCAGAATGTTGTGGTGTTATTAAAATACAGTTTAGACGTTCGTAGCGCTGTTTTGTTAGCCGCTAGCTGTTAGCAGCGTTTGCTTCCGGTTTCATGACAGAGAGTTTAACCCTATATGTGCCTGACGTCTAACAACATTCAAATGACTCTAACTTCGTCATCTTTTAAAAAAAAAAAAGAAGAAAAAAAAAGAATAATAATAATCAACACACACACCGTGTCACATACAAGTGCACATAGGTTAACTTTTATCAAGTTTGACTATACGTTTAATTACTCTCAATGAAGGCTATACATATGATATATGAATGGTCTTATGATAAATCAATCGTTATATGATATTTTTGCTTTATTGGACTGCGTAGTTTCTCATGAAACACAAAGTATCTGTAGTCTGAAGAAACAACATCATATCTGAGCTGCTTCATTTTGACAGTGACATTTAGCACCCACACCATGCTACCCAGGTGGAACTGTGATCGCCAGATTTCCTCTGGAAACTTATCTAGATGACAGACTGTGTGTGTGTGTGTGTATATGTGTGTGTGTGTGTGTGTGTGTGTGTGTGTGTGTGTGTGTGTGTAATGTGTGTGAAAGTGTGTGTGTGTGTCACTCATGATCATAATCTGTATAGTGAGAAAGATCAATGATTTCCACTCAAACCTTTTAAATTTCCTTTTCTTTTTGTTGGAGTCCTCAGGGGTCTTTGCGTGGCTTTCCGTCTGTTTCTGGGGCGTCTGCAGCATGGCCTGAGCGGACCTGACCCAGTCGCTCACTGACCTCTGGCCGACCTCCCCGGTCATGCTGTGGGTCTCTCCGTCAGACGGGTAGTCTGAGATGTCAGTGTCCGTCACCTGGGGGTCAACCATGTGACAGTTGCTGGTGAAAAGTGCAACCAGTACCAGCAACAACACTGTAGGCTACAGAGAGGTGTGTAGACAGGCCGCCGTACAGCCCTGGAACATGTGGTTGTGCTGGGTGCATTCATGGAGACAGCTGATCACCTGACCAGACAGCTAGCATTGACCTGACAACAACTAAGCTCCTTGACTGACTCAATGGCCAGAACCTGTGGGATCATTAAGGACTGATGGTTGGTCCACATTGGGAGTTAAAACAGCCTTATATATTTCTGATTATTATGGTGGAAGACCGTTGACAATAAGGTCATGATGAGGCATCTAGAGGTAATACGCTTCACGAATCAATCTGGCATATGAGAGATTTGAAATTTCTTCACGCATTCTGGATTGAGACTCGAAGGAATCTAAAAAGATGGGCGCGAAAGCGACGAGGCGCACCAACAATAACATCCAAAATAACATCTCTGCTTAACTGCCGCGTCGCCGCCCCAGCAGTACCTGAGGATATCACTTCCCAGGGTGGAAAAATTCAAGAGGCGGCGTCGCCTGCTGCCTGTCATGTGCAGACACGACCAGCATACCAGCCCCCAGCCAGCCAGCCAGCCAGCCAGCCAGCCAGCCTACGCGCTCTCCTGTTTGAATCAACTTGACCCTGCTGGGCCCGGTGCCAGCACGCGTCACACTCTTAACTAGCTACAGAGAGCAGAGGAACACTATGTTCCTGGCCCTAGCTCAAAAATGTGTTCACCCGGCACCAAAAGCATTGTAAGAACACACAGCACTTGGAGCGCTCTCTAGCGCGCGCTCTCTCACTCTATACCTCTCTCCCTGTCTCTCTCTCTCTCACTCTCTACCTCTCTCCCTGTCTCTCTCTCACTCTCTACCTCTCTCCCTCTCTCTCTCTCTCTCCCTCTCTCTCTCTCTCTCTCTCTCTCTCTCCCTCTCTCTCTCTCTCCCCCCCTCTCTCTCCCTCTCTCTCTCTCTCTCTCTCTCTCTCTCTCTCTCTCTCTCTCTCTCTCTCTCTCTCTCTCTCTCTCTCTCTCTCTCTCTCTCTCTCTCCCTCTCTCCTAGCATGTTTTGCTGAACAAACAGTAGTAAAAGGCTGTTGACGTTCCTGTCCCTGGCACGGTCTAGAGGTAGTCACCCGACGTCGGGTCTTGGACGTACGTAGCTCCGCCTTTATCCGGGAAGCGGATCCGTTGATGCTCTTTGGCCTTGGGAGAGGCGAAAACGTCACCGCGCTCCAGCTACCCACACTCCGCTTCTAGAACAATAACAAAGAGCTCTTGGCTGACACACACATGAAGTGATTGGGATATAAATCTGTGTTTGGATGGACATCTTCCACACTATAATCTGGTTTGATCCAGTTTGATTTACTGTATCCTTTGCAGAGAGCATAACATCCCCTCTTAAGCCAACTAAGCTGGGTTCATATAGTCCAGTGGATATTATTCATCTACTCTTGGGGAGAAATAGATGAAAGAGTAGTGTCTTCATTGTCAGGACCACATGCTTAAATAACATATTTCCTGGTCAGAGTTGACAGCTCTACTTTAAATCCAAACAGGAAAAAATTATCAATTAAGAATAGGCTAAACACTTGTCTTGCCAACACGTCTTTTAACTTCAATGATGGCCGTTGTGTATTATCACATGCATTCATGTCAATGTTGCAATTCACACCAATAGATCTGTCATCAAGCCTACAGTCTGCATGTACTGTACAGTCAATATCAAAATGTCAACCGTTTTCAGAACATTAAACCATAAATCACCCAAAAACAGTAGAACTGTGAGAGACTACTGACTGAAATAGAACTTCAGATTTTGCACAAATGCTCCAACGCATGATATTTTGACGGCCCTGGACCACCTAAATACTCAGCTTCAAACTCGACCCCCAGCAGTACGCCTACCACAAGAACAGGTCAACGGAGGACGCCGTCTCCACGGCGCTTCACTCCACCCTGACCCACCTAGACACAAGCAACACCTACGCCAGGATGCTGTTCATTGACTTCAACACCATCAACACCATCATCCTCAGGGCTGTGTGCTGAGCCCTCTCCTCTACTCCCTCTGCACCTACGACTGCGTGCAGATGCATGACTCTAACTCCATCATCAAGTTGGCAGATGACACCACGGTGTTAGGCCTGATAAGTAACAATGACAACAACGACAATGACCAATACAATGTTTGCACATACCGTATTATTACACATACCTCTTTGATATAGCCTCTTTTATACATCTGTATATTAGATACTATACATAAGCTACCTTAACTGTCAGTGTACACAGCTCATAACTGTATACCTCTAAACTACCGTACTTGCCATACTGTACCTATCACTTATCACTATCATGTTTTATATCACTATTTGCACTTCTGGTTAGATGCTAAACTGCATTTCGTAGTCTGGTACTTGTACTCTGCAATGACAATAAAGTTGAATCTAATCTAAGCTAATTTTATACTAAATGTTTTGTAACCTGCACGTCTCAAGTTAGTCCTTCTACACCATTCCCGTGGACGACCTATTTTGAGGTAGAAACTGTGAATTTCGCCGAAAGGTGACACGTCTCCACCCCTTGTTATTAAAGTATTTGGTTGTGTTGTATTTGTATCTCTCCTACAGATGGTGTACACTGTAGATGTTCAGCTAGCGATCAGCCGTGCCTTTTTACCAACTAAAAGAGCCTCTTCTTCAATGCTAAGCTGCTATTTACACACAATGGCCATTAGTTGGCCGCTTGTAAATTAATTGCTTCCTACACAGAAAAACTGCAAAATAGCTTAATATTAGCTTATCCTGAAGTGATTTTGAAAATGTAAGGATACTGGGTGGTAGAACGCACATATCTAGGAAAAGTCATGAAAGGAGGGTCCTGAAATTGTATTGAGTGCAAAGATATAAAAAATGTCTTTACTCCCTCATGGCTGTTCTAGTGTTAACTAACCACAAACCCTAGCTGTTATCCTAACCCTAGATATGTTGTATATCATCAGAGTGGCAGTGCATCAGCAGAGCATCTAAGGGGCTGTGACGGTCTGAAACCCCAGGGCCCTGCGTCAGTGAAGATAGATATAACCTCTGACCTAGAGAGAGAGGATGTATAGCAGCATGTTAAGGAGGAAGCTTGGTCTGGGGTGGCGGGGGGGGGAGATGACAATCTAACTGAGGCTTCCTCCCTGTTTGAAACTCCAGCTCACGCCATCATGATGATGATGATTCTACTGCATTAGATTAGAGGACTCAACCTTTTTGTCAGTGTGAGTACAAACAACATTTATCTAGGCACAGGGTCCGCCATAGTCAGCGTCCCTGGAGCAATTAGGGGTTAAGTGCCTTGCTCAAGGGCAACAACGGCAGTAGTAGGCACCTTAGATACCATACCAGCAACCCTCCAGCTCGCATGCAGATCCGTCCTGAGGCGGGGATCGAACCAGCGACCTTCTGATTGCTAGCCGGCATCTCTAACCTCTTGGTTACCTGCCACCCCTATATTGACGTTCTGTTAATAAGTTGTGTGTGTGTGTGTGTGTATGTGTGTGTGTGTGTGTCTGTGTGTGTCTGTCTGAGTCTGTGTCTGTGTCTGTGTCTGTGTCTGTGTGTGTGTGTGTGTGTGTGTGTGTGTGTGTGTGTGTGTGTGTGTGCATGTGTCCGCCTGCTCCATTCAGCCACGAAATATCTTAGATAGAACGTTCCGGAAGTCACTGGAGTGACACTCCCCTCCTGGCACATTGTCACCACGCCGGCCCAGCCTTCACCAAACACTGCTGAGAGATGCTGGATAACGGCTGACATCACCAGAGCCTTCTCTGATATGGTGAGTCACGTAGTCAATGGGTGTGTTGTGTCCTGACAGTCTTTTCCTCTATTTCTCGCTTCCTTCTCTAAAAACACTGGGAGGAGAAAATCTTAAGAGGGAGGAACTGAAGTGTCCTCCGATCTTCTGCTCCGACGTGTTTTGAGAAGGAACAGATGATTGGGACGCCCCGCCCCCCCCCCCCCCCCCCTTGTATATATGGGTCAGAAACGCATAAACAAAGATAAGTCATCTCACCACAGGGGGGGTTTATAAAGAACAACAAACCTTAATAACCTAACCTCTAGAAACATTTCTTTACTCTACTTTTTTTATAAACAGTGCATTGCATAAATAGGTTAGTGAGAGTATTAATACAGGTTTGTGAGAGTATTAATACATGGGCTTTGGTTAAGTGGCTGCTGGCTTGCAGTGTGCCCCTCTTGTCCACAGACAAGGGCTCCATTCAGCAGCGATGCTGAAGCTCCACTTCTGACCTGGAACCATTCTAGAACACAACCTGAACTTCCACACACTTCACAGCACTGGTGGTTATTGGCCTGTACGACCTTAACCAGTACGTTCTGAATCCTACACACTAGTGGTTCAACATCTAAAGGAATACTTACATCAAAAATAGAACAAATGATTGAGATTAGATTAAGAAATTGATCATTGCTATTGACCCATTCCTTAATGCATAATGTGTAGCCTACATCCATGCACTCATGCTGCATATTTAAGCAGAATAAGGCAATATTGTAAAACATATCAGTTGTATGAAGAAACCATATGGAACTGCTGACATACTATGAACCCCATGACACTAATGGCTAATGGTCACTACTGCCTAATGGTCACTAATGGCGCTATACTTTAAGTCGGCCAGTGTATATCAACTAGATGGGAGGATCAACCCTGATGGATTCAACTGTGGTCAAAATAACATAAACAGTACTGTCATACCAAACGGAAAGGTGCAAAACAAAGCACAGGATGGTGCACAGCACCCCCTAGTGGCCTCGGTTGTGGCAAATGTTTTGACGCCATGCCTCGACAATTATTGAAAGAACACGCCTTTTACACTTTGTAAATGTTGACGTACGGCACATATTGCAATTGTCTTGCACTGTCTATGTGCTTTAGATTAATTACGGATTAAACAGTTTCTTTGGGAATTTCGATGACGATGTGTTTTGCTTCTACAGTATATTCTGCGGAAAGGCTGTAATACACTGAGGTCACAGTTTTGGAGTGAAAACACTGGTAGGAATCATATGAAACATCCGGCTAGTTGGCTAGCATGACAGTTAAATGCCGGGTTACACTAATTTGAGTGACTGTTGCTTGACACAAGTCACAAGGACATTGTGGACGTCCTACCATCGGATGAAATACATTTCGTCCATTGTTGTTTGTGACAAATGTAAAGAAAACGACAGCTCTGTGTTATCGCGCAATGTTTGGTAAACACTGAAAGGGGTCTAACTGGTGGAGGCAATGAAGTAGAAATCATTGTTTGACACCATTCTCCATTCCGTTCCATGCATTACAATGAGCTGGTCCTCCGATGTCTACCTCCCCCAGCCTCCACTGGTCTGTAAGCATTGTAAAAGCTACTCACCGGTTTAGGGGACTCCTGAAGCTCTTCAGTGGAAGACTCTGAAGTCTCCCAGTCAGAGATCTCTCCCCTGCTCTCCACCTCCTCCACCTCGTCTCCAGAGGAAGACTCTGAAGTCTCACAGTCAGAGATCTCTCCCCTGCTCTCCACCTCCTCCACCTCGTCTGCAGAGTCATCCAGGTCACAGTCAGAGTCCATCGTAGGAAGGTCTTCTACAAAGGGTTTGTTTGACAAGATCACGTTGGGCTCGGTCACATTGATTACACACAGTCTTACTCGATCTTTCATGGCTGGAATGGTAAATGGGCTGACTTACATAGCGCCTTATTCCAAAGTGCTTTACAACGGCCTCTCATTCACCCATTGACACACACATTCACAAACCAATGGCGGCAAGCTACCATGCAAGGCTCGCTCACTGGGAGCAATTTGGGGTTCAATGTCTTGCCCAAGGACACTTCGATATGTGACCAGCCGGGGCCATCCTCCCTTTAGTTTCGCGCGAGCTATGCGCGCGGACAGGGCTCTCCGCCACTAATGTAAAAATTCCTGGAGGAAACACTGGGGACATGTTGGTGAAATTGATAAAACAACATTTAAAAATGTGGCTCTTTATTCCACAGTAAGATTCCTACTGGGATTTAGAAAAGTGAACATCGGGTACTTTCAGGTACTTTCTAGTACTTACAAATAATTCAACACAATAGAGAACTGAAGGGAGCCTGGCGGTGGGTGTTCCGTTCCAAGCTAAGCATCCATTCCTTGACTGTTGAGGACTCAGAGCTCTCCCTCTGTTGACTGCTGAGACCACAGCCTCAGAGGGACACGGTTTCAGTACGTATAGGTTGTTTTAATCAATGGACCTATCGCTAAGCCACGCCCCCTTTGAAAACTCGGACAAACAAACAACGCTTCACTGACAGTGACTGACTGACCGACCGTGACTGAATGACATTCAATGACTTACAATGGCGGGAGTTGGCAAATTTCAGATTTCTGATTTACCACAGCAAGTAATAGACATGTTTTTTAAAAGATGACAAGAATATTTAGTCTAGACTCTTTTCAACATCAGATATTAGCGAGTTGTTTGTCCGACCTTTCTGCCTGTCGTGACTTTTGCTGTGATATGATTGGACAATTTCTATTCAATATCAATTCATTCAACGTTCAGACTACGCTCAACTGAAACAAGCTGTGCCGGTCTCGAAAACTGTCTGACAGTGAGCACGCCCTTACATTACATGAATCCCAAAGAAATAGGCAAGGAAATGTTTATTTTTTTTACTACCATCTAACCTGGTAATTGCCTTGTCAGTAAATATACCTAAAAATAAAGGGCGACATAAAATGCCAACCGGATTACATCATATGAATAATAGCCTATGATCCACGATCATGTGGTGGATGAATCCTGGCTCATGATGTAGAGGTTGACCATTGCCTTTCGTCCAGTATTGTCATTCTAGCGCGACCCCGCTTCCCCTGAGCTACCAGTGTGGAACGTAGAACGCAGTAGAAGGAATACAACAATGTCACTTCAACTGTCTTCCCCTGAGCTACCAGTGTGGAACGTAGAACACAGTAGAAGAGAATACAACAATGTCACTTCAACTGTCTTCCCCTGAGCTACCAGTGTGGAACGTAGAACGCAGTAGAAGAGAATGTCACTTCAACTGTAGGTTGACGATCCACGGGGCAGTTGAACATAAGAGCCCTGTCAGTGTCGGTGTCATGGCTTAGCTGTCCCAGACCCGTGTTCAGACGCTCCACCACCCAGAAGGCACCTTGTTGGTTCCTCAGGTCCGACGGACTGGCCTGTGTCTCCCCTCTCTGAACCTAACCCTATGTACTTTCCCACCGTCAATAAAATACAGAAGAAGAAGGTTCAAGCTTTGTCATTTGCACAGAGTACAACCAAATGTGTTTCTGCTCTAGGCCAGGGGTCAGGGGTCAGAGCCATAGAAGGACCCTGGAGCCATTAGGGGTTCAGTGCCTCGCTCAAGGACACTTCGACCTTGTGGGCCAGGCGGGGTTCGAACCGCTGAGCTGCCAACCTTGCGATCATTAGACGCCAGCTCTACCGGCTCTAAGGAACTCTTCAGCTCTACCGGCTCTAAGGAACTCTTCCAGCTCTACCGGCTCTAAGGAACTCTTCCAGCTCTACCGGCTCTAAGGAACTCTTCTACCGGCTCGAAGGAACTCTTCCAGCTCTACCGGCTCTAAGGAACTCTTCCAGCTCTACCGGCTCTAAGGAACTCTTCTACCGGCTCTAAGGAACTCTTCTACCGGCTCTAAGGAACTCTTCTACCGGCTCTAAGGAACTCTTCTACCGGCTCTAAGGAACTCTTCCAGCTCAACCGGCTCTAAGGAACTCTTCCAGCTCTACCGGCTCTAAGGAACTCTTGTACGTAGCGGACTAAGCGTCGACCACGTAACCACAGGGTTCATGTCCTGCATGTCATCCCTTCTCTCTCTCTCACCCATCCTGCATGTCATCCCTTCTCTCTCTCTCACCCATCCTGCATGTCATCCCTTCTCTCTCTCTCACCCATCCTTCCTGTCATCCCTTCTCTCTCTCACCCATCCTTCCTGTCATATCTGTACTATCTCTATCACAATAAAAAGAAAAATATGAGTGGGACTGCCCCACTCAGAAAAAATAATAATAATAATAATTATTATTAATAAATAAATAAATAAATACATAAATAAATACATAAATAAATAAATAAATACATAAAATAAAATAAAATAAAATAAAATAAAATAAAATAAAATAAAATAAAATAAAATAAATAAAATAAATAAGTAAGCGTGTGTGTACCTGGCCCGGTGCTGAGCGTGCGGAGAGCTCTGCTGTAGGACTGGATGGAGGAGTATGTGGCAGCTCGTCTCAGAGGCCTGTGGTGCTCCTGGGCTGGGCCGCTGCAGGGCGGAGGCTGCTGCTGCTGGGCCTCGCCGTCCGACAGCCCGCCCTCACTGGAGTTCCACGTGATGTGCACCGGGTCCTCCTCCTCATCACACGGCAGAGCGCTGGCTTGGACCAGGACAGAGGAGACAACGGCTGTTTTTGTTTTTTTAAGTTACGTTATGTGATACAGAGCAGTGACGGAACTGAATTTGAGCTCTGTTCAAATTAGGGTTCGTCGGTGCAGTTTTTGTACTTTAGGCAAATTGTTTTCGCCGATGTCTCGCGGGCACAAATGGCGTACGGAAAAGAACATCACATGGAAAGGGTTGGTTCATTAAAGAACATCACATGAAAGGGTTGGTTCATTAAAGAACATCACATGAAAGGGTTGGTTCATTAAAGAACATCACACGAAAGGGTTGGTTCATTAAAGAACATCACATGAAAGGGTTGGTTCATTAAAGAACATCACATGAAAGGGTTGGTTCATTAAAGAACATCACATGGAAGGGTTGGTTCATTAAAGAACATCACATGAAAGGGTTCATTAGTCACCTGCTGCTGACGACTGTGCTAACGGCCTTACAGCACGCAGCTTCCTCCCAGACCGTAGCAGCTTCCTCCCAGACCGCAGGTTCTACAATACAAAATTACACTGTTTTTTTTCTCTCATAAAAAGGGGAGAGAATGCACAGGGGTGAGGTAGCTAAACACTGTGTCATGGGATGCATGAATGAATTGTTTACAGTTAAAGTCGGAAGTTTACATACAGTACACTTAGGCTGAAGTCATTAAAACAAATTTTTTAACCACTCCACATGTTAACAAACTATAGTTTTGGCAAGTCGGTTAGGACATCTACAAGTAATTTGTCCATAATTCCATTTCTTATAATTCACTATATCACAATTACAGTGTATCAGAAGTTTACATACACTAAGTTGATTGTGCCTTGAAACAGAAAGATTCCAGAAAATTATGTCATGGGTTTTAACGCTAGATTAAGCTAGACTAATTGACATAATTTGAGTCAATTGGAGGTGTACCTGTGGATGTATTTTAAGGACTACCTTCGGTCCTTGGACATGGGTCTGATTTCCACCCCCCGCACCAACCTATGAACCTTCAGGGACAGAGCCTTCAGTGTGGCAGCACCCACCCTTTGGAACTCTCTCCCTACAGTGATCTGCATTGCCCCTACCCTGGACACCTTCAAATCAGCCCTCAAAACCCATCTGTTCACCAAGGCCTTTGGCCCCTAGTTTAGTTATGTCACTGTCTCTGTGTTTTTCTGTTTTGGTTGTCAGAATGTATTTATTTTTCTGTAAAATTCGTAAAGCGTCCTTGGGTTCTGTGAAAGGCGCTATATGAAACCAAGATATTATTATTATTAAACTCAGTGCCTCTTTACTTGACATCATAAAAATAAATCAATAAATCAATCAATAAATCAGCCAAGACCTCAGAAAAAAACCCTGAGTGGTTCATCCTTGGGAGCAATTTCCATACTCCTGTACAATAGTAAACAATAGTACGCAAGTATAAACACCATGGGACCACGCAGCCATCATATCGCTCAGGAAGTAGAAGTGTTCTGTCTCCTAGAAAATGTACTGTGTTCCTTGTTCAATTCACTCTTTACCTCTATGGCAAAATACACATAAGCTGAAGCAGAGATTTATTTTTATTTTTTTACTTTTACTCATTTAATTGTCAATAATACTGTACTAGTTCTGTTATGTGTTGTTGCTTGTTTTTAGTTTCTTCCTTTTTTTTTTTTTTTCTATGCTTTTTCCCTTCTCCCTGTCTGTTGTCATTGTGTGGGGGGGGGGGGTCTTCTCCCTGTCTGTTGTCATTGTGGGGGGGTCTTCTCCCTGTCTGTTGTCATTGTGGGGGTGTCTGTCTGTCTGTTGTCATTGTGTGGGGGGGTCTTCTCCCTGTCTGTTGTCATTGTGGGGGGGGGTCTTCTCCCTGTCTGTTGTCATTGTGGGGGTGTCTGTCTGTCTGTTGTCATTGTGGGGGTGTCTGTCTGTCTGTTGTCATTGTGGGGGTGTCTGTCTGTCTGTTGTCATTGTGGGGGGGGGGTCTTCTCCCTGTCTGTTGTCATTGTGGGGGTGTCTGTCTGTCTGTTGTCATTGTGGGGGTGGGACGGGAGGACGGGTGGGGGAAAGAATGAAGTAAAAATGGTGACTCTGTTTCACTTATGCATCTCATCAAATAAAAAAATTATTAAAAAAAGAAAGAAAACGTACTTTGGTGTGAAATCAATCCTAGTATAACAGCAGGGTCCTTGAAGTTGCTGGAGGAAACAGATACAAAAGTATCTATATCCACAGTAAACAAGTCGTATAGACATAACCTGAAATGCAGCTCAGCAATGAAGCCAGACCATATTGACCAAGGTTATGTTTGGAGGAAAAAGGGGGAGGCTTGCAAGCCGAAAAACACCATCCCAACCGTGAAGCACGGGGGTGGCAGGATCATGTTGTGCCGGTGCTTTGCTGCAGGAGGGACTGGTGCACTTTACAAAATAGATGGAACCATGAGGAAGGAAAATGATGTGGATATATTGAAGCAACATCTCTAGACATCAGCCAGGAAGTTGAAGCTTGGGCGCAAATGGATCTTCCGAATGGACAATGACCCCAAGTATACTTCCAAAGTTGTAGCAAAATGCCTCAAGGACAACAAAGTCATGATATTGGAGTGACCATCACAAAGCCCTGCCCTCAAGCCTATAGAAAATGTTTGGGCAGAACTGAAAAAGTGTGTGCGAGCAGCAAGGACTGGAGGCTTCCAAGCCTGACTCAGTTACACCAGTTCTGTCAGGAGGAATGGGCCAACATTCCACCAACTTATTCTAGAAAGCTTGTGGAAAGAATACCTGAAACGTTTGACCAAAGTTAAACAATTTAACAGCAATGCTACCAAAGACTAAAGCCCAATTTATGCTTCTGCGTAAAATCGACGGCGTAGGCTACGCCGTTGCTTGCGTAGGCCCGCAGCCTTGACGCGCACCTCTCCAAAAATGTAACTACGCGGCAGTGCCTACGCAACCGTAAGCACTGTGATTGGTCCGCTTGGTAGCACATGATTCCGATATGATTCCAACTCTCTCGTAGGCCAAAATGCGGAAGCCATGACAGAAATGTCATTTACTTTTTCTGTAATTACTTATTAATAAAGATTTGAAAAATGATGATGCAGTGTTTCCTCTATATGCATTTATTCGTGGCGGGCCGCCACGAATGAATTTCCTCCGCAACTAATTGATTCAGACAGTCCACATTGATTCAGGCTGCGCAGAAAGGCAGCGAGTTATTATGACCGGAGAACAGAAAAAAAGCAGATTGAAGCTAGATTTAGGCCGCTTCCAGACCTACATTTCGTTACGATTTGGGGCGTAGTTAGTTACAATATGTTACAATGTTGCAATTAACCTCGTCGTTTGTGTTCGCACTGCAATCGAGATTGAATCGCTCTCAACAGGCGCTCTCAACAGGCGCGCGGCGACGCGCTTTCAAAACAGTTTTGTGATTGGTCCGAATTTAGCGGGACATTTGGATTTCTCTCTTCGCCCGTCCCTTTAATCCCGTAAACGTATCCTAATCAAAAATGCAACATCATCAGCGACGACTGTGGGTTATTGCATTTACTGCTGTTCTCTGGTTCATGTTCTTATACCAATGCTCAGTATAGAGTAGTTTAAATTAACATTCGTAATGTATGTCTCTGATGTTCATGGTCAATTAAATCAGCCAATTTTGTGAAACAAATAATGTTCCCGCTAATGGGTTAACCGAGCATTCTCGCACCTAACGTGCAAGCACCTAGCTTCGAACTATTCATAGCAATATGCGCGGGGCAAAAATAATCTATTGCCTCTAAAATCACCACGAACAGAACGGCGGAGGTACGGGTAAGCAGGGCTCATGTTGGTGTCCTCAAAGGTAAGAGTTTGTTTTCTTTAACTCAACTGATAGCATTACCTTGCTGTTGTTGTTTACCGAATGCTCCATCTGACTGTCACACTGTGATTTTACTTGTGTAAACAGTTAATGAGTAACGTTAGCCGGTTTTGTGCGTGTACTCTCATGTAGGCCTACTTCGTATTGATGTTTCTGTGTGTGTGTGTAATGCGCGTTCCGCATGTTCCGCTGCAGCTGTAGGATATATTGGTATTTGATCACCTTCTATATAAAATCACCTGCTTGGCTTTAATGACTTAACCGCTATTTAAGAAATTATAATTGTTGCCACCCTCTAGTTTTAGGTGAAATGACGTCTTTGTTTTGAGCGCCAGTGCGCGTTTTATGCTGGAATGGAATGGTATATAGGGCTGGGTATCGCCACTGATTTCCCAAAACGATTCGATTCCGATTCACAGCTCCCGATTCGATTCGATTCACGATTCGATTCCGATTCGATTTAGTTACAATATCAATTTTCCTTGAATATGAAGAGATTCTCAGAACTAATGCTAATGGTTCAAGGAACCCTATAACATGTAGCATTGTTAAACATATCAATGTTTACATTAAGAATTGACTCCAGCTCGCCAGATCCGGATATGGCTGGGGCACACACGGGGAGCGGCATATTGGGCGGCCGCTCCCGAGGGCGGTATAGGAGTATTTCCGGACAAGGATCCGTCGCGCAACAGCGCCCCCGGGGTGCCGGAATAGCAGGTGCTGGGCTCGAGGAGCCAGTCAGCTAGTCTGCCTGGCGGCCTCTTCTGGGACTGCCGGCCACGGGGTCGTGCGGCGGATCCTTCGCAATAGGCAGGGGATAATTGGATGCTAGGTTGGGTTCAATTGGCTACCAAATTGGGTGAAAAAGGGATAAAATCTGAAAAAAAATAAATAAATAATAAATATTTTGACTCCAAAGCAGTTACATGAATGTACTTCTTATTGGAACATAAATGAACATCATTGACCAACATTTTGCTAAATCAGACACTACAAAAAGTGCTTTTTAACGTGCTTTACTGCAGCCAGTGTAAATAAAGGGGCTACAAACATAGCCTATCGGTAAACAAGACATCACATCACTCAGGACTGTCTCAAATAGCTTATTTGCATAATATATATATATATATATATATATATATATATATATATATATATATATGTTATATACAAAATAAAAATGTGCAAAACTCAAACGAAAATAGTGCAATAGATGAGGGTATTTTGGGGAACAAAAAAACACATTTTACTTTTGCCTGCTTGCGGCTCTGTCCGTATTGATTTATTGATTGATTGATTTTATTTGATTTTATTAATTCATGCTTGCAGTGGAGCCAAGGCCCCACTGAAAAACCGCAGAACTTACATAGATATGACACACAATATTAGCAGCACAACAATTACACAACAATTTTAAAGTTTAAAAATATTTCAAGGCGGCAAAGCAAGGGCAGGTAGCAGTCATGGTAGCCATGCTGTATTATGTGTGAGTCTAGATATTGTCATTGTACAGTCTAACTGCAGTATGCAGGGTTGAGTTTTTCAGCCTGCTGGTTTTGGCCTTTGGTTCAGCCAGCTTGTGCTGGTTCCTCAGTGTCCTGGCAGTGCAGCTGCCTCGTGTTGGAGGTAGCAGGTCATGCAGAGGGTGTTGCTCGTCATGCATGTTCCTGACCAGCTTCACTGCGGCCTCCTCCCTCCTTGTCTGGAGTGATGGTAGGGGTTGTGAGATCTCACCAGCTCTCCTTCTGATGATTCTGCAGGCACGTGTCTGGACTCGCTCTAGATCAGCCTGTTGTTTTTTAGAGCAGCCCACCAAGAGCACTGAGCTGTATTCCAGACACGGCCTGATGAGAGTGGTGTAGATGGTGATGAGGTCATCCGCAGGTAGACCGTGTCTTGCCATGACCGTGAGATAGTGCAGCCGCTTGGAGGCAGTTTTTATTGCCTTCTCAATGTGCACATCTCCAGTCAGCTTTTGATCCAGATGGTATCCCAGATACTTTGTTGTTTCCACAACAGGTACTTCCTGTCCCCCCAGCATCAGCGGGGGAGGTTGTGGTGGGTTCCGGGCAAAACATATGCGCAGCTCAACCGACTTTTTCCCATTGAGTGTCATTTTGTTCTTGGCTGCCCATTCGTCCAGCCTTTGTGCCTCCAGGGGCATTGATGGGTCTGACATGATGTTGGATATGGGAATTGCTCTCGACAGCGCAATGTCATCTGCATATCCCACATCAAGAGTGTCCTCAAACATAGCATCCCGGGTGGCCATATAGAGGAGGAAGACATATGGGGAGGCTACCCCCCCTTGTGGCACCCCAGATGTGACTTCGATCCAGGGGCTATGAGCCCCATTTGCCACCACTCTTTGTCTCCTCCCTGTGATGTAGCTGTGTATCCAGGCTGTCAGAGATGGGCACAGTAACAAGTCCAGTATGTTTTGCATCAGGGTTCCGTGGTCAATTTGGTCAAACGCCTTTGACATATCTGCCAACAGTACTCTCACCATTGTTGGATTGGAGTCGGTTTCAGTGAGCCAGGTGTGCATTGCTCTAACTAAAGCCGTTGTGGTGCTGTGCTTGGGTAGATATGCATATTAGTTTTTGCACACGTTGAGCACAATGGGCATGAGCTTTTTCAAGACAAATCTTTCTATTGTTTTCCCTACACAAGAGGTTATGGAGATGGGACGCCAGTCTGAGATTGAGCCAGGGTCTTGGCCTTTGGGTATGGGACAGACATTTGACTCTTTCCATATATCAGGGACACACCCCTGTTGGTAAGAGCAGTTGGCCAGATGTGTGATGACCGGAGCCAGGTCCTCTGCCAGTTCTTTAAGCAGCCAGGTTGGAATACCGTCCGGCCCACTTGCTTTCCGGGGGTCCAGCCGAGTAAGGGCTAGCTTCATCTCACCTATGCTACAGATGTCACTTTGTGTGGGGGGTCCAGGTAATGGGAAAACACAGTAGGGTGTTGTTTTAGTCCATGACTTGGCAAAGAAGTTGTTCAGCGCTTCTGCAACTGTGTTTTCTTCAACTCCCTGTATTGTGATTCTTGCATCGGGTGATTTAGTTCGTCCTAGGCCTTTGTTTATAAAGTCCCACCACTGCTTGTGGTTCTTTTTCTTTAGATTTTGCATTTCATTTTTATAGTATCTTGTTTTAGCCTTGTGGATAAGTCTTTGGATGTAGTTTCTAATTTCGTTCCATTTTCCAACTTTCCCCCATTTGTTGTAGGCTTTTTGTCTTTTCTTTATAGCCTGCTTTATTTTCTCCGTCATCCACGGTTTGTCCGCGGTTGTTATTTTTTTCTGTCTCACAGGCAAGCATATGTCCATCGCTGTCTGGATATAGTTGTTAAAACTTGCTACTTTGGTGGTGATGTCCTCAACCTCGTAAACAGCAGACCAGTCAGTCATAGCTATGCATGTTGCAAGAGCCTCTTTTCTTTCGTTCGTCACTAACCGGCCCCTCCTTCGCTTCACCTTGTTTCTGCCCTGTTGTGTTTATTGGGCTCAACACCAGACACTTGTGGTCGCTGGAACCCAGGGGGGCAAGGGTGGTTGGAGGGCTATAGAGTTTAGCCATGTTCGTAAAAATCAAGTCTAGGGTGGCCTGCCCTCGGGTCTGATGTTTGACTATCTGCCGAATATCAGGGTGGGAGGAGGTTAACATTTGTGACACAGCCCAATGAAAAAGGCTACCTGTAGGCGAAATCATTTTTCTGTTTTTTACATGTGCTTAAACTACAGATTGTAAGCTTTCAAATGATGCATCATACATTGAAATCGGAAACAAATTGAAGACGACATGAGTATTTGAAAGTTGCTACACCGGAAATCACTAAGCACAGAAAATCCCCATCAAAGATAATGAATCCCCATCAAACAACAAGAAACGAAGTCATTGTGTTATAGATTACACTTATTTAATGAACGTAAAACTGTTCGGAAAAATAACGAGTGGGTACTTCACATCTTCGAGTTGAATGTTAGCTAAAAAAACGAAAATCTGAAAAAAAAAAAAAAAAACTTTAAAGACGTATTTGACGTCTTTCTCATTTCCGAGAGGTGTCCAGAAACACCAGGAGCAGTCACATTTTTGTGGGTAGTTTATTAAAATCTCCACATAAATATAGTCCCATATGGGGGGAGGACGCTTTAATTGCGTCTATGGTGTTTATCAAATACTCCAGAGTTCTGTCCTGGTGAGGTTTTTTATTTGCCCAGGGGGGGTGATAGAGATTCCCCACAATGATAGTTGAGACACTGCTGGGGGTCCGACGTGGTTGTAGTTGGACCCACACACATTCGGTGTCATCGCTCTCCAGATCCTTTCTCCTTTTTGCCTGCAGTCTCTCATGACAGTACACACCCACGCCCCCTCCGCTTTTTCCATTTATCCTGTCTCTTCTAAAGAGTTGGTAGTCCTTTATTGACAGCGATTCATCAGATATATTGTCATGAGCCCACGTTTCAGTAACGCATCCGATGTCGGCATCTAAGGTTTTCAGCAATAGTTCATATTCATCCGTCTTTTTTATCAGTGATCTCGCGTTGCAGAGAGTTAACTTTGGCATTCGGGTTAGCTCCCGTTCTGATTTTTCGTAATGAATTACAGTCAGGACACTCACCCGCTTCCTCGTATGTTTAGGCATCAGTCTGTGTCCTTCTATAATTGTGATTTTCTGCCGTCTGTTCTTTCCGGCTTTAGATCCTCTTGCCCGACTTCTTTTGCGGATTATCCCAATGCTGTCTAGTGTTTGTTTTATGTTTCCATTCAGCTGGGCTGCGCATTTCCTTAGATCCATTAGGAAGTGCGGAGAGTATTTGCGATTGTTTACTCCTTTCATCTCTCTTTCATCGTTTACCGATGGCCACACATGATGCATAACAATTCCTTGCAGGCTGCCTTGAAAATAAAACACTTTAAAATACCACTAAAACAATATAAAAGACATAAAAGAGTTGAGGGCACACGCCGACAAAAACACCTGCGGCTGCCTTAAAGCGCCACGACTGACGACTTTTTGTCGTCTTTCCCCCACTGATTGACTGAATGTTCATTATGTGAAGCGCATTGAGTTGCATCTTGTAAGAAATGCGCTATACAAATAAAATTTGATTTGATTTGATTTGATTGTAAACCATAATGTCCATGAAACTAAAGCCCTTCATTACTGCATTCTCACTTTTTGGAGATTGGAAGATTTTATTCAGGAATAAACATAATTGGAAAATCAATGATTATTAAAATACTGTAGTATACAGTAACAATAAGTTCGTGGAAACATCACAAATCTACGGAACCACTTATTGAGGCATCACCCTGACGTGAAACATGGAAAAGCTGATCCGAAACAAGCCTCGCTGATAAAGTGGCAAGTGATTGTCAGGTACGAGTCCATTGCTCTGGATGTCCAGCTGTCACACGTTATGGCAACTCTCTGCTGGCTGAAGTGAAGTTGCGATGTCACGTTTCACCTGCGCGGACATGTCTGGGACTATCACTTCACTCAACTGTTTGCGTGTCGGTAACACGTAGCGTGGTTCTAGTACACTGACGAGGCTTCAAAAGCCAGCATCTTCGACAACGCTGTACGGGCGTATATCCTTGCAAATACAATTTGCTACAGCCTCGGTAATTTGTTGGGCACGCGGAGAAATTGATTGTAATTTGCAAACTGACATGTTTCACGTCAGCTCATCTCTATCGTCATAATTTGTACATGCAAAATGCACCCAGACATCTGCCTTTAAGCCTGGTGGTGACTTGAGTGTCCCTGCCATCGCCATGTTTTTAGATTTTACAGTGTTGAGACCTCTCGTCGCGTGAGATATGATAAATTATTGTAGCGTGAGATCTGGCCACGAGATCTCGTTGCGGGTTGAAGCTGCAAGCAGGAAAATGCATGAAAGATCGATCTCGGGATTTATGAATCGATAATCGCTCATTCAATGAAGATCGATCAGAATCGGGAAATCTAATGTGAAAAATCCTGGAGGAAACACTGTGATGACCATCGTATTATCTTAGTTTAATGTCATTTCAATGCATCATAGAACTTTTATTTACAACAAGCATAACAAAAAAAAACGCTGTTATGCCGCTTTGAGTACACCGTTCCAACGGAGCGCCCTATGGAAGCGTCAGGCACAGCCTTCCTATAAGGAGCGCGATTCACATTTACGAGATGTACAATCCTGTTTATTTAGAAAAACATGATTAGTTACAGGGAGCCCCATGGCTGTTCGTTGGGTTTAAATTATATTTATGATAGACATATTTAATGTAAAGTTATCTATAAGAACTATGATTGGTCCGCTTAGTTGCGTCACATTCCGACTCTCTCGTAGGAATGCGGAAGCCATGACAGAAATGTCATTTACCTTTTCTGTAATTACTTATTAATAAAGATTAGATTTTATATGATAACCATCGTATTATCTTAGTTTAATGTCATTTCAATGCATTATGGACATTTTCTTTACAACAAGCATAACAATAAAAATCGCGATTATGCCACTATGAGTACACCGTTCCAACGGAGCGGATCAACGCGACGCAGAAGTATAAATTAGGAGAGCCCTTGCGTATGCTACGGCGTAGCCGCGCGTAAATTCGACGCAGAAGCATAAATTGGGCTTAACTAAGTGTAAACTTCTGACCCACTTCATCATGTGATGAAAAAAATAAATCCTTATCTCTAGTATTATTCTGATATTTCACATTCTTAAAATAAAGTAGTCATCATAACTGAACTAAGATGGAATGTTTACTAGGATTAAATGTCAGGAATTGTGAAAAACTGAGTTTAATGTTTGTATTTGGATACGGTGTATGTAAACTTCCAACTTCAACTGTACATATTCTTTAGTGGCCAAGTGGTGAATTGGCTACTTGATATTAGCCTATGCCTAGATGTCAGTGTGTACATTTTAAATCACAAAGTATTTGGTTGGATTTGGACTCAAACCTTTATCAGCGGAGTGTCCAGAAAGCTGTCTCCACACTTTTCCCAGGACTTGGTGGCAGAAGTGGTTGAAACTGAAGGCTCCCTTTCCACTATTTTGACACAATTGTTTACCTCTTCCGGAAAGAATATACACGTTATGTCCTTGGAATATCTTTTGCGCTGAAAAATAATAGTGCAAGTTAGTCACCAATGACTTCAGATCAAGTCACAAATTTGTATAATATTAACACCAACAGGATAGAAGTCATTCATTCCTCAAGACTAGGTGATGATGGTAGCTAGCTAATAATATCATTATGGGTTGTAAAGACTACTGGTTTGTAAATATTAAATATTGTACAACAGAACTTGTAAAACTAGTTAAGCCAGCAATAACTACATCTTCAGGCACGAAGCAACTGACAAACATGAACGGTTTAGCTTACATGAACGAAACACTACTAACTAGTCACAACAGTGTGAGGTGAAACACTACTAACTAGTCACAACAGTGTAACACTACTAACTAGTCACAACAGTGTAACACTACTACCTAGTCACAACAGTGTAACACTACTAACTAGTCACAACAGTGTAACACTACTAACTAGTCACAACAGTGAAACACTACTAACTAGTCACAACAGTGTAACAATACTAACTAGTCACAACAGTGTAACACTACTACCTAGTCACAACAGTGAAACACTACTAACTAGTCACAACAGTAAAACACTACTAACTAGTCACAACAGTGAGGTGAAACACTACTAACTAGTCACAACAGTGAAACACTACTAACTAGTCACAACAGTGAAACACTACTAACTAGTCACAACAGTGAAACACTACTAACTAGTCACAACAGTGTAACACTACTAACTAGTCACAACAGTGAAACACTACTAACTAGTCACAACAGTGTAACACTACTAACTAGTCACAGCAGTGTAACACTACTAACTAGTCACAACAGTGTAACACTACTAACTAGTCACAACAGTGAAACACTACTAACTAGTCACAACAGTGAAACACTACTAACTAGTCACAACAGTGTAACACTACTAACTAGTCACAACAGTGAAACACTACTAACTAGTCACAACAGTGAAACACTACTAACTAGTCACAACAGTGAAACACTACTAACTAGTCACAACAGTGTAACACTACTAACTAGTCACAACAGTGTAACACTACTAACTAGTCACAACAGTGTAACACTACTAACTAGTCACAACAGTGAAACACTACTAACTAGTCACAACAGTGTGAGGTGAAACACTACTAACTAGTCACAACAGTGAGGTGAAAACACTACTACCTAGTCACAACAGTGAAACACTACTAACTAGTCACAACAGTGAAACACTACTAACTAGTCACAACAGTGAAACACTACTAACTAGTCACAACAGTGAAACACTACTAACTAGTCACAACAGTGAGGTGAAACACTACTAACTAGTCACAACAGTGAAACACTACTAACTAGTCACAACAGTGAAACACTACTAACTAGGCACAACAGTGAAACACTACTAACTAGTCACAACAGTGTAACACTACTAACTAGTCACAACAGTGAAACACTACTAACTAGTCACAACAGTGAAACACTACTAACTAGTCACAACAGTGAAACACTACTAACTAGTCACAACAGTGAAACACTACTAACTAGTCACAACAGTGTAACACTACTAACTAGTCACAACAGTGAAACACTACTAACTAGTCACAACAGTGTAACACTACTAACTAGTCACAGCAGTGTAACACTACTAACTAGTCACAACAGTGTAACACTACTAACTAGTCACAACAGTGAAACACTACTAACTAGTCACAACAGTGAAACACTACTAACTAGGGTTGGGTACCGAAAATCGGTACCGGTAGGTACCGGTTACTTTACATTCGGTATGTACCCGTACCGAATCGCAAAGGAGATTTCGGTGCCTCATTTCGGTACTTTTCTATCTCGCGACGTCACATCGCCTGTTAAATTTCCACTCAGTGAAAGCAGCGAGTACGGAAGGATAACGAGAAGGTTGCTAATAGCAACTTCCGCTAGCGGGTTGGCGTAACGCGACGCTCGACTTATGGGTGCGTTCCATAAACTCGTTCTGGAATTCTGATCACCACTCGTGGAATGCCTTCTGTCCAATCAAATGACTTGCTCCCCTTATGACGTCGGGCCCAGTGTGCGCTGCAACGCTCTCAGAGCGAGTTTACGAACGCAAGCCTTTGATTGGACAGTGCACTCCAGGATTCGACGCGTCTGTTGATGACGTTGTGCGGATGTGTGGCTGCGTCTCTGCGAGGTGGACAACATGATCGGGGATCTCTTGATATTCGGGTACTGTCCTTATCCTACTACTGTGTCTGAAAAATCAATCGTCATGTATCATGGACCAGAGAGGGGGAGGGGAGTAGTAGCTGAGCGGCAACAGAGTTTGGATTTTGACGAGGTGGAGGGCTCCAGTTTATCAGAGTTATATTTCCTCTTGGTTCTGGGGGCTATGCAGGCCTCTTCACTAGATCCCTTTTCTAAGAATATTCTGATGTCCTTGAGGGGCTGCCGAACAAGTGTGTACTCGTATTCAACATCAGTACCAACGATAGGCACCCCCAGTTTAATGGAGTCCGCAAGGCTCAGGAGTTTTATTTTCATTTATTTTAATTTGAGTGTATATTTAACTAATATATATTGTGCCTCAGCAATAAAAAAGTGAAAAGCTGTTTAATGTTGTCGACCGTGTTATTATTATATATATCTATATATATATATATATATATATATATATATGTCATTTAAAAAAATCTAAAGTACCGAATTAAGTACCGTTTTGGTACCGGTACCGTTTTTAAAGTATCGGTTAGGTACCGGTACCGGATAAAACCCAAACGGTACCCAACCCTACTACTAACTAGTCACAACAGTGTAACACTACTAACTAGTCACAACAGTGTAACACTACTAACTAGTCACAACAGTGTAACACTACTAACTAGTCACAACAGTGAAACACTACTAACTAGTCACAACAGTGTGAGGTGAAACACTACTAACTAGTCACAACAGTGAAACACTACTAACTAGTCACAACAGTGAAACACTACTAACTAGTCACAAGAGTGAAACACTACTAACTAGTCACAACAGTGAGGTGAAACACTACTAACTAGTCACAACAGTGAAACACTTCTAACTAGTCACAACAGTGAAACACTACTAACTAGTCACAACAGTGAAACACTACTAACTAGTCACAACAGTGTAACACTACTAACTAGTCACAACAGTGAAACACTACTAACTAGTCACAACAGTGTAACACTACTAACTAGTCACAACAGTGTAACACTACTAACTAGTCACAACAGTGTAACACTACTAACTAGTCACAACAGTGAAACACTACTAACTAGTCACAACAGTGTGAGGTGAAACACTACTAACTAGTCACAACAGTGAGGTGAAAAACACTACTACCTAGTCACAAGAGTGAAACACTACTAACTAGTCACAACAGTGAAACACTACTAACTAGTCACAACAGTGAAACACTACTAACTAGTCACAAGAGTGAAACACTACTAACTAGTCACAACAGTGAGGTGAAACACTACTAACCAGTCACAACAGTGAAACACTACTAACTAGTCACAACAGTGAAACACTACTAACTAGTCACAACAGTGAAACACTACTAACTAGCCACAACAGTGTAACACTACTAACTAGTCACAACAGTGAAACACTACTAACTAGTCACAACAGTGTAACACTACTAACTAGTCACAACAGTGAAACACTACTAACTAGTCACAGCAGTGTAACACTACTAACTAGTCACAACAGTGAGGTGAAACACTACTAACTAGTCACAACAGTGAAACACTACTAACTAGTCACAACAGTGAGGTGAAACACTACTAACTAGTCACAACAGTGAAACACTACTAACTAGTCACAACAGTGAAACACTACTAACTAGTCACAACAGTGAAACACTACTAACTATTCACAACAGTGAGGTGAAACACTACTAACTAGTCACAACAGTGAAACACTACTAACTAGTCACAACAGTGAAACACTACTAACTAGTCACAACAGTTAAACACTACTAACTAGTCACAACAGTGAAACACTACTAACTAGTCACAACAGTGAGGTGAAACACTACTAACTAGTCACAACAGTGAAACACTACTAACTAGTCACAACAGTGTAACACTACTAACTAGTCACAACAGTGAAACACTACTAACTAGTCACAACAGTGAAACACTACTAACTAGTCACAACAGTGAAACACTACAAACTAGTCACAACAGTGTAACACTACTAACTAATCACAACAGTGTAACACTACTAACTAGTCACAACAGTGAAACACTACTAACTAGTCACAACAGTGTAACACTACTAACTAATCACACCAGTGTAACACTACTAACTAGTCACAACAGTGAAACACTACTAACTAGTCACAACAGTGTAACACTACTAACTAATCACAACAGTGAAACACTACTAACTAGTCACAACAGTGAAACACTACTAACTAGTCACAACAGTGAAACACTACTAACTAGTCACAACAGTGAAACACTACTAACTAGTCACAACAGTGTAACACTACTAACTAGTCACAACAGTGTAACACTACTAACTAGTCACAACAGTGAAACACTACTAACTAGTCACAACAGTGTGAGGTGAAACACTACTAACTAGTCACAACAGTGAGGTGAAAAACACTACTACCTAGTCACAACAGTGAAACACTACTAACTACTCACAACAGTGTAACACTACTAACTAGGGTTGGGTACCGAAAATCGGTACCGGTAGGTACCGGTTACTTTACATTCGGTATGTACCCGTACCGAATCGCAAAGGAGATTTCGGTACCTCATTTCGGTACTTTTTTTTTTTTTTTTCCCCCTCGTGTCCGGTGTCATGCAACAGTCAACCACACGTGACTTGAGTCGTGACGTGACATCGCCTGTTAAATTTCCAATCAGTGCGTGTCGTGGTAGTGAGGTGAGCAGTTGTGTTGACAACTTAAGAAGAGTGAGTTTATAGTAAGTGTAGTAATATAGTTAGTGATTGTATTATTGTATTATTGTATTATTATTATTATTATCATCATCATAATCATAATAATATTATCGAATTTCGCTAGCTAGCCTAGCTACGAGGTCACCGAGAATGCCGAAGGCCCTAATGAAGCAGCGTTCTAAAGTGTGGCTGCATTTCACCCGACTCGACGAAAACAACGCGAAGTGCTCAAAATGCTTAAAATCATTCGCACTTTATCGCTATTATGGCGATGTGCTGTGCCTATGGTGTTCCTCAGTCCAGCGGCAGTCAAATGCCGGTAGATCCGTGTCTTGCTCTCTCAGCACCGCTTCCTGGTTGACGACTCCCGTTGACAGCGGGGGGAGAGAAACGTTTTACCAGGGAATTCGCTCCGCGCTGTGTCGTTCAGTTTCAGGTAGGGATGGACGGTTTTTCGGTTAAACCGAAAACCGGGGTTTATAAAAATAGAAACGGTTTTTTATCAAAACCGTCTGAAACCGTTTTTTTTTTTTTTTTTTTTTTTTTTTAGAAGAATAAAATAGAATAAGAATAAAACTGGAACATGTCACATGTTTGTCGTGTGTGAAAATAACAATGATACAGTCTGAATCTGCCGCGCAATGAGTGAGAGGTTTGGTCAGTTGTGAAGAATAACTGAGGATTAATATCTAATTGGGATTATATTTAAGGGTAACGAATCACTCTATGGGAAAGATAGTTGCCTTCAGTTATTGGTAGATAGGAAAGGTTTTTTACAATTACTCGCTTACATTTAATAAGATCATTTTCGCTGCTCTCTGTAAAGCGCATTGGGTCACTTTTGTGAGAAATGCGCTATAGAAATAAAATGTGATTTGATTTGATATCAATCAATCAATCAAACTTTATTTATGTTCTATAGCACAAATCATGCATTGAATGTAACTCCAAGTGCAGTATTTACTAAACCACAATATAATAAAACAAGAGCTATACGGATCAAGAGTGTTTGTGCACAGCGCCACTGTGTGTGAAGGCGCTACTGAAAGTGATGACAGAACGCATGTCTCAGAAGATACGCGGTCACTTAGTGACGCAAAGGTAGTTCTGTATTTATCTCTATCTGTATTAGTACATTTATTTTGAAAGCTCTATTTTGACAGCTCTACCATGGGCACTTTTATTTTGATGGGGCATTCTTTGTTGATTGACTTACGACAGTTCAGGACGAGTCAGTCTCGCGGCATGTGGTTTTTATGAAAAGCTTTAAGTATGTTCACTGCATAATTCTAAGTCTAATATTTCAGTGATTATTGAGCAGTATTCAAATATTTAAATACATTGAGCAGCAGCTGAAACTTTGTCTAAGAACCAAGATATTGAGAAAGCAGTTCATTCAATGAAGACGCTGTTCCAAGAGATGATCTTCCGTGCAGGCGTGCACCCTGGATCAGCGGAGCTGGTGTGTTAAGTGTTCATGTGTTTTCATGTATGGTGTAGCTTACAAAAGTCTGCCTTTCCACTTATATTTGTGAAACTAAGTAGCCTAAATGTGTTGTGACTGTGCTTACGGTGTTTTAATGGTGTTCGACATGAGTGTATTGTAGCAGTAGGGCTCAATTATTTGAAATTGGCGCTCTTTAGTTTTTTTTTTTTTTTACTTTTACTTTTTTTTTTATTTTTTTTTTTTTTACTGTATTTTTCGGTTAACCGGAAAACCGCGGTTTTACTCTCTGACGGTTTTTCGGTTTCAATAATTGGAAACCGTCCATCCCTAGTTTCAGGTAAAGTGACGTGAAAACAATATTTGTTTACTTTATGTTTATAAATCTGTGCCATTAGACAATTATGTCAAAACCAAAAAAAAGTCAAAATGACAATAAAAAAGTCAAGAGAGGTGTCGTATTTTGCCAGAGAAGGCAAATATGCTGATCTTTTTGCAAAAGAATTGCTGAGGTGGGAGTTTTATTTTAATTTATTTTTTATTTGAGTGTATATTTAACTGTAATATTATATATATATATGTATATTGTGCCTCAGTCAGCAGGAGTTTTATTTTCATTTATTTTAATTTGAGTGTATATTTAACTAATATATATTGTGCCTCAGCAATAAAAAAGTGAAAAGCTGTTTAATGTTGTTGACCGTGTTATTATTATATACAGTATATATATGTCATTTAAAAAAATCAAAAGTACCGAATTAAGTACCGTTTTGGTACCGGTACCGTTTTTAAAGTATCGGTTATGTACCGGTACCGGATAAAACCCAAACGATACCCAACCCTACTACTAACTAGTCACAACAGTGTAACACTACTAACTAGTCACAACAGTGAAACACTACTAACTAGTCACAACAGTGTGAGGTGAAACACTACTAACTAGTCACAACAGTGAGGTGAAAAACACTACTACCTAGTCACAACAGTGAAACACTACTAACTAGTCACAACAGTGAAACACTACTAACTAGTCAAAACAGTGAAACACTACTAACTAGTCACAACAGTGAAACACTACTAACTAGTCACAACAGTGAAACACTACTAACTAGTCACAACAGTGAAACACTACTAACTAGTCACAACAGTGTGACATAACTAACTAGTCACAACAGTGAAACACTACTAACTAGTCACAACAGTGAAACACTATTAACTAGTCACAACAGTGAACACTATTAACTAGTCACAACAGTGAAACACTACTAACTAGTCACAACAGTGTAACACTACTAACTAGTCACAACAGTGTAACACTACTAACTAGTCACAACAGTGAAACACTACTACCTAGTCACAACAGTGTAACACTACTAACTAGTCACAACAGTGAAACACTACTACCTAGTCACAACAGTGTAACACTACTAACTAGTCACAACAGTGAAACACTACTAACTAGTCACAACAGTGAAACACTACTAACTAGTCACAACAGTGAAACACTACTAACTAGTCACAACAGTGAAACACTACTAACTAGTCACAACAGTGAAACACTACTAAATAGTCACAACAGTGTAACACTACTAACTAGTCACAACAGTGTAACACTACTAACTAGTCACAACAGTGTAACACTACTAACTAGTCACACAACAGTGTAACACTACTAACTAGTCACAACAGTGTAACACTACTAACTAGTCACAACAGTGAAACACTACTAACTAGTCACAACAGTGAAACACTATTAACTAGTCACAACAGTGAAACACTATTAACTAGTCACAACAGTGAAACACTATTAACTAGTCACAACAGTGAAACACTACTAACTAGTCACAACAGTGTAACACTACTAACTAGTCACAACAGTGTAACACTACTAACTAGTCACAACAGTGAAACACTACTACCTAGTCACAACAGTGTAACACTACTAACTAGTCACAACAGTGAAACACTACTACCTAGTCACAACAGTGTAACACTACTAACTAGTCACAACAGTGAAACACTACTAACTAGTCACAACAGTGAAACACTACTAACTAGTCACAACAGTGAAACACTACTAACTAGTCACAACAGTGTAACACTACTAACTAGTCACAACAGTGTAACACTACTAACTAGTCACAACAGTGTAACACTACTAACTAGTCACAACAGTGTAACACTACTAACTAGTCACAACAGTGAAACACTACTAACTAGTCACAACAGTGAAACACTACTAACTAGTCACAACAGTGAAACACTACTAACTAGTCACAACAGTGTAACACTACTAACTAGTCACAACAGTGTTACACTACTAACTAGTCACAACAGTGTAACACTACTAACTAGTCACAACAGTGTAACACTACTAACTAGTCACAACAGTGAACCACTACTAACTAGTCACAACAGTGAAACACTATTAACTAGTCACAACAGTGAAACACTACTAACTAGTCACAACAGTGAAACACTATTAACTAGTCACAACAGTGTAACACTACTAACTAGTCACAACAGTGAAACACTACTAACGAGTCACAACAGTGAAACACTACTAACTAGTCACAACAGTGTAACACTACTAACTAGTCACAACAGTGTAACACTACTAACTAGTCACAACAGTGAAACACTATTAACTAGTCACAACAGTGAAACACTACTAACTAGTCACAACAGTGTAACACTACTAACTAGTCACAACAGTGTAATACTACTAACTAGTCACAACAGTGAAACACTACTAACTAGTCACAACAGTGAAACACTACTAACTAGTCACAACAGTGAAACACTATTAACTAGTCACAACAGTGAAACACTACTAACTAGTCACAACAGTGTAACACTACTAACTAGTCACAACAGTGTAACACTACTAACTAGTCACAACAGTGAAACACTACTACCTAGTCACAACAGTGTAACACTACTAACGAGTCACAACAGTGAAACACTACTAACTAGTCACAACAGTGAAACACTACTAACTAGTCACAACAGTGAAACACTACTAACTAGTCACAACAGTGAAACACTACTAACTAGTCACAACAGTGAAACACTACTAACTAGTCACAACAGTGTAACACCACTAACTAGTCACAACAGTGTAACACTACTAACTAGTCACAACAGTGAAACACTACTAACTAGTCACAACAGTGTGAGGTGAAACACTACTAACTAGTCACAACAGTGAGGTGAAAAACACTACTACTACCTAGTCACAACAGTGTGAGGTGAAACACTACTAACTAGTCATAACAGTGAGGTGAAAAACACTACTACTACCTAGTCACAACAGTGAAACACTACTAAATAGTCACAACAGTGAAACACTACTAACTAGTCACAACAGTGAAACACTACTAAATAGTCACAACAGTGAAACACTATTAACTAGTCACAACAGTGAAACACTACTAACTAGTCACAACAGTGTAACACTACTAACTAGTCACAACAGTGTAACACTACTAACTAGTCACAACAGTGAAACACTACTACCTAGTCACCACAGTGTAACACTACTAACTAGTCACAACAGTGAAACACTACTAACTAGTCACAACAGTGAAACACTACTAACTAGTCACAACAGTGAAACACTACTAACTAGTCACAACAGTGAAACACTACTAACTAGTCACAACAGTGAAACACTACTAACTAGTCACAACAGTGTAACACCACTAACTAGTCACAACAGTGTAACACTACTAACTAGTCACAACAGTGAAACACTACTAACTAGTCACAACAGTGTGAGGTGAAACACTACTAACTAGTCACAACAGTGAGGTGAAAAACACTACTACTACCTAGTCACAACAGTGAAACACTACTAAATAGTCACAACAGTGAAACACTACTAACTAGTCACAACAGTGAAACACTACTAACTAGTCACAACAGTGAAACACTACTAACTAGTCACAACAGTGTGACAATACTAACTAGTCACAACAGTGAAACACTATTAACTAGTCACAACAGTGAAACACTACTAACTAGTCACAACAGTGTAACACTACTAACTAGTCACAACTAGCTCTGCAACGATTAGTCGACATAATCGACGACGTCGATCATAAAAACTCGTCGACGCGGAATTTTATGTCGACTAATCGTATTATGAAAAAAAAAAAAAACTTTTTTTTTTTTACGGGAGCCATGCAAGAATCAGCTGGGTAAGTTTTAACTGGCTAACGTTATATTGTTAGGGTCGTAATGTTTATGTTAGCTTTACTGTTACATGTTGGAAAACAACGTCCCATGGACAGGGCTGTACATGCTATGAGCGTTTGTGCTATTAATTTATTTGCCCTGTGGCACGCGTGTGACAGACAGAGGCGCTTGTATGTAACGTTACGTAGCAGGGGTTTTCCATGTTGAAGCCAGGAGAACGCGAGACGAAATGAAGTGAGGGGTGGTCGCTATTAAAATACCAGGTAGTCATGGTGGATGATCATGAATGATGCTTGATAAGTGAATGCTATTTAAATTATGTTGAGTCCACCAGCGAGCTGTCTGTAAGATAAACAGCGCCAAGCGTAGCCTACTAACGTGAGCTGTCTGTAGTCTAGCCAGCAATGCTAGCTAGCCAATCAACTAGCTCTGTGAGCAGCTGTAGCTTGGCGTAACGTTAGGTTAGATAGCTAGTTAAGCCGGATTTGTGCTTCTGCGTCGCCATTTACGTGCAGCGAAAAGCCACACGACTAATCGGAAAAATAATCGACAGATTAGTCGACTACCAAAATAATCGTTAGTTGCAGCCCTAGTCACAACAGTGAAACACTATTAACTAGTCACAACAGTGAAACACTATTAACTAGTCACAACAGTGAAACACTATTAACTAGTCACAACAGTGAAACACTACTAACTAGTCACAACAGTGAAACACTACTAACTAGTCACAACAGTGAAACACTACTAACTAGTCACAACAGTGAAACACTACTAACTAGTCACAACAGTGAAACACTACTAACTAGTCACAACAGTGAAACACTACTAACTAGTCACAACAGTGTAACACTACTAACTAGTCACAACAGTGAAACACTACTACCTAGTCACAACAGTGAAACACTACTAACTAGTCACAACAGTGAAACACTACTAACTAGTCACAACAGTGTAACACTACTAACTAGTCACAACAGTGTAACACTACTAACTAGTCACAACAGTGAAACACTACTAACTAGTCACAACAGTGTGAGGTGAAACACTACTAACTAGTCACAACAGTGAGGTGAAAAACACTACTACCTAGTCACAACAGTGAAACACTACTAAATAGTCACAACAGTGAAACACTACTAACTAGTCACAACAGTGAAACACTACTAACTAGTCACAACAGTGAAACACTACTAACTAGTCACAACAGTGTGACAATACTAACTAGTCACAACAGTGAAACACTATTAACTAGTCACAACAGTGAAACACTACTAACTAGTCACAACAGTGTAACACTACTAACTAGTCACAACAGTGAAACACTATTAACTAGTCACAACAGTGAAACACTATTAACTAGTCACAACAGTGAAACACTACTAACTAGTCACAACAGTGTAACACTACTAACTAGTCACAACAGTGAAACACTACTAACTAGTCACAACAGTGAAACACTACTAACTAGTCACAACAGTGAAACACTACTAACTAGTCACAACAGTGAAACACTACTAACTAGTCACAACAGTGAAACACTACTTACTAGTCACAACAGTGAAACACTACTAACTAGTCACAACAGTGTAACACTACTAACTAGTCACAACAGTGTAACACTACTAACTAGTCACAACAGTGAAACACTACTAACTAGTCACAACAGTGAAACACTACTAACTAGTCACAACAGTGTAACACTACTAACTAGTCACAACAGTGAAACACTACTACCTAGTCACAACAGTGAAACACTACTAACTAGTCACAACAGTGAAACACTACTAACTAGTCACAACAGTGTAACACTACTAACTAGTCACAACAGTGAAACACTACTAACTAGTCACAACAGTGAAACACTACTAACTAGTCACAACAGTGTAACACTACTAACTAGTCACAACAGTGAAACACTACTAACTAGTCACAACAGTGAAACACTACTAACTAGTCACAACAGTGTAACACTACTAACTAGTCACAACAGTGAAACACTACTAACTAGTCACAACAGTGAAACACTACTAACTAGTCACAACAGTGTAACACTACTAACTAGTCACAACAGTGAAACACTACTAACTAGTCACAACAGAGTAACACTACTAACTAGTCACAACAGTGAAACACTATTAACTAGTCACAACAGTGAAACACTATTAACTAGTCACAACAGTGAAACACTACTAACTAGTCACAACAGTGTAACACTACTAACTAGTCACAACAGTGAAACACTACTAACTAGTCACAACAGTGAAACACTACTAACTAGTCACAACAGTGAAACACTACTAACTAGTCACAACAGTGTAACACTACTAACTAGTCACAACAGTGAAACACTACTAACTAGTCACAACAGTGAAACACTACTAACTAGTCACAACAGTGTAACACTACTAACTAGTCACAACAGTGAAACACTACTAACTAGTCACAACAGTGAAACACTACTAACTAGTCACAACAGTGTAACACTACTAACTAGTCACAACAGTGAAACACTACTAACTAGTCACAACAGTGAAACACTACTAACTAGTCACAACAGTGTAACACTACTAACTAGTCACAACAGTGAAACACTACTAACTAGTCACAACAGTGTAACACTACTAACTAGTCACAACAGTGAAACACTATTAACTAGTCACAACAGTGAAACACTATTAACTAGTCACAACAGTGAAACACTACTAACTAGTCACAACAGTGTAACACTACTAACTAGTCACAACAGTGTAACACTACTAACTAGTCACAACAGTGAAACACTATTAACTAGTCACAACAGTGAAACACTATTAACTAGTCACAACAGTGAAACACTACTAACTAGTCACAACAGTGTGACAATACTAACTAGTCACAACAGTGAAACACTACTAACTAGTCACAACAGTGAAACACTACTAACTAGTCACAACAGTGTAACACTACTAACTAGTCACAACAGTGAAACACTATTAACTAGTCACAACAGTGAAACACTATTAACTAGTCACAACAGTGAAACACTACTAACTAGTCACAACAGTGTAACACTACTAACTAGTCACAACAGTGAAACACTACTAACTAGTCACAACAGTGAAACACTACTAACTAGTCACAACAGTGAAACACTACTAACTAGTCACAACAGTGAAACACTACTAACTAGTCACAACAGTGAAACACTACTTACTAGTCACAACAGTGAAACACTACTAACTAGTCACAACAGTGTAACACTACTAACTAGTCACAACAGTGAAACACTACTAACTAGTCACAACAGTGTAACACTACTAACTAGTCACAACAGTGTAACACTACTAACTAGTCACAACAGTGAAACACTACTAACTAGTCACAACAGTGAAACACTACTAACTAGTCACAACAGTGTAACACTACTAACTAGTCACAACAGTGAAACACTACTACCTAGTCACAACAGTGAAACACTACTAACTAGTCACAACAGTGAAACACTACTAACTAGTCACAACAGTGTAACACTACTAACTAGTCACAACAGTGAAACACTACTAACTAGTCACAACAGTGAAACACTACTAACTAGTCACAACAGTGTAACACTACTAACTAGTCACAACAGTGAAACACTACTAACTAGTCACAACAGTGAAACACTACTAACTAGTCACAACAGTGTAACACTACTAACTAGTCACAACAGTGAAACACTACTAACTAGTCACAACAGTGAAACACTACTAACTAGTCACAACAGTGTAACACTACTAACTAGTCACAACAGTGAAACACTACTAACTAGTCACAACAGAGTAACACTACTAACTAGTCACAACAGTGAAACACTATTAACTAGTCACAACAGTGAAACACTATTAACTAGTCACAACAGTGAAACACTACTAACTAGTCACAACAGTGTAACACTACTAACTAGTCACAACAGTGAAACACTACTAACTAGTCACAACAGTGAAACACTACTAACTAGTCACAACAGTGAAACACTACTAACTAGTCACAACAGTGTAACACTACTAACTAGTCACAACAGTGAAACACTACTAACTAGTCACAACAGTGAAACACTACTAACTAGTCACAACAGTGTAACACTACTAACTAGTCACAACAGTGAAACACTACTAACTAGTCACAACAGTGTAACACTACTAACTAGTCACAACAGTGAAACACTATTAACTAGTCACAACAGTGAAACACTATTAACTAGTCACAACAGTGAAACACTACTAACTAGTCACAACAGTGTAACACTACTAACTAGTCACAACAGTGTAACACTACTAACTAGTCACAACAGTGAAACACTATTAACTAGTCACAACAGTGAAACACTATTAACTAGTCACAACAGTGAAACACTACTAACTAGTCACAACAGTGAAACACTACTAACTAGTCACAACAGTGTAACACTACTAACTAGTCACAACAGTGAAACACTACTAACTAGTCACAACAGTGTAACACTACTAACTAGTCACAACAGTGTAACACTACTAACTAGTCACAACAGTGAAACACTATTAACTAGTCACAACAGTGAAACACTATTAACTAGTCACAACAGTGAAACACTACTAACTAGTCACAACAGTGTAACACTACTAACTAGTCACAACAGTGAAACACTACTAACTAGTCACAACAGTGAAACACTACTAACTAGTCACAACAGTGAAACACTACTAACTAGTCACAACAGTGAAACACTATTAACTAGTCACAACAGTGAAACACTACTAACTAGTCACAACAGTGTAACACTACTAACTAGTCACAACAGTGAAACACTATTAACTAGTCACAACAGTGAAACACTATTAACTAGTCACAACAGTGAAACACTACTAACTAGTCACAACAGTGTAACACTACTAACTAGTCACAACAGTGAAACACTACTAACTAGTCACAACAGTGAAACACTACTAACTAGTCACAACAGTGAAACACTACTAACTAGTCACAACAGTGAAACACTACTAACTAGTCACAACAGTGAAACACTACTTACTAGTCACAACAGTGAAACACTACTAACTAGTCACAACAGTGTAACACTACTAACTAGTCACAACAGTGTAACACTACTAACTAGTCACAACAGTGAAACACTACTAACTAGTCACAACAGTGAAACACTACTAACTAGTCACAACAGTGTAACACTACTAACTAGTCACAACAGTGAAACACTACTACCTAGTCACAACAGTGAAACACTACTAACTAGTCACAACAGTGAAACACTACTAACTAGTCACAACAGTGTAACACTACTAACTAGTCACAACAGTGAAACACTACTAACTAGTCACAACAGTGAAACACTACTAACTAGTCACAACAGTGTAACACTACTAACTAGTCACAACAGTGAAACACTACTAACTAGTCACAACAGTGAAACACTACTAACTAGTCACAACAGTGTAACACTACTAACTAGTCACAACAGTGAAACACTACTAACTAGTCACAACAGTGAAACACTACTAACTAGTCACAACAGTGTAACACTACTAACTAGTCACAACAGTGAAACACTACTAACTAGTCACAACAGAGTAACACTACTAACTAGTCACAACAGTGAAACACTATTAACTAGTCACAACAGTGAAACACTATTAACTAGTCACAACAGTGAAACACTACTAACTAGTCACAACAGTGTAACACTACTAACTAGTCACAACAGTGAAACACTACTAACTAGTCACAACAGTGAAACACTACTAACTAGTCACAACAGTGAAACACTACTAACTAGTCACAACAGTGTAACACTACTAACTAGTCACAACAGTGAAACACTACTAACTAGTCACAACAGTGAAACACTACTAACTAGTCACAACAGTGTAACACTACTAACTAGTCACAACAGTGAAACACTACTAACTAGTCACAACAGTGTAACACTACTAACTAGTCACAACAGTGAAACACTATTAACTAGTCACAACAGTGAAACACTATTAACTAGTCACAACAGTGAAACACTACTAACTAGTCACAACAGTGTAACACTACTAACTAGTCACAACAGTGTAACACTACTAACTAGTCACAACAGTGAAACACTATTAACTAGTCACAACAGTGAAACACTATTAACTAGTCACAACAGTGAAACACTACTAACTAGTCACAACAGTGAAACACTACTAACTAGTCACAACAGTGTAACACTACTAACTAGTCACAACAGTGAAACACTACTAACTAGTCACAACAGTGTAACACTACTAACTAGTCACAACAGTGTAACACTACTAACTAGTCACAACAGTGAAACACTATTAACTAGTCACAACAGTGAAACACTATTAACTAGTCACAACAGTGAAACACTACTAACTAGTCACAACAGTGTAACACTACTAACTAGTCACAACAGTGAAACACTACTAACTAGTCACAACAGTGAAACACTACTAACTAGTCACAACAGTGAAACACTACTAACTAGTCACAACAGTGAAACACTACTAACTAGTCACAACAGTGAAACACTACTTACTAGTCACAACAGTGAAACACTACTAACTAGTCACAACAGTGTAACACTACTAACTAGTCACAACAGTGTAACACTACTAACTAGTCACAACAGTGAAACACTACTAACTAGTCACAACAGTGAAACACTACTAACTAGTCACAACAGTGTAACACTACTAACTAGTCACAACAGTGAAACACTACTACCTAGTCACAACAGTGAAACACTACTACCTAGTCACAACAGTGAAACACTACTAACTAGTCACAACAGTGAAACACTACTAACTAGTCACAACAGTGTAACACTACTAACTAGTCACAACAGTGAAACACTACTAACTAGTCACAACAGTGAAACACTACTAACTAGTCACAACAGTGTAACACTACTAACTAGTCACAACAGTGAAACACTACTAACTAGTCACAACAGTGAAACACTACTAACTAGTCACAACAGTGTAACACTACTAACTAGTCACAACAGTGAAACACTACTAACTAGTCACAACAGTGAAACACTACTAACTAGTCACAACAGTGAAACACTACTAACTAGTCACAACAGTGAAACACTACTAACTAGTCACAACAGTGAAACACTACTACCTAGTCACAACAGTGAAACACTACTACCTAGTCACAACAGTGAAACACTACTAACTAGTCACAACAGTGTAACACTACTACCTAGTCACAACAGTGAAACACTACTACCTAGTCACAACAGTGAAACACTACTAACTAGTCACAACAGTGAAACACTACTAACTAGTCACAACAGTGAAACACTACTAACTAGTCACAACAGTGAAACACTACTAACTAGTCACAACAGTGAAACACTACTAACTAGTCACAACAGTGAAACACTACTAACTAGTCACAACAGTGTCAATGAAGTCGAAACATCATACTTTAGCTCAATAGCAAGCTACCTAGCTAGCTACTTAAAACTTACCTTTCCAACAGACATAATTGCAGATTAAGCTATATCAATACATTTAGATGGATGTCGCCGTTAATGTCATCAATGTTCAAGCTAATATGACCCGGTTAGGTTACACTAATAGGATCGTTTCTCTTTTCTGAGACAAAACAATACGTAGGAGTAAGTGAACAGAACAGCTGATGAACACAGTGTTCCTCCTTGGCGCGTGAAGCCGCTACGTCATCAGGACCCATCCAGGAAGTGGGCTGGTATTCATCAGAGCAATTGCGCGTCACCTCCCTGTCATCAGAATGTCCACGCCCCTTTTTGGGTGATAGAAGCGGAGAAGTTTGACTGGTGGTCAATGGGAATTTCTGGTCTTCGCTACTTTAATCCGATAAAAAAGGAAAACCGTAGTGCTTTTTAGATATTAGGAGCACAAATCCGATGGCCAGTTAGGCAAACTATTATATAGTGTCGTTGCCGATCAATGATCGACGTCGTTATATAGAGAAAATTAATGAAATATGGGTTGATTCATCAGAGCAGTCATACGTCATCTCCCTGTCATCTGGGATTTGTAGTTCTTCATTTGATCTAGCCAACTAAGGTACTACTTAGTAGCTACTAACCCTTCACCCATAACGGCTATCGACTAGTGCTACTGTGCATGATATTTCTATTGTAATCATGGGAGATCAATGTTCAAAGAAGAAACGAAAGCAAACGCTGTTGGGGGGACTGGAGGTGAAGAGTTAGCTTAGGACCAAGGCAAATCAACTGATTGAATAGGGCTAACAGAATGGACACTAACAGGGTGGACACTAACAACGTTTTTTTAAATTATTCAATTTGATTGATCTCTTCAATATTTAGGCCTAACAGGGTGGACACGTTATGTTCAACCACATTAAACTCACTTAATAAAAACATCAAAATCAAATGGTAAAAGAGGTAGAAAATCATTTGAATTTCCCTCCACTGATGTGATGTCACCTCATGAGTGATGTGATTGAGAAATATGTTTGGTTTTTTAAAGGGACATTAACACAGCTCAACAGGGTGGACAGTGACTGCAGGGACAAACATACCACCTTAATTTTTTTGTACTAAATTATAATTTTTTAAATAAAAAACTATATTTGATTCAATAGATATTGCTCAGGAAAATGAAATAATAATAACATATTTGGAAATGTTTATGTTTTTATTAGTTATTTTTTAGATTGAATTTGAATTTTTGCCCATATCATTGTATTCATAATAAATAACAATTGACTATACATGAAAAAATAATGGAATTAGTATTTGTCCAAATTTAGACAAAATACAATATGATTTGTACTGGGGACGGAAAATGCACCCTATTAAAAAAATTACCCAGAAACATCCCATGTTTTAACAACAGGAGCAGCAGAAAATATGCTCATTCAGAAGATGCACTATATGCACTATATTATAATCAGCTTTATGATATGATCAATCTCTATAAGGTATCCTCTTATTCCACCAGCATCACTCATTATTCAGTGTAAATGAACAATTATCATTCTTCATCAATCACTAATAATATGAGAAGGGTAATATATATATATATATATATATATATATATATATATATATATATATATATATATATATATATATAAATATATGATGAGGGTCATATTTCAGAGGGATAATAACGCAATATCATGAAACACTCAAAGGTGAAAGGTTTTATTACAGCTTTCAAACAGCAGGTTAAACATACAAAACACAGCTCACTTAACATAGTTTTTTTTATTAAATATGTAAAAAGCAGGTCAAGTTATTCACAAATAAAATGCAAACATGCAACACATTTCGGGGAATGCATAATGAGTGGGACATAAAAAAACAAAAAAACATTGTCTATTTATAATTATCAACAGTACATGTTTACATTCCTTTTCATTTACACAATAATATATGACTAAAGCATGATGGTGCACTGCTGAGTTCAATAAGAATAAAATGCAACATTAAGAAAGGGTATACAATGTACGTACTGGAATATAGCATGTCAAATTACTCAGTGAATTGACTCACGACTTCCCTAAGACCTGTGGTTCAAAATCATATGAAAACATCTGAAATATACCCAACTTCTATTGAACAGACGATGGTGGCAAGTTACTGTTGAAGCCCTTTAAAAAAAGGTTGGATGTGATCATACTACTCTACACTAAAAGTTGCTCCCTTCCCTGTGCCATACCAACCAATGTACTGGTTAGTGCAAACCAACAGTATCTGTCATTGCCGCAAATATTTGGTACCCTTTTGAGTACGCTATTAAAAGAATTCTTAAAAATGTGCGAAGTTTGTCACAAAGTTTTAATTGTCAACTCAGTACTACCTTCCATTGATGATTGACTGTACTTTCCTCCCTTCATTTGGAAGAAATATCAAATCTTATGCTACCTTAATAAATATAGTTTTTGAAAAAATCATTCATATTGTGTGAATTGAGAGAGTCTATGGACAGATTGTCCAATCCAGAATCAAATGTCAGTGCAATATATGGAGGAAGGTTAAATAGGAGCTAAGTATGCGCCTTTCAGGGCTTGGCTTATTGCGTTCACATGATTAATATGGTTGATATGTAAAATGAAATATAAACATTTTGAAACATACATAAAATAATAGAGGGGACTTAAGCTGGCAACATAACACTTGCTGACAGATACACACCATCTGTCCATACTTGCACATTTCATCATCATCTAGAGTTGAACGACAGATTCTTCAGCCACAGTGTCCTTGGAAACTTCCGTGATGGTCTGAGCTTGTCTGCATGTGGAGGTAAATAACAGCGACCTGCCACAGCATTTTTCACCGACTGTCACAAAAACACACCGAATGCTGAAACGGAGGGATAGAAAATCTGGAGGGTTGCTTCTGTCGCAAGGCTGCTTCATGTGCTCAGTCTCCCGAAAAAAGAAAAAAAAAGGAAACCATGAGAAAAAAAATCTGAAAAAAAAGAAGAAAAAAAAAATCTGTAACAGTTCTCATAAAACAACAGGGCGTGGTGGTGTGACGGGGAGGGAGGGCCATCAGTACTCATCCTGCTGGTCCTCTGGGACCTCCTCCTCTTGGACCTGCTGGTCCACGTCTTCTCCCTCCCCCTCCACCTCCCCCTCTCCCTCCCCGAGCTCCCCTGCTCCTTCCTGAGGGGACACAGACAGAGGAACACATGTCAGGCCTGAAGGAGCTTTAAAAAATAAAAACAATTATGTCAATTATGGTTTAGATGTTTTTGTTTCAAATCTTTTCCTTTCTTTTGCGCTGAACAGCACTTTGAGCTGCATTCTATGTATGAAAGGTGCTATATAAATAAAGCTTATTATATTATTAGACGGATCACTTCAGGCTACACCTTAACTGTCCCTCCTGAGACATCTACTACCCCCCTGTACTGTTTCTCCTGTGTAATATTATTTTTTAATTTTTTTAATTTTTTAAACGTCCTTCTTCTAGCACGATGACTGCCAATGACTCCAGGCCTGAGCGTAGATGACTTTTTCCTGATAGATTCACTTACTTGAATAAATGTATTTGTTGTAAGTCGCTTTGGAATAAAGCGTCTGCTAAATGCCACAAATGTAAATGTAATATTATTACTATTATTATTATTATTATTATTATTATTATTATTAAATACAGTAGCAAGTTATACCAACAAAACTGAGAGAGAATTGTTGTGGTTTGGTCAAAATGTAGTCTGTGAGTTGAATTCCAGTTCAAGCCAAAAATTATTTTCTAATACATTTTTCAAATAACTAATATAAGCATTGTGTTACACATAGGCTTACAGTTTAACTAATAAGCATTGTGTTACACACAGGCGTACAGTTTCTAACCCTAACACAAGCGTACATTTTCTTTTCAGACGAACTAGCGGTTCGTTCTGGTAACTGGTCCTCAAATATTTCTCTCAAAGTCAAAACTTGAAAATCAATAAGAGACTAGAGATACCCGACTTAAAGACTTAAAGACTAAGCCGACTTAAAGACTAAAAAGTATAAACTTCAAATCGCTTGTTCAAGCACGACAGCGTTTCCCTAAAAGACATACTGGAACATACTGGAACATAGCTATCGACTTTTGACAGTCCAGAAAATAAAGAGCAGCCAGGCAGCATGACCCAACAGATTTGAAAGCAACACCAGATTAACACATCGAGGGACATTCCTGTGAACGGTCGATCATGGGGTCAATATATATATCTATAGTCCACTGACCTGTTCATCTGTTGAGTAGAGGACCTCCATTAGCTGCTCTACGAACTGGGCGCTCTCCTGACCCTGGTCCTGACACAGCACTTCCACCTCTCTCAGTTTCCCGAAGTAGAAGTCCCGCTCCTTCTCCACTCCCTCCAGTGCAAGTTTTAATGTGTTCACCTAGGCACAGAATAAAGAACAAAGCACTATGGATTACAGGAGGCAGCATTGCATTTGAGAATGGACTGCACTTATATAGCGGTATTCTAAAGCACTTTACAACAGCCTCTCATTCACCCATTCACACACCCAATCACACACCAATGGCAGCAAGCTACCATGCAAGGCGCCGGCCCGCTCATTGGGAGCAATTTGGGGTTGTGTCTTGCCCAAGGCACACTTCGACACAAGGTCAGCCAGGGATCGGATGCACGATATTATCGGCACCGATATTTATCGGCCCGATAATGGGAAATTAATGTTTATCGGTATTTATCGGTTTTATAAAATTGTAGCCGATATAGAGCCGATGAGCTCATGCTGCTGCGCATGCGTACAGGCACGCAGTGTATAGACGACAGCGAAACATGAGCTTCCCCAGTGTGTCTGACATTCTGCAGAGTTTCTGAGGCAGATAGTGCGTTTGCAATTTGCAACACATGTTCGACAAAAGTTCGGAGAGGAGGGCAAAGGTCTACGAGTTACAACACAACAAATCTCATAAGTCACCTTAAGATTCACCATTGCAAGCACGCTGTATGGAAGGAATATCAACACTAGTAGCCTAGTAGCCTAGCCGCTCATGCTGCTGCGCATGCGTACAGGCACGCAGTGTATAGACGACAGCGAAACATGAGAGCTTCCCCGGTGTGTCTGACATTCTGCAGAGTTTCTGAGGCAGATAGTGCGTTTGCAATTTGCAACACATGTTCGACAAAAGTTCGGAGAGGAGGGCAAAGGTCTACGAGTTACAACACAACGAATCTCATAAGTCACCTTAAGATTCACCATTGCAAGCACGCTGTATGGAAGGAATATCAACACTAGTAGCCTAGTAGCCTAGCCGCGGAAAAAAAAAGCTGCTGTGCCTATTGAACACGCATTTGAAAACTGCAGGAAGTTCACTCGAGACAGCTCAAAGGCTCAAGCAATCAATGAAAAAATAATGGAGTTGATGGCCCTCGACGACCAGCCTTTCTCTGTAGTAGAAGATAAAGGATTTCGCCAGCTAATTTCACATTTAGAGCCCCGGTATACACTCCCAAGTCGCCGCTATTTTGCAGACGTGTGCCTGCCGGCTCTGTATGATACAGTCGCCACACACATCCATAGTCTGATCGATACTAGCGTAAGCCAGATAAGTTTTACCACGGACATATGGACTTCTGACGTTAGTCCAGTCAGTATGCTTAGTTTTACGGCCCAGTGGCTGGATGAGGACTTCAATATGAAGAAGACACTGCTGCATGCGCAGGAGTTCTCCGGTTCGCATACTGCGACAGCCATCCGCGGTAATAAATTACTCTTAGGTGAGCCTTTTTTGTTTTCATAAAAGGAGGCCAGATCTTGGCTAAAAAAAGCATTGTGCACTGTCTATAACAGATTCTGTTTGTTAGAGGAAATAATAAATGAACATTTGAAGAGTCAGAAGTGTTCTCTTTGTTGTGTTAACAATAGTGAGATCACTATGGAATATTAAATCATCAATCTTTGCTCACTACATAGCCTTTCTTACCTTCAGGTGTGCATGAACTACAGGTTATCAACTGTGAAATTATATCTGAATGGTCTTTATTGTCATTGATATAGTACAGGTACCAAACAACGAAATTTGGGAGGGGGGGCTCCCCTGGTGCTAGGAAAGAAAAAAATAATAATATCGGTTATCATATCGGTTATCGGCCACGAGAAGCGGGTAAATATCGGTATCGGTATCGGTTGGAAGAAATGCATATCGTGCATCCCTACCGCCGACCCTGCGATCAGTAGACGCCGGCTCTACCTCCTGAGCCACAGCCGCCCCAACCAAAGCAATCAGAAAGGCCAAAGCCAACTTTTTTATAACAATTATTAATGACACAAAGCTGATCTGGGAACAGATTAAGAATGTAATGGGGATCAGGCCTAGGAACCAGTTAGAGCTGAAACTGAATGGTAAGCTAATGCAAGACCCAGCACAAATAGCTGTAGCCTTTAATGAATATTTTATCAATTCTGTAGCCGAAATCGCACAGAATTTTCCCTTAACAACAGAAAACATTATTAAGGCTGACGAAAGCAAGCCCTCCTTCAGCATTCAACCTATCACTGAACTTAAGACTCAAGCAATCATTAATTCTCTTAGAGCCTCAACGGCGAAGGATATATATGGTATGGATTCTATAATGCTTAAATCTCTGAAAGAATACCTAGTCCCCCCTATTACACAAACTATCAACCTGTCAGTATTACAGGGGACATTCCCAAGTACCTGGAAGACCGCAATTGTATCTCCCATATTTAAGTCAGATGACCCCCAGAACATATGCAACTATCGCCCAATCAGCATTTTACCTGTGATTTCCAAGGTTGCCGAGAAGTGGGTATCAGAGCAGCTTGTTTCTTTCTTAAATAATGGTCCATTTAATCTCCATCCCATGCAGTTTGGCTTTAGGGCCCATCACTCCACTGAAACAGCTAACTGTCTCTTCTTAGAGAAGGTCCGAGCAATGGTTGACAAAGGAGGTGATGACACCGTAATATATGTGCATGCCAAGACCAAACATCTGGCTGCTGCCAAACTCATCACAGCTATGGATCAGATCACAAATTGGCTGAACCGTTCATGCCTTCAACTTAACGTAAATAAAACTGTAGGAATGTTTTTTACTAAAAGACAATGTAACATTGTGTCCAATATATTAATCTCAGGTAAAAATATTAGCATTGTGCCACAATTTAAATATCTGGGTATCATTATTGACTCCAATCTGTCATTCAAAACACACATTAAGAAAGTATGCCAAAGAGTCAAGTTTAGACTAACCAATTTTAAATATATCAGAAATGTAATGACTTTTAATGCTGCCAAATTATACATGAACGCCATGATTATGTCACATCTGACATACTGTTTGACAAGTTGGGGCCAAACTAGCAGCTCGTTACTAAAGCCACTAGCCATTCTCTACAAGCAAACCCTTAAAGTCCTGGATCAGAAGCCTAACAGCTCTCATCATTGTACTATCCTAAATAACCGTAAACTTCTGAGCTGGGAAGATGTGATCAAATACAAAAACACCTGCCTGGTCTACAAAGTCTTACATAACACTGCTCCTCCTCCTCTTAACTCATTCATAACCCAACGTAGCAATACCAGTCAGAGCACCAGAAGTACCACACGAGGCGACTTTCTAGTCCCATTTAGGAAAAGTAAATTTGGTCAATTATCATTCTCTGTTATAGCAATACAAACAAAAATACCTGGAACTCACTACCTACCTACATAAAAAATATACATACATACTCCACCTTCACAACACACCTTAAGGCATGGCTTTGCAATAACTATAACTGCATACATTAATTTCTGTCAGATGTGACGTGTGTGTTGTATGTACACCTCTATCTTTGCTACCCGCCTGCATATGTCTGTGTGTGCTTCAATGTCTGGATGCTGCTGTGCCTGTATGTTGCTGTGTCTGTATGCTGCTATGTCTGTATATTGCTATGACTATTTGCTCTTCCTTTGTCCCCTTTGTACTGTTCTTATCTCATGTACTGTATTGATGTTGCTGCCATTTGTGCTTGAATGTCTTGTCTCCCCGGCATGTTTGTGCTTGCTCCAATTGTGCTTGATATGTTTGTATGTCCTGCTCCATTTGTTTGTGTTTGCTGCAATTGTAATTTTTTAAACTAATGTATTTTATTTTAGGGAGCCTATTGTCAACTGGCCCGGGGACTACAGCTGGAAATTAGCCATGTAGGCTAAAGCTGCTCCATTTACTGTTGTTACAGTTAATTAATGGGGACTGTCCACGACATCATAAATTAATAAACTAAACTAAATTGTGCCAACTGATATTTACAGCATGCCCTTTTCTGAATTCACTCTATTGAATGTGCTACTAAGAATTTTTCCCATATTCCAACTGTCAATAAAATCCCTAAACCTGTCTATAAAATGACATCCTTGCACTGATCCACTCCTGCTTGTTTCGGGTTTTTACGGTAAACTAATCCTAGTAAGATGAGCATAAGGGAACTATAGTTCTGAGGCAGTTGTGATTACTTATGATGCTTAATTGAAACTGAAAATATCCTGACGAGTCCAAAACAAATAGAATGTTGAAATGTCTGTGGTGGTTGTGTTCGTGCTCGTACCTGTTCGTTGAGCTGTGTGACCTGAGCTTCCAGTTCCTTCTCCCCTTTGGCAGGAGCTGACGTCGCCGGGATCTTTTTGGCTGAGGAGGGTCTGGATGACGGTGTGGTGGGCTTAGGGGTTGAGCTTGCCCTGGTGGCTCCTGAAGCGCCGATACGGGTGTAACGTTAAAGACATGCATCGTAAATGGTTCTTTTAAGTGTTATTAATAAGGTGATGACAAATCTTGACTGACAAATCTGTCGGGTAGATTTTATTCAGGGGTGGAATATTGAGTGTGTTGAAACTTGATGGTGACGTTTGTAAAAGAGTACGGCTTACTCACTCCGTATGATTAGAGTAGAAATATGGACAGGTGACAAACTACAACTATATGGATGTGAATCAATCACCTCCGTATTAAACTACAGTCAAGCTTACTTTCTCTAGAGGATAGAGGTTGTGGAGGGTGCTCATCTTACCTGCTGTGGGGGAGCTGGCTGCATGGTGGGACTTCTTTGGCAGGTTGAAGATCTGCTCGCCGGGGTCGGGTGGGGGGATGGCGTCCTGACCCTGCCTGGCCTGGACCGGGTCGTACTCCTTGCCGTCGTAGTTGGCATCAAAGAACTTCTTGAACCACTGGATAAAATCGAGGTTGTCCTGAAATCTGCCTTTCACCAGCTTCTCCACAGGGATAATCTTTAGTGAAGGTGAGGAGGAGGAGGACAAAATAGATCAAGGACAAATCATTTGGGGCAGTTACATGACACACTCATTTGAATAGACATCCCAGGGAACTGGGTGCGTGTGAAAGGCAGTTAGCTTGATGAATTCCATTCCTCATGGCTTTGTGATTGATGACACTTACAAATACAACCAAATAGGCCACAACGGCACACCACTCAGATGTCATTCACCTCACCTTGTCCACATTCATCCTTTTGAAGGAGGCCTGCAGCAGCTTGAAGTTGTGAATGTACTCATGCTCCAGTTTAGCCTGGAACTTAACCTTCTTAAGACTGATGCAGCCTGGGAAGAGCAAATCCATGAATTGGCAGTAGGCCGCTCCTAGAGGTGGGGAAAGTAATACCACATATCAGAATAATGGTGCTTTTCCACTAGAGGGCTGACCCGGGTCAGCCCAGGCTGGCCTGCTTCTTTGGCGCTTTTCCATTTGTCGGCCTGGATCAGCACGGCGCGGTATGGCACGCTTCTTTAGCTACCCTTCGAGGGCAGGAACCTTTTTGAGACCCGGAACCTTTTTGCCAGGCTGCGTGTGACGTGTGACGCTGCACACCGTTGATTGGTCAATGGAAATCGTCATCCCATGTTCATAGATTTCATCACTAACGGCCATTTTTAAATACCACAACAGATTTCGCTCTAGGAAAATGTCACTTCTGTTTCTGTAATAACGTATTAATAAAGATTTGAAAAAATATGATAACCATCGTATTATCTTAGTTTAATGTCATTTCAATGCATCATAGAACTTTTATTTACAACAAGCATAACAAAAAATCGCTATTATGTCCTGTAGAACTGAAAGCGGCAGTTAACAGGCAGGTAACATCCATATGCTGTATATATAAATAATGTCTGTGTCGACCGTGATAGGAGTGTCGTATCGACACCATTCAAATGGTTTTGGATTCCCTGTCCTCTCCCCTATCCGGACACGTTTGAATTGTTATCCTAACCCACGGTAAATCACAGTTATTAACCCGCAAAGGGTGCCTCCGGGGACCATCTTTGCCCGTGAATAACACCGGCTATGAAGGTGGTACAAACACAATACTCCTTTGCTAACTTCACCATCGGTATACGGTCATTTTGAGCCCTTAACCACCGCGCTGACACCCCGAGAAGATATGCTTTTAACCGTAAACTCAATGAACCGGGAGTTCACCCACTGCTGCAAGCGTATCTATAACGAACGCGGAGATGGTATGAGCCCCGCGTCAGTCAGCCTTTCCGTAGAAATACGTCGCACTGTTATATATCTAACGTTACATGTTTTAAGGCTGATCTGTGCATGATAGTGCTGCATTATGTTGATCTATTTATATCGATCTATTCTTGCCAATTCCTTATTACCAGTGGAAAGGGGGAAGACTCAAACACTTTGAATGGGATAGATAGGACTTTCCGTTCAATGGAGGAAGCATGACACGCGAGTTCATCTCGCTTTCCCCCCCGTTGAGGTATTAAACAATCTAAGCAATCTAATCAGAGCAGTTGTTATTGTGTAATATTATTGATGGATGTGCCCTTTTTGATGGACAGCAGTGAGCGGATGACTGGATGTGAGCATGTATTTGACTAATGCCGATAGATAGTCTTGCTCCGAAACCCGAGCTGCCGCTGCAGACAGGATTGTTCCTTCAAACTACCGTAATTCATGCCCAATGCCCAATGTGCCCAATGTGCCCAATGCCCAATATGCCCAATCTAAAAAATTCAAACAGTTTCTGAAAGCAGAGAAGTTGCACTTTTTTAACAGTTGAACTTTTCTAGGCTTATTACGGTAGTTCACCAACAAAAAAAAGCATTTCCCCTGTTGAGCTGTATAGCGGCACTTATTACAGTGAAGTGCTCTTATGACACGTAACTTCTCCTTGTCCCGGGTCGCTCAGTATAATGGAGAAGTGTCAATACCCAGAACTGTTCAAAAGCGTGCCGGAGCGAGCCGAAGCGAGCCGTGCCAAGCCGTGCCGGGCCGGTCAATGGAAAAGCGCCATAAATAAGGCTGCTCTCGTCTGTGTAGTAACCATGTCATTAGAGCTACTTCAGTAGCATTGTATAGAAATGTTATATATGACTATAACAATAGCGTAATAAGAGTTGAGCAGTTATTCAAATAAATGTAATAAGGAGCCATCCATGTCCCACCAGTTTCACGACAACATCAACAACAAAGCGCTCAACTTCATCACAATGCAATCACAATGCAAAACAGGCTCACAATGCAACATCTATGTGCTACAACAACACTGCTAGCGGAATTACAGCATTAGTAAAGGAACAGGCGGAATCTATACCGTCAAATATTCTGCACGCCAAGTTTAGCTGACACTCAGACCTGTGCCTGTCCATCCCTAGACCAGAAACAACAGACTAGACAGCACTGAAGTGACAAAGAAGTGCAGCTTTCAACTAGAATTAGGCTAGTACACCTTGAGACAGGACTGAGTGTGTGTGTGTGTGTGTGTGTGTGTGTGTGTGTGTGTGTGTGTGTGTGTGTGTGTGATTCAGGAGAGATTAGATTACCTGGGGGAGGCCATGGTGCGGAGTCTTATTTATAGACGCTGTCTTCTCCGTCGGAGCTAGGTGAACGCATTCCCAAGATTTCTCTGACTACGTCTATTACCAGGTTATACGTCTATTACCAGGTTATGTCCGTTTATGAGCCAACCACTGATGAAAACAAAGCGAAGGAATTCCTCTGTATCCCGAGGAGGTAATGACTTGCTTGAGAGCAGTAGAATAAAAAGCTCTGTGTGGTTAACAGGATCATTGTACTTACCGGAGGAAAGCTGCTCCACTTTAGTGTAGTTTAGGCAGACTATGTCGTTGACCCAGGCCGTGATGTCATGCCTGCTCATAGTCTCCTGGGTTATTGAGGTAGAATATACGTTGACCGCCATCCCCCAACTGCAAATGACAAACATCACAACTCATAAGTAACAACAGTTTTGGATTCAAAACAGTCCTAACTTGCATAAGAACATGTGACCCTTTTGGACTATTTACATGTTTGGCCATATTTGTTGACCTAGGCCTACTTCATATCATGTTGAATGGTATGAATCCCAAACAATAATATCAAACCTAAAGTGTTGCGGCAGCAAGGCAGAAACCACAGGTCAAGGGGAAAGACACTTACAGTACTTGCCTTTGGAACAGCAAGCTAGTGTGCCTATGTACCAGATCGAAATAACAAACCCAGTTCCTTGAGATAATGGATTTTGTTCCAACCCATTTCCACCGAAAACATTTCTTCATTAGGTTACTCATCTATTCTAATTTAGTCATCTCCATTTCCCACATTAGGATTTGTAAAGGTAATAATAAGGTACAGGAATTTTAAGTTTAGTCGTAAAAACTATTTAAGCTATAATACTCATTACAAGCATAGGTAAAATTGCAAAAAGGCTTGGATGTAGCAGACTGGCAACCAGCTAGAATGCGAGTTGAAATGGCATAATCACAAATGGTAGGTTTAGGCTATGTCGTCTTCTGAAACGTGAGTGCAGTTATGTGGTGAAATGAAAAGGAATTAAACAAATAAACAAAAAGTAGAGATAAAATATAAATGCATTTCATCTGAGTTCTGAATTACAACATTTCGAATTGCAAAAATGGATCTCCCGAAGGAAGCTAGCTTTAATCTATAGAGCTATCCATAGATAATATACTTATATAATATCTATAGAGCTATCCATAGGTAATATATACGTATGTATATATATAATATAATATCAATAAAGCTATCCATAGGTAATATATACGTATGTATATATATATATAATATCAATAGAGCTATCCATAGGTAATATATACGTATGTATATATATATTATATAATATCAATAAAGCTATCCATAGGTAATATATACGACGTATGTATATATATATATGTATATATATGTGTATATATATAATATCATATCTATGGAGCTAGCCACCAACCATTCCTGAAGCAAACATTCCGCTTCCCTCCCGCTGTCCCAGATACCAGGAGGGTGGGACAGGGTGGGATCATTTGATTGCATTATAGGGAACAACTAAACCTATCCAATGACCACAATCAACCGTAATCATCTTCTGAAAGGCCAAATCTGACACGACAAGCTAGTTGTGGAATAACAGTTTAGATGACAAACCAGCTATCTTGCCTTATTATTGCGCAGAAACAGAGGCCAGCTCGTTGTCAACAGAAGGGGCGGCAGCTGACTGGCAGACTAGAACAGCATAGTGTTCTGTTTACAAATCGTGAAATCTGAAAGCTTAAATCATTAATGTCATAAGACAATTGCTTTCTACCATCCAGCCATAGATAATAGATGAGATAGATAACCCAACAAGCTGGGACCAACACCAAAATAAGATCCTACGTTACTGTAGTCGTGCAAGTGATTTCCACGGCGTTTCTAACACGTTTATAGCCTAACCCAAACATATCCCGTCAGTGGTCGCATTGGGTTCCAACTTTCAAACCCATTTCCACTTTAAAGTGTCAATGATTTCGCTTTGACAGAAATGTGAACTTGCAGAGGGGCCTTCTAGACGGTTTACGCCATGGCCATGGTCAAAGAGAGAGACGGTAATGACAAGTCAAGAAAGCAATGCGCTTCATGCAGGAGGCGACACCGCGCAGGGATCACAACACACAGGCTTGGTGGTATGGGGTTAGGGTTAGATAAGCCAATGCCCTCTAGCATGTTCCTGGGTTTTGCGGCAACCGTTATTTCCCCAAAGCCAAGCCTTTGCTATGAAGCCAAACGGCAAATGCGGCATTGCCCTGATTTACCTGTAGGCGCGCTCTCCTCGCACTGTGTTTTTCCTGTAAGGAATGATGTTGGTTCCGTTGTCCGGGATGATGTCGTTGTTATTCTCTCCATTCGGGGACAGTGCTTGTGTGGGACCAGGCATTGGGTCTCGAAAATATTGAACAGATAATTCTGTTCTGCTCTGAAAAAAACGATTCAATAAGCTACAAATTGCCGCACCTCGGGCTCGTTCTGTCTGCTTATTCTTCCCAAATCTCTGGTCTGGTGACGTCACTGCGCCCTGCCCAGTACAATACACCACAAGCGTCAACCTCCGCAGCGCGTGTGCGTTTCATTCCGGCGCCCATGTTAGCGGGTTAGAGAAGCCATACAGTGCGCGTGAGGCTGCCGCGCGGCACACCATCTAGAGATTAGGACTCGCGCCTATTTTTTCCGCGTGCCGCAGGCAAAACTCAATGTACACAGATAAGGCTGGGATAAGGCAGGCTAGTACACCTTGGAGCAGCTCCGCAGGTAGAGCCACAGAAGACACGCAGCCAGTGTGGACGCACACGCGCTGCTGAGGTTGACGCATGCGGTGTATTTTAAAGGCTGATCACGTGACTGACGGGAGGGGAGGGGGCTGAAACACCAAACGTAAAAGCGATCATGTTCATGCCTATCGCTTCTTATATAAAGAAATAATGTACTAATTACCATAATTATATTCAGTGTGCACATGTTTTATACAGATGGTAGCTTCTGTTACTTTGACACAGTCAACATATGTGTGAGATGTGGAGCCTTGCTTCAGCCAACTGAACAGCCTCTAGGGGGGTGTAATTCATGTAATGTAGAAGCATCCATAATGTCATATGGAATGGCCTGCATCCGGTCAACTACTCCAGTAGTGCAGTTTATCCACCCTGTTGTGTTGGCAGGCAGGATACATCTGGAACACCAGATTCATTGTAGTCTACTCACTGAATGTCTCTGGGTACTGAACAGATAGAATGTGTTCTCAAGCCCGCCAAAAAATGAATTGAAAATATGATTGACTTACTTACTTCTGCAAAGTGCTTATTGACTATTAATTCAGACAGAGGTGGATTGGGAGGAGCAGTGACTGTTGTATACATACCACTATAAAATAGCTATACAATTTAACATACAATATTTAAACATGGAAAATATTAATTTTGAACTTGACCATGATCAGACCTGCAACTAGGTTCCTAGGGGCCTTCTTCAGAGGCACAACCGAGAGCATCCTGACGGGATGCATCACTGCCTGGTACGGGAACTGCACTGCCCAAAACCGCAAAGCGCTGCAAAGGGTAGTGCGGCCAGCTGAGAAGATCAGCGGATATGAGCTTCCCTCCATCCAGGACACCTACAAGGACCGGGGTGTCAGAAAGGCCCTCAGGATTATTAGGGACCCCAGCCACCCCAATCAGAAACTGTTCCAGCTGGGGCAACAGTACCGAAGACTCTGGGCTAAAACCCAGAGGATGTCAAACAGCTATTTCCCCCAAGCAATCAGGCTCCTGGAAAAATACACTGATAGAATACAAAAGACTGCCAACCCCAACCAACCCCACGCACACTACAAATATGTACACATACTGTAACATATTACAGTATTATAATTACTGCATACTACTGGATTACTTGTTCACCCAGACGAATTTACTGCCGTACTGTATTGTATTATATTGCATTTCATATCATCATACTCTGCACAGCATTTTTGCACTATTGAAGCCACCGTAATAATCCATCAAGTTATTATTTTATGATTTAGGGTTACTTTTTTTACTTTTCTTTTTACCTACTTACGTTACTTATTATTACTGTTTTTTTTTTAAAATCTGAATGCTGCAATGTCAATGTTGAGGAACCAAAGCCAAATCATTTTACTCTTGTGTACTTGTACAGGGGTCATAAAAGCGATTCTGATTCTGAACTGAAACATTCATGAACGTTAAGAGTGGTACATGGTTGGCCTCGGTTGGTAAATGAGGAAGTCAAGTGCTTTGGCAGCTAGCTTGTTATCACACCTGCGTGATGCTCAATGACTGTGTTGAACTAGCCCTCTATACGAGAAATACATGCATATGTTTAAGTCAACTGCAGATTTGGATTTTCACAGAATTAGCATAAACACTGGAATAAAAAATAAAAAAGCCAATACAGCCACTTCTTCAACACTGTTTCCACTGTTTTGCTCGCGTTTTTCTAATGTCAAAATGTCAGTCTCTCTCTCTCTCTCTCTCTCTCTCTCTCTCTCTCTCTCTCTCTCTCTCTCTCTCTCTCTCTCTCTCTCTCTCTCTCTCTCTCTCTCTCTCTCTCTCTCTCTCTCTCTCTCTCTCTCTCTCTCTCTCTCTCTCTCTCTCTCTCTCTCTCTCTCTCTCTCTCTCTCTCTCTCTCTCTCTCTCTCTCTCTCTCTCTCTCTCTCTCTCTCTCTCTCTCTCTCTCTCTCTCTCTCTCTCTCTCTCTCTCTCTCTCTCACACACACACACACACACACAACCAAACCGACTAGTAGTTAGATGCTAAACTGCATTTCGTTGTATAGTACTCTGCGTTGAATCGAATCGATTCTAATCTAATGTGTGATGAGTAACAGTACGTACAGGAAACTGACCGTCAAACATGGACAAATAGTCTAATCTCTCGGCTAGCTGGCATGTTCCTGCCCAGCCCTGGAGCAGCGGTCCTAGGCAGGGTGAGGGTTAGAGACAGAAGCCCTGGAGCAGCGGTCCTAGGCAGGGTGAGGGTTAGAGACAGAAGCCCTGGAGCAGCGGTCCTAGGCAGGGTGAGGGTTAGAGACAGAAGGACTAACACAGCCAGCTAAGCGATCACTACAACCCCACACTAGTGTGACAGGAACCGGTGGTCCACATGAACGACAACACAAAACCGAGTTCTGGTCAACGCCATACTGACTGCCCACATTATGCTCGGATATTGTGTTGCACTTGTTTCACTTCAAATCACATACTGTAATCTTTGCTTTTGACTCACCAGTGAACTAAGATCCCAGGTTGCGGTGTAAAAAGCTGCTGTTTTCCTGAGTCACCCCACCCACTTTAACACCATTGTATGAGCTGATGACGCTGAAAACGCACACGTGTTTCATTGGACAATGAGCCAGCAACACTGGAGCCGATTGGTTTCATTGTAACATCTGTTTTAATTCCCACCAGTCATAACTTGATGCGTTGATCATTGAGTCCTGTCAAGTACCCTGTACGTGGGCATTCTCTTGTTTTGTCTAATTGCCCTGCCTGTTCACTCTAATTGTTTAATATATCTTTTTAGTAATGAACAATCAGTGTATGCAAATACTATTTCTTATGGTCATAATAGAATTTGACAACGTTAATTTCGTTACATTTAATTTGATTTATCCGTCCCTGAGGATGTTGTGCCCTCTCTCTCACTGCCCAATTGCTTTGTCCCTCAGTTTTTAGTTAGGCTACTACTGTCCCTCTTCATCAATCAAATTCTATCGAGAAGATGTGTTCTCAATAGATCCCAAAATACAGACTTAAGGCAGATTTGTTTCAAGCTCTAAGGAATTTAAATGCAAGAAGAGGGCATTTGTAAATTCTGTCTGTCTGTCTGTCTGTCCGTCCGTCCGTCCGGTTGGAAAGACGCCAGATTGTTAGAAGCTAATAACACAAAAACATAATCTTAATAATAATCTTTCATGTCTTTATTGAACACACCCATTGAACATTCACAGTGGAAAAAGTAAGTGAACCGTTGGATTTAATAACAGGTCGATCAAACCTGATCCACACAGAAATTGATTCCTATGCAAATCAAAGACCCTATAAAAACAGATATATTGATTCCGAAATAACATGAACTATTATCCTTGCATTAAGTCACTCAATTCAACTTACACTCAATTCAACTTAATACGTTTATAAGCTTTTTAGCTCATTTTAAGAGTGTCATAGCAAAGGGTGTGTGAAATGCACATGAGGTATTTCTGTGTTTCAATTTTAATACATTTTCACTTTGTCATTATGTGTGTGGATTGTGTGTAAATGTAGTCTATAACACAACACAATGTGTAAAAAGTGTGTGTTGACTTACGATAGCCACTGTATGTATTTGCAAGAGGAAGCACTTTTGATTATTTTGGCTCTATACTCCAACAGTTACAGTGGGATGTATCTCGGGGGGGGGGACGAGGCGGCGTACAGGGATGAGGTAGAGCAACTGAGCAAGCTGTGCAAGGTTAACAACCTGCTGCTGAACAAGTCAAAGACCCAGGAATTCATCGTAGACTTCAGGAGGAAAAAGTCCGAGATCCATGTTTGTGTGTGGTATGATGCAGCAATGATGACAGAGACGTGTATCAAGTTCAGCCATGTAATATCAAGATGGAGGGAACAGGAACCTACACACGGGTCATGCAGAAACAAGCAAACAAGTCGATAGCCGATGGCATCGATCTAAGTAGACCCGTAACATCCTCCTTTTCCAAGTGAACACAAACACCTTAGAACTTAGAAATAACAAAAGTAATCTAGTGCAAAAATAACCAACGTTTGTTCTTATATAAAATGTAACAACAGTCTCTGTTAACTTCTGTATTCTCTATGTCTTTCCTTTTTAATTGTTTCCATTTTTATTTTATGGCAACAGCCCTATATAGTTTAGGTTACAAATTGAGTCTCACAGGTGGCTTAGACAGCCGTCCAGCCCTAGTGTATGCGCGTCCCTCAAATGGTGCTGTGCCAATTGGACTAGGTGAGGTCCTAGGTGTGAACCTGACCGGGCTCGGCTCGGCCACAGTTGGGGGAGCCTCTGCAGCGGTACTCTCTGGCACAGGGTCATTCTCTTCGTAGGTCGGAGTAGCAGTCGGCTCGGCTACTCTGAGGTCCACCCTGTTGCGTCGATAGAGGGAGCCGTCGACATCCACCAGGTACGATCTCGGTGCAACCCTGCGGAGGCAGGTCCCAGCCCTCCAGATGCCAGTGTTGTCACTAGGCAGAGGCTTCATTCGGACGGTTTCCCCGACTGCCAGCTCCGGCAGGTCCCGGGCGGACCGGTCATAGAAAGACTTGGCAAGCTGCCTCCTGTGGCGCAGCTTTTCAGTGACTCCTACCACAACGACTGGTTCCAGCAGCTTGTTTGTCACTGGAATAGAGGTCTTCAGCCGACGAGACATGAGACGTTGTGCCGGGCTGCTGTTCATGCTTTCGGTGGGAGTATTTCTCCAGTGTAGTATGGCCTTCCAGGGGTCGTCACTGTCACGCATAGCCTTGCGCAACAGATTCTTTGCAATCTTGACGGCCGACTCTGCCTTGCCGTTTGCTTTCGGGTGCCTTGGAGAGGAGGTCACATGCTCAAACTCCCATTCAGAGGCAAAACGTGAGAACTGAGAGGTAAATTGTGGGCCATTGTCTGTGATGACCCTCTCTGGCTGGCCATGCCGAGCGAACTGTGCCTTACATCGCTTGATGACTGTCTCTGCAGATAAGTCAGGGAGGAGCTCAACTTCCCAAAAGTCAGAATAGTGGTCGACTATAATAAGATAGTCCTTCTGCCTATGACTGAACAGGTCCATGCTCAGAATTTGCCACGGCCTGGTGGGCAGTTCATGTGAGAGCATGGTCTCCTTTTGCTGTTTGTGAGCATACTCATTGCAGGTTGAGCAGGTGCCCACAAAATCCTTTATCTCTGCCTGCATGTTCGGCCAGTACAATGTCTCTCGAGCATGTCGGTAGCATGCGTCTCCTCCTGTGTGACTTGAATGAATGCGCGTAAGCATCTCTGGGCGTAGTGATTTTGGGATGATGACTTTCTGCCCCCGGAATAGAACACCATTCTGTACACTGACTTCATCTCTGTAAGGCCAGTATTCTCTGGTAATGAGAGGTGCTTCTTCTCTCACATCTGGCCAGCCTATGAGAACTGTGGACTTAAGTGCCTGCAGGCATTCATCTCGGTCAGTGTGCAGCCTGATTTGTTCGAGACGCTGGTCACTTACATTCAAGTAGTCTGCCTGGTTCACATGCTGTATCTCCTCTTGCTCTTGTTGCAGGGAGCAGATAGCGTGCCGCTGGTAGGTTGTTCCTCTGCCGGTGCATCCTGCTGTTGCTCTGCTGAGCGTGTCGCTGATGAACATTTCAGGCCCTGGTTTGTAGATGACCGTCAGACTGTAGTTCTGTAAGGTCATGAGCATGCTCTGAAGCCTCTTGGGAGCGTTGAGGAGAGGTTTGCTGAAAATGGAGATTAGGGGCTTATGGTCTGTCTCCGCTGTGATCAGGTCGCGGCCATATAGATAGTAGTGAAACCTCTGACAGGCGAAGACGATGCTGAGACACTCTTTCTCAATCTGTGCGTAGTTCTTTTCTGTGGGGGTAAGAGCTCTCGAAGCGAACGCGATGGGCTGTCCTTCCTGCATGAGGCAGCATCCGAGACCATTCTGGCTGGCGTCGCTCTGGACTGTGATTGGCTTGGTCACATCATAGTAGCGCAGGACAGGCATGGTTGTAGCTAGAGACTTGAGTTCTTGAACTGCCGCCTCGTGTTTGGGTAGCCAATGCCAGGGGGTTTCCTTGTCCAGCAAGCGTCGCAACGGCTCACAGACACTTGATAAGTGTGGCATGAATTTGGCCAAGTAGTTGGCAAAGCCAATCAGACGCTGCACCCCTTTTGCGTCAGTTGGATTGGGCATTTCGATGATGGCCCTCACCTTCTCTGGGTCAGGCTTCAGCCCTGTGGATGAGAGGATGTGGCCGTGAAACTGGACCTCAGCTACTTTGAACTGCAGCTTCTTCAACCCTAGCCGCAGCTTGACCTCACGGCAGCGTTCCATCAGTGCCAAAAGCTTGACATCATGGTCACTCTCAGCCTCTTTGTCTGTGTCCCCACAACCCACAACCAGGATGTCGTCCGCAATGGGCTCGATGCCCTTGAGTCCAGCCAGGAGCTCGTGTTGTTTTCGCTGATACACCTCGGGTGCCACAGACACTCCGAATGGTAGCTTAAGCCAGCGTTTCCTCCCCCAGGGGGTCCAGAATGTGGTCATGAGGCTGCTCTCGTAGTCAAGTCTGCATTGTAGAAATGCATCTCGGGCATCCACTAAGGTGAATACTCTTGCCTTCGGTAGTTTGTACAGGACATCATCCAGAGTAGGCATGATGTAATGAGAGCGCTTTAGGGCCTTGTTCAGGAACTTAGGATCTATACATAGTCTGAGCTTGTCTGTTTTTTTTACAATAACCATGTTGCTGATCCAATCAGTTGGGTCTGTGACCGGCGCCATGTGGCCGTCAGCCTCGTACTTGTCCAGCTGGGCTTTGACTGCTGCTTTCATTGCAATGGGAACATTGCGAGGGGCACATTGAACTGTAGGAACCCTGGGATCTAGGTCAAAGTGGACCTCCCCGGGTAGAGATTCCACAGGTGAGTTGAATACATCACTGTATTTGTTAGTCAGCTGCTCCTTGGTTAGGGCTCCAGGCTGTGCATGTTCCACTTTGAGCACATCCTCAGGGATTGTGAACTGCATGAGACCTAGGCGTTCACAGGTAGAGCCTGACAGGAGAGGATTTTGCCTAGACTTAACTATTTCAAATGAGAGCTTGTATGTTTGACCTCTTACTCTACATTCTGTCTCAAAGATGCCTATGGAGCTCAGTGTTTCCCCGGAGTACAGCTTTAGTCTAGCCTCACTTGGGCAGAGTGGTGCGTTGGGTGCCAGCCTTTTCTTGTCATGAAGGCTCATGACATTGCATGTCGCTCCAGAGTCCAACTGACATTGCTGTGGCTTGTTGTGAAAACGTAATGTTACAAACCATTTCTTCCCTTTGGCTTGCACTGCACCAATTGACTCATGCATGTATATGTCTTCCTCACTGTTTTGTTCTGAGCTCTCAGCTGTATTTTCCATGCAGTGTATCTTTCCCTCAGTGGGTCTTTTGCTTTTTTGACACACTTTAGCAAAGTGATTATTTACTCCACATGATTTGCATTGTTTTCCGAATGCTGGGCAGTGATCTCTGCCCCTTGCATGCGAGTTGCCACAGTATTTACATGCATAGCCTGCGTCTACAGCTCTGGGTGAATTGCTCTGCCTCCATTGGTTTTGCCTGGATTGTTGTTGCCTAGATTGTTGCCTAGCAACGGCGAGCACCGCTTCTACGTGCGGAGGACTCGCTATCTCCATCGCTCTCATACGAATGTCTGTCTGCTCCGTTGCACGGCACATGTCAATTGCTGTGATCAACGTCAGTTGCTTTTCTCTAAGCAATCTGCGCCTTATGCTCTCGTTACCAACACCCAGTACAATTTTGTCACGAATCATCTCATCTCTTAACTGTCCGTACTCACAGGTTGCTGCCCTTTCTCTCAGCCTGGTCACAAAACCGTCTATAGATTCTCCTTCCTCCTGTTTGCAGCTCCCGAAGACGTACCTTTCATATATTGTGTTCTTGGTAGGTTTGAAATACTTCTCCAACGCGGCCAGTATGATCGCAGCATCCCCCTGATCCTCTTCGGAAAGATTTAAGTTGTGACGGTATATATGTCTGCATTCACTTCCCATCACGGTCCTCAGAGTTGCAGCCTGGATTTTCTTGTCCTTTTCAGTTATGCCAGTAACGATGACATAGTCCTCATATTCGGCCCGGAATATGTCCCAATTGACGCTCCAATCGCCCGTGAAGCTCATGGGTGAAGGGGGTGGAAAAGTAATGGCTGCCATGCTAGCTATCGTTGCTCGCTGACTTGTCTCGTCTTCTAAAGTATCCGAATCACTTGATTCCGATCCAGACATAGGCTACTCTACCTGTACTCACTTCATATTATCTAATATTCCGCTAACGTGAGTTCAGCAGCTTCTGACACCATGTTTGTGTATGGTATGATGCAGCAATGATGACAGAGACGTGTATCAAGTTCAGCCATGTAATATCAAGATGGAGGGAACAGGAACCTACACACGGGTCATGCAGAAACAAGCAAACAAGTCGATAGCCGATGGCATCGATCTAAGTAGACCCGTAACAATCCAGCCCCTGCTCATCGACGGAGAGAGCGTGGAGAGAGTCTCAACCCTCCGATTCCTGGGACATCACATGCGGGATGACCTGACCTGGAAGGACAACACAAAAGGCACCATCAAGAGGGCACAACAGCGGCTATACAACCTGAGATGCCTCAGGAAGGAACACAACAAGCAGGAGATACTGGTGGCCTTCTACCGCGGCGCAGTGGAGAGCATCCTCACCTACGGCATCTGCAACTGGTTCTCCAGCTGCACAACAGCGGAGAGAAATGCGCTACAGAGAGTAGTGAGAACAGCACAGAAGATCACCGGCGCCCCCCTCCCCTCTCTGGAAGAGCTGTACAACACACGCTGTCTCAGGAAGGCCTCAAAGATCTCCAGGGACCCGACCCACCCTGGGCACGTACACTTCACCAGGCTGCCCTCGAAAAGGAGGTTCAGGACCCTGGCCGCTAAGACAAACAGACTGAACAACTGCTTCTACCACAGGGCCGTCCAGGCCCTGAACACAGCAAAGACCTAAGTTCTGGGCCCTGGACAGTCTGGACGGATTGTATGGCAGCTGCTGGACTGAAAAAATCAGGTGTAGTGCTGAGGCACAAACATGTACATTTCAAGCCTGCAAACTGTGACACTTTAAATAACGTGAAAAAATACTATTGTGCAATATGACAACCCTAGTTGACTATCTGTGCAGTATAGTACAGTGAATTGTGTACATAGCCTTTATTTATGTAAACCAGCTCCTTACCTTCTTGTGATTTTTTTCTTTTTCTAAAAGTTTTTTTTTTTTTTTCCTTTTCCTAACACCAGGGGAGCCACCCCTCCTAAATTTCGTTGTTTGGTACCTGTACTGTAGCAATGACAATAAAGTCCATTCATTCATTCATTCATTCATTCATTCATTCATTTGAAATCAAATAATTACTATGAGGTTAAAGTAGAGATTGTCAGCTTTAATTCAGTGTTTTCTTTTTCAGATATTGTTTTTACAACCAACACATAGTCCCTCTATTTCAGAGCACCAAAAGTGTAGGAGCCATTTAGTCCTACATGTTATTTATGTTACTTTTCTAATATTAATTTATAATTATTGACTTATGAGTCTATATTCCATATGTTATGTTATTTAGATTGTTCCTTGTAGTCATTCATTCATTCATTCATTCATTCATTCATTCATTCATTCATTCATTGTGGTTTGGATGAATGAATATTGGGGATAAAAGGGAACATGAAAGGGAATGAGATGGGAGCAAACAAATTTTCAACGACAGTTCAGGACAAGACGGTTGTGAACAGTAATTGACAGTTCAGTAGTGGACAGTTTTATGGACAGTGATAGACTTTGCTGACAGGATCGTTAATAATGGTTTATGCTGATGGCGATATGTTTTATTACTTTTGAGGAAATAAAAGAACGCGTTTATTTTTATACAACACTTTGCCTTTTTGGAACTGTTTGTTGGAACGTACGACTCACCCATGTAGAGACTATTTGGATTGTCAAAAAGTATTGTAAAATTGGCTTGACAAGTGTTTCTTGTTAGTCAGATGTGTTCCATCACATCATTCTTGCAGGCATAAGAGAGCTGTCAATGTCTAGTATTGATTCTAGGCTTTGCATTTGCATTTGGAGTCTGCTATTGATGTCTGTCATGTAAGTACATTTTATCAATGATAATGCTAATCAAACAGTCTAGTCACTATATGGGAACAATGAATAAGGTCAGTGACACCTCTGTCGCTATGTGCCACTTGAATGGTGGACAGGAAGGACACACTCCAGGAGGTATGAATGACTACCATCTGCAGAATACCTCAAACTACAGAGGCTTCACTGCAAGGTGAACCACTAGTTATCCTTAAAAAGGATGGTCAGGTTATAGTTTGCTAAAAAGTACCTACTAAGCCTGCAGAGGTCTGGAAATGGTCTTCTGTCCACAAGATGAGACAAATATTATTATGTAGAGAAGTACACAGAAATATCTGCTTGAGTGGGTTGCAGATTTCAGACAGTTATTTATCTATGTGTACAGTGGCTATCGAAACCCCTTCACTTTTTCCACATTTTGTTGTGTTATAGACTCAATTTAAAATGGTATAATACAATAGCTGGAAGGAGAACATCCACAGAAAGATCTGTGAATGGAGTGCACGTTCCCTCAATGACTGGCAAGATCCTGGTCCTGAAGGCAGTAGTTCTCCCCATTCTGCTCTACCTAGGCAGGGTGTTTCCCCTAGACAGAGCAACAAGCAAGACCATTGAACGAACCATGTTCACCTTTGTCTGGGGGAGCAAAATGGAAAAATGTAAGCGTACCACCTTGTACAACAGTGGAGAATGGGGGGAAGAGGGTCCCAGACATTCTAAAGGCCGATTTGAAGTTCTGCGTCAAATTTATGTGCGTAGCTTACGTAGCCTCTTACGTAGGTCTCGCACTTTACACTTCTGCGTAGCCCACGCTGCAATTACACCGTCACATCGCTAGGCATCGCATGTGCCTCTTCCGGTTAGAACTCAACGGAGCTCAAAGCTAAAAGCGGCATAATAGCGATCTTTTTGTTGTTATGCTTGTTGTAAATAAAAGTTCTATGATGCATTGAAATGACATTAAACTAAGATAATACGATGGTTATCATAATTTTTCAAATCTTTATTAATGAGTAATTACAGAAAAGGTAAATTACATTTCTGTCATGGCTTCCGCATTTTGGTCTACGACAGAGTCGGAATCATGTGCTACCAAGCGGACCAATCACAGAGCTTACGGTTGCGTAGAAACTGACGCGTTCTTAAATTTTTGGAGATGTGCACGTCAACCTACGCCGTAGGCAAGGCGGGCCCACGCGGGACTACGCAAGGCTACGGCGTTGATTTTACACAGAAGTCTAAATCGGCCTTTAGACATCATTAGGGCACAGTGACTCTCCAACTTGGTTACAAACATCAGTAAAACAGACAGGAAAGCCAGCTACTTCAAACGTTGCTTTGCCACCCCCATCCTCAACACTCAAATGCTCTCATTGACCACACTGTTCACTACTGCTGGGACCCCCCCTAGTGGGGGATATGGGGGGGGATTTAGATATGGAGGCATTTTGCCTTCAGGACAGGACTGTCCACAGCTGGTCTGGCATCATGGAAATACAAGTACATCATGACCTATATAAGACACCAGGACACCATCACACACCCGAAAGCCAGCACAGCTGTGGACTCCAGACAGGTATAGAAGAACATAAATAAACCACCAATGCACCAACAACAAACAGAAAGACAATGCATGGATGGCTGCTCATGGTTGTCTCCCCACTAGGGTTTTCATGGATAGACGGTACATCAGACATACAGAGAACTGCCCCCACGGATGCACTGACACAGAACACCATCAACCATCTCTTCTGTGAGTGCTCCGTGGCCAGGCGGGCCCTGTTTGTTCCCTCTGGCTCCCTCAACTGATTGCTGACTCTGCCCCGCTTGATGGCCGAGAACATCTTGTATGGTCCTCCCGGGGGGTGCACAACCCCCCAACTCCAACAACAGTGGAGGATCATCAGCGCCGTCAAGCAGGTCCTCTGGGAGACAAGGAACATCAGGGTCTACCAGCAGCAAAGCGTCGACCAGACAACCCTGAGGAGGAGAATCACCATCCTCCTCAGGGACCATGGCATCAGAGACGTAACCCAGACCAGTAGAGGGCAGTATGGGGGTGGCAACATGGAAAGATCTAAACACCCCTCATGCCGCCCAGACCAACCACAACCACAAGCCCCCGAACCCTCATTTGAGTCCCCCGCTCTAGATTAAATAGATTTAAAAATTATTTTATTCCGTTTCTGTTAAACTTTTAAACTGCACCAGATGAATGTGAACATATCTTGCTTATCGTTTTATTTCCACTCTTGTTTTAATCAGGGCTGCCTTCTGTTTGTGTGTTAACATTCTGTATTGTTTGTTGCTCTTTGTTGGCTGCTGTGGGGTGTAAGCCCAATACAAATTTCCCAGTGATGGGACAATAAAGTGACTTTTGACTTTTGACTTTTTGACTTGACCCAGAACCAGCACCGCAACGCCCACCCTCTACCCTCCACACACTCCATCACCTGCAACACCACCACCAGTTTCAGCACCAGCTCCAGTACAAGCCCTGGCCAGCTGCAACAGGAAAGTTCACTGCACCTCCCCTCACTCAAATATAACAACCGCACTAACCCCTTGCCTACCCCACCAGAACACCATCGCACAAACCCGACACCAACCCCAGGTCCCCAACTTCAAGACTCAAACCTGGTACCAACAACAAGTTCCAGCCCCGAGACCCAATACCAGACCCAGCACCAACCCCAGGCTCCCAGCACCAAGACCCTGTGGGTTCAAGTACATCTACCCCACTTGAAACCAATATTGGTGGGCTGCTGCTACAGGCCCCCTGGAGCACACTCTCAGTATTTGAATGATGTATGTGATATGATTGACAGAGTTGCTGATACAAAGAGTGAAATTTACTTGCTTGGAGACATGAATGTTGACTGGCTAGCTAGTAACTGCTCCTTGAAGAATAAGTTGTCATCACTAATTAGTGCTTGTAATTTGTCACAAATAGTCTCTATGCCAACAAGAATCTTTACCAATCATGCAGGATATACTTCTTCAACATGCATTGATCATATTTACACCAATGTCTCTGAGCACTGTTCAAAGCCAGTTTCTTTGCCAGTAGGATTCAGTGATCATAATATGGTTGCTACTGCAAGAAAATCAAAGATTCCAAAAGCAAGCCCTAAAATTGTTTTCAAAAGGACATACAAAAGTTTTAATGAAGACAATTTCATACATGATGTTGGAAATTTAGATTGGAATGATGTGTACACTGCTGATGACCCAGAGATTTCTTTAAATGTTTTCATGAATGTTTTTATGGAACTAGTTAATAGACATGCCCCCATGAAAAAGTTCACAGTGAAATCCAGAACTGCCCCTTGGATTGATGAGGGTATGAAATGTTTAATGAAACAAAGGGATGAAGCTAAAAGGGTGTCAGTAAAATCTTGTTTACTAGATGACAGACTAAATTATTGTAGATTGAGAAATCTGGTAACTAAATTGAACAAAACCAAAAAGAAGGAATATTATAAGCAAAGAATAAGTGATGTTAGACATGATGGTAAACAACTTTGGAACACTCTGAATGAAATCATGGGAAGAAGGAAAAATGGGTGTGCTTCATTTGTTGAAGCCAATGGGATGTTCCTAACAAAACCACTAGATATTGCTAATTACTTTAATAATTTTTTTGTAAGTAAAACTGACAAATTGAGACAGAACATGTGCTGCACCAATTCCAACACTTGTAAACTAATAAGCAACGAAATAATGAAGGGTAAGAACTGTTCATTTGAATTTCAATGTGTTGACACTGAGGAGGTTAGGAAGTTGCTGGAGTCCCTCCCTGCTTATGGTTCGGCGGGTACTGACAACCTAGACAGTAAGATATTGAAGATAGCCGCTAATCACATTTCTGGGCCTATAGGTCATATATTAAATAGATGTTTATTAAGTGGAATGTGTCCTGGATTGTGGAAAGAGGGTAAAATTATACCACTGCCAAAGGATAGTAGAACAACTTTCAGTGGACCTAACAGTCGTCCTATAAGTATTCTTCCTGTACTCAGCAAAGTCATGGAAAGGATTATTTATGTTCAGATTCAGGACTATTTCACGTCAAATGGACTAACCACCAAATACCAACATGCGTACAGGCAAGGCCATTCTACCTCAACTGCGCTCACACAGATGACCGATGACTGGTTAGGAGAAATTGATAACTCAAAGGTAGTGGCTGCAGTGTTGCTAGACTTCAGTGCTGCTTTTGACGTCATTGATCATGAGCTGTTAATTAGAAAGCTCACATGTTACAGGTTCACACCTCCTGCCATTACCCTAATTAAAAGCTATCTCTTTGCAAGAACACAGAGAGTGTACTATAATGGCAGCTTATCGAATAGTAGCAAATTAGCTTGTGGTGTGCCTCAAGGAAGTTGTCTTGGACCACTCCTCTTCTCTATTTTCACTAATGATTTGCCTTATGCTATAAAAAGTTCTTGTATTGTGATGTATGCCGATGACTCTACAATTTATTATGCAGCAAATACGTATAACGAACTCAATCAAGTTCTTTCAAAAGAATTAGAAATGGTGCATGAATGGATTACATTGAACAAGCTTGTTTTGAATATATCCAAAACTCAGAGTATTGTTTTTGGGTCTAGGCACAAACTGGCTTCTATGCCTAAATTGAATCTATATATAGCCAAGGAACCCATCGAACAAGTGAAGAAAGTAAAGTTACTTGGTTTGGTCATTGATAACAACCTGTCATGGTCAGAGCATATAAACAGAATCATTCAGAAAATGGGTGTTGGCATTCACATCACAAGACAATGTGCACCATATGTACCATCTCATATCCTGGAACAAGTCTGTAGATCACTAGTTTTAACTCACCTGGATTACTGCTCAGTGGTGTGGGCCTCGGCCTCAAAAACAGAACTATCTAGATTACAAGTAGCTCAGAACAGGGCTGCTAGGCTCGTTCTGGGTTGCTCTTCTAGAACTAGCATTCATAAAATGCAGTCTAGCCTATCGTGGCTTAATGTGGAGAAAAGGCTAGCCTCAGGCACAGTGACATTTCTTAGCAATACACTGCGAACACACAAACCTGAGTTCCTGCAAGATCACATAGTATTTTGTAATACTGTTCATAGCCATAATACCAGGAAGGCCGGCAATGGTGACATTATGAAAGCCCACCCAAGAACACATTTTTTGAAAAGAACAGTGCTTTATAGAGCTAGTACAATTTGGAATGGATTACCTATCGATATCCGCCAAGAAAAAAGTAAAAGGTTATTCAAAAAGAGACTGAAGAGGCACCTATTAAGTGGCTGATGACAGGAGCTGTTTTATTTCACTTTGTTTATTTTGGTTGATTCCTTTTTTCATAGAAGAGATGACTGCGTTAGGATCATGTCTTTATAGGTCTTTATATTTTAATGGATTAATAATATTTGCCCTTTTTGTAAATTTTTATTTATTTTAGTTTATTTTGTTGTATTTACTACTGTATCGGGGGGATAGTGTGTGGATGTCGCGGAGGGTCACGCATTGTCCCTTTAATGTATTATATGTTGTATTAATGTATTAGGTGTTTGTCTGTTGATTATATGTGGACCCCAGGAAGATTAGCAAACTGCTACGGCATAAGCTAATGGGGATCCTTTTAAATAAACAAATAAACAAATAAACAAATAAACCCAGACCCAGCAGAAACCCCAAGCTCCAGCCCTGAGACCCAGCATCAGATCCAACACCAACCCCAGGTCCCCAGCACACTAACACCAGAACCTACCCCAACCCTTATCCAAGCCCAAAATGCACTAAAAGAACTTCAAAGCACTCATCAGAACACCCACCCACACCCAAGCACATAAACGCTGTGTAAATAGCCCTTTTTTAAATGAATAGTATAATTTATGTTTTTGTTTATGTTTCAGTTTAAATTAAGTGCTCGATAAAGTGATGTACAGTATTTACAGTGGCAAGAAAAAGTAAGTGAACCCTGGAAATATCTGCATTTATGTATACATTTGTCTTAAAATATGGTCTGATCTTCATCTAAGTTACAATAATGAACAAACACAATGTGTTTTAACTGATAACACACAAATTATTGTATTGTTCTTGTCCATTTTGAATACATCATTCAAACATTCACAGTGTAGGTTGGAACAGGGTATGTGAACCCCTAGGGCCTAGGCCAATGACTTCTACAAAAGCTAATTGGAGACAGGATTAGCAAACCTGGAGTCCAATCAATGAAGGTGTGGGTTAGAGATACTTTCACTTATAAAAAACACTCAAACATTTTGAGTTTGCTATTTACAAGAAGCATCTGCTGATGTGAGCCATGCCTCGCAAAAAAAGAGATCTCAGAAGACCTACGATCAAGCATTGTTGATTTGCATAAAGCTGCAAAGAGTTACAAAGTAATCTCAGAGAGTTTAGATATTCATCAGTCCACAGTTAGACAAACTGTCTATAAATGGAGATGATTTATTACTGTGGCTACTCTCCCTAGAAGTGGGCGCCCAGCCAAGATGACTCCAAAGGCACAATGGAGAATGCTCAATGATGTAAAAAGAACCCTAGAGTAAGAGCTAAAGACTTGAAGGAATCATTGGAACTGGCTAACATCTCTGTTCATAAGTCCATATGTAAAACATTGAACAGGCATGGTGTCCATGGCAGGACACCACGGAGGAAGCCGCTGCTCTCCCAAAAAAAAAGTTGTTGTGCGCCTGAAGTTTGCCAAAGAGCACCTTGACACTCCAAAGAGCTCCTTGACTGATGAAACTACGGTTTAACACAGAGCACTACCTATGGCGTAAAAAGGGCACCGCATACCAACATCATCCCAACAGTGAAGTATGGTGGAGGGAGCATCATGATTTGTGGCTGCTTTGCTGCCTTGGGGCCTGGACAGCTTGCCATCATTGAGATGATGCATTCCCAAGTTTATCAAGGTATCCTACAGGACAACGTCAGGGTGGCTGTCTGCAAGCTGAAGCTCAGTAGAAGTTGGGTGATGCAGCAGGACAATGACCCTAAACATTGAAAATAGTACAGAATTGCTTCAAAAAAAGAAAATCTGCCTTTTGGAGTGGCCCAGTCAGAGTCCAGACCTCAACCCAATAGAGATGCTGTGGAATGACCTCAAGAGAGCCGTTTACACCAGACATCTTAAGAACATGGCTGAGCTGAAGCAGTTCTGTAAGGAAGAATGCTCCAAAATTCCTCCTGAACGTGGTGCAGGTCTGATCCACAGCTACCGGAAGCGCTTGCTTGAATCTATTGCTGCCAAAGGAGGTTCGACCTGTTATTATAATTGTTTGTGTGTTATTAGCTTAAGCACATTGTGTTTGTCTATACTTCTAGACTTAGATGAAGATCAGATTCACATTTTATGACCAATTAATGCAGAAAACTAGGTAATACCAAAGGGTTCACATACTTTTCTTGCCACTGTACCTCTAACTACCCTACTTGCCTTACTGTACCTATCACTTATCACTATTATGTTCTTATATCACTATTTGCACTTCTGGTCAGATGCTAAACTGCATTTTGTTGTCTGGTACTTTTATTCTGCAATGACAATTAAGTTGAATCTAATCTAATCTAATGACGTACAAAAATGTATATATTTATGTCATTATTTTTTATGTCTATTATTTCAAGGTTTTCTGCTTTATGTTACACTTTACAATTAAGGTACATTAATTAATGTCTAAACAAATGGAAACTATTGACATTACACTTGTGGACCCTTTAGTAAAGTGGTCATAATTCAAGTTTGTTAAGCATCTCGTAATGGCACCGTACAGTACATGATCATCAACTTTACCTTTAGAGGGCCTATAGGTCAATAATACGATTGTTATGACACGGGGGCGAGGGGGCTCAAGGACACGACAATGGAGACGGAATACTGTGAAGCCCCGTAGGGTATTTATTTACAGTGAAGGGGGGGTGGAAAAACAGGGAAGATGAGTCCGGGGGTTTCAGCCTGGCGGGCTGGGGTAGTGGCTGGCGTGAGCTGTAGAGGAACGGAGAAACAGGGTAAGTCTCTACAGTAGGCTAATACGATAATCACAAATATAGTCTCGAGGGCGAAGTACACGACTGGTAACAGAATAATACTTGCCAGGCCATTCTTAGGGAAGAACTGACGATGAGTGAAGGGAAGTCCAGAGTAGATGTAGACAGAGGGTAGATTGGGAGTGGAGACAGGTGTGCGGGTTTGGCAGAAGATCTAATTAGTGGGGACAAGCCTCAGCTGCGGCGGAGAGCACGCTGTGCTCGAGCTGTGGGGGCGGGGGAGGGCGTGTGTGAAGGCCCAGCCGTAACAACGATCCCTTCATTTACAATTAAATCCCATGGCTCAGTACTCCATGGTATCTCATGGGTGCCCTATGACAGTACATGGGACCCATGGCGGCTAATGGCATGGTAACTTGTAAGTCATATGGGAGCCCCATGACTCCCATAAACATACATCATAATCTATAATAAGTAAAGTATCAATGGTTGCCACTTAACATTAAGTCTTTAACATTATAATGCTTTACTAAAGTCAACAAGCAATATTATTCATAGTTCCTGTCTTTATTGGTAGTTCAGTAAACATGTAGAGACATACTCTGTAGATACGTACTCCAGCAGCCAGAGCAGGGCATTGCAATGACACAAAGGTCTGTCGCCATGGTAAGTAAGTAGCGTTTATTTATGTAGCACAAATTTACAACGACAAACAGCCGCCCAAAGTGCTTAACAGATAAAAAGATAAAGAGAAAAACAAGATAAAAGAGATTAAATACAGATAAAAACAAACAAACAGATGAAATAGATCAAATACACTAAAAACAAGGTGCAATACAAATAAAAGTACAAAAAGTGCAGTGTCGGGAAGGCAGGCTCACCTCAGGTCAAAGGCCAGGGAGAAGAGATAGTGGGCCCTATTATGCACTTCTTAACTTGCCGTCTTAAGTCTTAATTAAGACGCACCGCCAGGTTAAGACCTACCGCCACCCTTATTATGCGCTTCATACGCGCTACTGCTATTATGCAGGTGTCGCTAGGCGCCCACACATAAGACGTAAGACTCCCGTGCATATATTACTCATTGTGGGAGTGTTCATATGTTAATGAAGTGCGCTAGGCGCCCCTGCTATTATGCGATCTGACTTTGCGCCTAGCGCTAAGAAGTGGTTTGAAAAGTTCTTAGGCGCTTAGGCCGCGGAGGCACGCTCGTGTTTCAAAACGTGCATGAAGTCTAGCGCCTATGAACTGCATAATAGCATAGCGCTTATGACTTAACGCAGCCGGTTCTTAAAGGGAATGGCACCTGGCACGCTGATTGGGTTGATTGAGAAGACGCCCAAAACACACCCATGACTAATTTCTGGGCTTAGTGCCGGGTCTTAGGCGCCCACTACCGCACGCATAATAGCAAAGTGGCCTTGACCACGCCTCCACGTCTTAAGTTTAGATCTACCGCCTCGTCTTATTGCTTAAGACTTATGAAGTGCATAATAGGGCCCGTTGTGTTTTGACTAGTTTTTTAAAAGCCTCAATGCTCTGGGCGGATCTGATGTGGAGGGGGAGACCATTCTAGAGCCTAGGGGCTGCTTCGGAAAAGGCTCTATCCCCTCTTGTTGTTAGTTTAGTCCTGGAGACCTCCAGAAGCAGTTGGTCAGCTGACCTAAGGGCTCTGGATGGAGTGTGGTGGCGCAATAGGTCAGCCAAGTACGGGGTGCCAGCCCGTTCAGTGCTTTAAAAACAATTAAAAGTAATTTAAAATCAAAGCGGGAGCGGACGGGGAGCCAGTGGAGTGAAGCCAGGATTGGTGTAATATGGTCACGCTTCTTAGTACCGGTGAGTAGTCGAACTGCAGCATTTTGAACTAGCTGCAGCCGACGGAGCAGGGACTGGTCGATGCCAACATACAAAGAGTTGCAGTAATCCAGCCGGGTTGTAATGAAGGCATGGATCACCTTCTCTAGGTCCTTCTGAGGAAGATAGGCTCTTGTTTTAGCTAGGAGTCTGAGGTGGTAACTATAGTACATTTAACACTAGCACTCCTTAAGTACTGCATGACCATGAGAAACTATGGTCTACCTTACTGTCAGGAGCACAGGACAGGCCAGAGCCTCACACTCTCTCTCTGGCTGGCATGGTAGCTACTGTATGTGAGTTAGCTGGGAGCAGAGAACAGTGAACTTGACTGTTAATAACTTGACAGTGACAGTTAACAACTTGAGAGTTAAACATGCCCAAACAGGCCTGTGAGAGTGTGTGTGTCACAAGTGATGCAAACAGAAGAGAGAAAAGAGTTCACAGGCGACAATATTGCAATGTGTAACTTTTAATTATGCATCACCACCATGCAAAACCACTGATATGAACTAGCTAAAAAAAATCATACTAGATATATTTCACACATTTATGATTTTTCGATTGGCTTGCCACTTCTAAAGTGACTGGGTAACATTTTACACACACTGAGCAAGGACGTGTGTGCGTGTCTGGGTTTCCGTTAACCGGTAATTGCCGGACTTTGTCCGGTAATTTTTTTTGAAGTCCGACAAATTGAAAAGTCGTCGGACATATTGTCCGGACATATTGTCCGGACATAATATTGTCCGGTGAAAATAATTCCCTTTGAATACAATTCGCTAAAGTTCACATTCTGATTCCTTCTATTTTAAAAAAGACGAATATATAGGCTATGTATTTCTTTTATTATGATATGATTTGACACCGGCATGATGATGACTCCTAATGTGTAGGCCGGCCTATGCGAAACAGCGCACAGGTGCCACATGGGATTGATGCCAGATGGGATTACAGTTTAACCAGTCTATTACCGCTTAAACACAGTAGCCCATTCGGCGGTAACCCATGCCTATCTGGCAACCCTGCCAACCCGTCCACCATAGTAATACGCAAACGTTGCAGTTTAAACATTTAAACCTTCCTACTTTTCAGTTAATCTGGCTGTTGATGTCATTTTGTCATAAAAAAAAAATAGGCCATCACTGATTCATTATCACTCATTCCGTCCCCTCAGCGCTTGAAGAATATGCTAAACCGGCCATCCAGACCATCATTGGTCATTTTGGCCAAGAAATGACCAGCGATGATGACTCAGCACCAGCCACAGCCCCGGTCATCGATGCCACAAACGTGCAACGAGATGCCATCGGTGTCATGACAGCGCTTCGTGGTTATGGGGGCTTGCGTTTCTCAACAGCCTGCGAAGTCCTCATCCGAGACTTCAGCGAAATTTACCCAGAGTGGGCCACACTGGCCAAGATAGCCTGCTTGATTCCCGTCTCCAGTGCCTGCAGAGAGAGGATTCTCTCTGCAGAACCGAATTAAAACTGCGGACCGAAGTCGCCTTGGGGAGGGCAAGGTCACACGGCTAATGCGCATTGCAAGTTGCGGAGAGACACTTTGCAGCTTTGATTTCAAGTCCGCAGCTGCACGCTTCAATGCTGCCAAAAAGCGACGTTGGCCTAATAAGTAGCTGAATTATATGAGCAGCCATTGTTATTTTCAGAGTTTTTACTCTAGGCTATTTTATTTAAGGCTATCCCCTATCTATCTGAGAAAAGGCATAGGCGATAGGCCTAGGCTGTAACATCGAACGGAAATTAGCCTATACATACGCATTGCAAGTTAATTTAAAGCCTATTTATTTTCAAAGAGTTTTATTCTATTTTATTTTATCTGATAAAAGGCATATGAACGGAAATTAGGCTAGCCGTGTCACGCCAGAAGCCTACATGCTTGCACTGTTACTGTTCAATAAAATGTTGTACATCTAGACATTGTGGTATTTCTTTATATACGTATCCCAGACTGCCTATCAATTGTTTCTCAATAAACAGTTATGTTCTTCCCATTGTCATACTCTCGAGCTAAACGAAATGCCTTCCCAACCAGCGAGACTTATAGAAATGACGTTGTTTTATTGATTTAAAAAAAAGGGTAAAACTGGAAAGAGAAAATAGAAAACTCACATTAATCCCAAACAATTTAACAAACTTCAGTTAACGTAATGTGGAGTCCGTTCATTGATCGATGCTGTCTGTTCAGTTCCCAGTGAGGCGCCCGTTCAGCGCTGGATTTGACGCATGGCATAGCGCGCATGCGTCAAATCATGTTATATTATTATATATTATATAGCTCGCATCTAATCGTATCGGATGAGAAATAGACATTAAATGGCATATAGGCCGCTACACAACAGTAATCACCGCGACAAACAGCTATATTAGATTTGGAGGGGAAAAAAAATATGATTTTGATTTTTTTTTTTTTAATTATATTTTAATATGATGACCGGAATATATCACGTTTGTCCGGTAAATCGAATTCTTCCCGGACACGATGTCCGACGGCAATTTTTTCTAACGGAAACCCTGGTGCGTGTGTGTCTTTTGTGTAGGTGAGAGATGTGTGTGTGCGAGTAGAAAAATGCCAACAATTTGGTAAGAACATTCAAATGAAAAGGGAACAAAATCTATGTTAATGAGCAAACATTAGATTCGGAAATTGTTGATAGGCAACAAATGTTCACGACCTATGCCAGTGTAAACCTTTGGAGCTATGTTCAATATTTGTAACCCCCTACTGTATGCAATTGTCATCAATGTCATCATATCTTCAAAACTCAATCTAATTAAGATTGACTTCAACTAACCCTTAATCAACACTTTTTAGGTTGTAGTAGTGACAGTATTTGCCAACAAAATCCGTCAGCAGACAATAACACTTTCCAAATGCATATACAATAACATTATTTCTGTGCCTTCCATAATGCTATTAACTAGGCAGTTTAAAGTGAGTAAAACACATTTTGAATAATTAGATAAGATTAATTAATTTAGTGAAAAATGTACTTTGGCAGAACAGAACCGCGTTAGCTACATATTGCATTGTGAGTTTAACCCTAACCCTAATCCCATCAAGACATCATATCAGCTGATCAAGGCAGTACACACGATTTAAGATGTATCAATTCAAATAAACGGATAAGTAATAAAATACTCTGATAAGTCACTCGTTTCATCTGTTTAAAAGAAAAGCTGATGGTGAAACAACAAATACAAAAGCCACATAACACCAGCAGGAGGAAGTCCTTGGACTGATGGTTAAACCTGTTACAGTTTTTTTTACGGTCGCAGTGTTCAATACTGAAGTCACAGAGTCACAACTCTTCATACAGTCAGCAGAGCAGAAGTCCATGTGGGCCAAACTGTGACTCTTACTCTGTGACTCTTACATTGTGACTCTTACATTGTGACTCTTACATTGTGACTCTTACATTGTGACTCTTACTCTGTGATTTTTACATTGCTGCTTTCACACAAAATGCATTCAATGACTACGTTCTCCCAAATCCATAACACTGCTCTCATTCAAACTCCCCCACCTGCAAAACATTATGTTTTTGCAACACATTTTTCCAATGTTAACACACTGTGTTCAAAACTGTGAAGAACACATTCAACAGAATTATTTGGTGCATTTTTAAAGTAATCATATTCCTATCATATATGACAGAAAGCTTGCAATAAACGGTTTTTTGCACAGTGTTTGAGTGTGCAGATGTTGGTATTTTGCACTATTGATACTCTTCAGTTCCAGCACCTCAGCAAAGTCTGATAAGGATGAGCGGTGGTATTTTCACTATTTGCAGTAATCATATTGAAATGACTAGAAAATATTAGCAGAATATATACAATGAAATGGAATAGACTAGATGCATTGTCAGGGAAGACATTAGATGTGACCAGATGCAGACCAGAGGGTGGATCAAAACCCTCAGGAGTGAGAAATGTTTTGTGTGATTGCTATTGTATTGTAGCCCTGGAATTTCTGTTTTTATTTTTTGTTTGAACTTTGCATTTTCCACTTTATTTTCCACTTTTCATTTTCCACAAGTAAATGTAGTGTACTTTGAAGTAAATGTACCATAACTTACTTTCTGCAAAGATACTGAAAAAAAAAGACACTAAAGGATAGAAACAAATTGCGGCGTTTCTGATTCATTCTTGTTACCTAATACTTTACAGTTTTACAGTCAACTATTCTGTCTATGATTACTATAAATCAAACCATTCTTATAATTAAATATTCATTCTTGTGAAAATCATTAAAACTATGTAATGCTCCCTGTTGTTAGTGTTTTGTAGGTCAGAGTGTTATGAATGACTGTGTTGCTTTCTGAGTGAACATTGTTGCCAGTGTATGGTTGAGCTTCTTTTGAGACATGAATGAAGTGATTGGCCAACATGCGTGTTAGTAATGCTGCTAATGCAGACTGTATGAAGAGTTGTGACTCTGTGACTGTATGAAGAGTTGTGACTCTGTGACTTCAGTATTGAACACTGCAACTTAGCGACCTCTGGGTTACTGATGGTTAAACCTGTTAAACCTGGTCAGGTGGTCACCTCTGGGTTACTGATGTGTCTCAGTTAAGACATTCACCAACCTTTATTTGGACAAACAGAAATCTCACCATGACGACCAGGTTAATCCACCAGATACCTATACACTTGCACAATTCATACTAATTCGTACCGAAAAATAATATGATTAAAAATCAAACCAAAAGTCATCGTATTTTATGGCACCAGTGGTGTAGTAGACAGCTTTGTTGTTCATAATCTCTCTATATCGGTTCACAGTATTCACTTAAATACACTGTTGAATTAAAAAATAGAGCTTTACATAATATAGCTATGTATTCTGTTGTTGGATTGAGTAGTGTTCTAAATGTTGATACTTGGTGTCATGCGTACGGCCAATCCCTTAACCACGTCCTCTGTCACCGGTGTCCAGTGTTTTCTACTGTTGTCGCTTTTCATATTGCTGACCTGTTAAGAGAGGAACACGGTTAATATTCCGTTCATTTGAGTTTAGGGATGAAATAAACCATTGTGAAAAAAGAATGCATTGAATGAACATTCAATAAAAACAATATTCATTGAGGAGACGCTCCACAGCATTTATCCACCTCTTTTTCTACCACTACATCCCAAGTGTAAACATATAAGATCTACTGCAACCACCTTGTAACGGTATGGTCATAGTCTCTTCTTAAATCAGATACAGGTGTGAAAGAGATAATCCTAATTGCAACCAATATTCCCATGCCACTAGAGCATCAATTAGTCTACACTTAGGGCTCATCTCATTAGATAATCCACTTGTTCATTTGCAAGCAACATGCCCCTCCAGTGGATACTCTAACAGGCCTAATGTTCATTCATTTTTTACAAGACAAGCGTGATAATGTTTTACAATTCTCATTGGAAATAAAAACAATATTTCAGACTTTTGCTCTTGCAATTTCAATTTACCTCATATTAACAACGTTGAAAATGTGATATCAAACAACCACTTTGCAACATAGCTGAGGTGGAGGGGCATCAACATAGCTGAGGTGGAGGGGCATCAACATAGCTGAGGTGGAGGGGCATCAACATAGCTGAGGTGGAGGGGCATCAACATAGCTGAGGTGGAGGGGCATCGCGGGGCATCGCGGAAGAGAGACAGCCCACTAGGGGACCCCTGCCTACGCTGTTCAGTCACGCCTAGAACAGGCCGCTAGTGCTCTGCATGGCTGACCCTGCCCAGCCCAGCATATAAAGGCTACTGCAATGCACCACCATTTCATTATTTTCACTCTTCACTTGCTTATTCAGAAGCCTGTCGTGCAGTGTTCCACCTGAGAGAACCTAGCTCCTTAGTTCACTTGATAGAACCTAGCTCCTTAGTTCACCTGATAGAACCTAGCTCCCTGGTTCCCCTGTTCCACCTGATAGAACCTACCTCCCTGGTTCTCCTGTTCCACCTGATAGAACCTAGCTCCCCAGTTCACTTGATAGAAACTAGCTCCTTAGTTCACCTGATAGAACCTAGCTCCCAAGTCCCTGTTCCACCTGATAAAAACTAGCTCCCCAGTTCTGTTCCACCTGATAGAACCTAGCTCCCCAGTTCTGTTCCACCTGATAGAAACTAGCTCCCCAGTTCTGTTCCACCTGATAGAACCTAGCTCCCTGGTTCTGTTCCACCTGATAGAACCTAGCTCCTCAGTTCACCTGTTCCACCTGATAGAACATAGCTCCCCAGTTCTGTTCCACCTGAGAGAACCTAGCTCCCAAGTCCCTGTTCCACCTGATAAAAACTAGCTCCCCAGTTCTGTTCCACCTGATAGAACCTAGCTCCCCAGTTCTGTTCCACCTGATAGAACATAGCTCCCCAGTTCTGTTCCACCTGAGAGAACATAGCTCCTTAGTTCACCTGATAGAACCTAGCTCCCCAGTTCTGTTCCACCTGATAGAACCTAGCTCCCCAGTTCTGTTCCACCTGATAGAACCTAGCTCCCTGGTTCTCCTGTTCCACCTGATAGAACCTAGCTCCCTGGTTCTCCTGTTCCACTGGAAAGTTCACATCTTCCCCCAGGCCGTCAGGCTGGAATCCTGTTGATTCAGGCTTTTTTTTTTTTTTTTTTACTGATTTATTGCCTTGCAATCAACTTGTCAGTTAATTGTTGGAATTTGGTATTTTTTGCTCTAGGCGCCCCTGGAGCAATTAGGGGTTAAGTGCCTTGCTCGAGGGCACATGCAGCTCCCTCCTGAGGTGGGGATCACACCATCGACCTTTCGATTGCTAGCCAGCCTCTCTAACCTTGAGGCAACAGCCTCCCCCTCCTTGCAGAGCGAAGTTCACTCTTGTTGGTCTGGCTTGTTAACAGGAGGTTGAGTTAGTCACTGGCCTTGCTACTGTCTCCCATGTGACTATGGTTACCATGGTTACCTAGCTTGTTGCTGTAGGTTGTAGGTTGCTGGTGGCTGAGCTCTCGTAGTGTACTGGACATATTGACATACATCGCATAGTGACATGTCAAAACTGAGTTGACGGAAAGAGAGCTGAGAAGCGACATCCTCCGCCTATTTGATGGTTAGTCGACCGTGTTGGTCTTTCAAATTTCATTTCACATCTGGGACAAAATACATCGTAAACCTCAATGGGCATTCCTACCTGCAAACATAACACAAAATTCAGTTTGAGGTGGACCAACGATGTGAGGCGTGAGAAACGATTGCAACATGTTTTCTACTATTGGACGTTGGAGATCGTTTGAACTTCGTCAAAGACCGCTTTGTGTATCCCTCTCTGACTACATTCTCTCTGACTACATTCAACGTTTTTGCTGGGTGAACTCAATGATTTGTGATTGGTTGATAATTCAGATTGGCTTGGATAGAGAGCCTCAAAAGCGTACCCCGCCATCTGCTGTGAAATCAAACTTACACTTGAATATCTAACAGACTACAGTAGCTGTTCCTCAGATAGACATAGATAAAAAACACGGCTGTTTCTTGGCTAAGTCTGATTGTTTGGATTCCATTGGCCCATGTACAGTACCTACATGCGTAACAGATCATAGAGAGGGGGGCGGCTGTGTGGCTCAGGAGGTCTAATGATCGCAAGGTCTGCGGTTCGATCCCCGGCTCCACATGTCGAGGTGTCCTTTGGGCAAGACACCGAACCCCAAATTGCTCCCAATGAGCAGACCGGCGCCTTGCACGGTAGCTTGCTGCCATTGGTGTGTGAATGCGTGTGTGAATGGGTGAATGAGAGGCCGTTGTAAAGCACTTTGGAATAAGGTCAGTCCATTTACCATTTTAGAGAAACGAAGCTCTTACCAGGAAACTGGCTAAACACGGTCACTGCTGCAACGCCACCTGTTACGGCAACGTCACCTGTTACGACAACACCACCAACAGAAACAACGACAACAACAACAACAACAAAGTGCTGAATTCAACCAGCGGGGAGGACATGTGTTTTACAGTGTGAAGAATCCATCCAGGAATGGAATAACAAGCTGTGAAAGCAGAGCTCACCATACGGCCCTTCTCCTGTCTGTGTTGCAGAAGCTCCTCCCTCTTCAGCTCCTCCTCCAGCTGCTGCACCAGGTCGTTCTCATAGCTCTCCTCCTCAACACCGGTGGTCCTGGGGGAAGAGAGGGGGGTGGGGTTAGAGATACCAGCCAGTAACCCGGGACGGTTCTGTCCATCTCTGAAACGCTACGCGGCGCTAGCGAGCCGCCGGGCTGAGCAGAGGAGGTTAACTGAAGTGTCCACCGCTGCAGCGAGGTACTTCACCCCCTGATTCTGAATTTTGCTCTCTCTACCCTTACCACATTGCTTTTTCCATGCAAATTCCTACAGTGCGTTACACACAGTGCAATAGGTACCGCGGTTTAAGGCTCATCTGTGCTAGGAAGCCCTCTGATCCGGGAGAGACCAGGTCGTTCATGTGAGGGCGCCCAAAGTCTGAGTCCAGCATGCTCTCCGTCTCGCTTCCCGTCTCTGGGAGAGAGAAACGTGTCTTTAACAAACAAACGTGGCAGGACGATGCAGGATGGAGATATTCGAAAGACAGACAAGACCAACGGACAAGGAGACAAACGGACAGAAGGATCACCTGAGTTGAGCTCTTTAACCAGTGAGGACATTGTGTTGGTGATGGAGTCGGCAGCAACGAGGAGGTCGTTTCTCAAGTTCCTCCGGGGGCCTTGGGAACAGAGCAGACACTCATTGGTTAACACTTAATCAGCCGTGAGTAAAATAAATCTTTATATCTTTGCATTCGATAACATTTTTCAGGACCCTCCTTTCATGACTTTTCCTAGATATGTGCGTTCTACCACCCAGTATCATTATATTTTCAAAATCACATCAGGATAAGCTAGTATAAAGCTATTTTGTGTGTGTGTGTGTGTGTGTGTGTGTGTGTCTGTGTGTGTGTGTGTGTGTGTGTGTGTGTGTGTGTGTGTATTACCCTGAGCGAAGGCCTCTTGCACATCCCCTCCCACGCCCATGAGTGAGTCCTGAGGTGTGGGAGTGGGAGTGGTGCCGGCAGACTGGGACTGGGTCGGCATGGGGATGGGCCGGCTGGCCGTGTGTCCGGGGGAGGAGCGGGGGGAGCCGGGCCCCTGAGTCTGCAGGAGAGGCAGGAAAAAGGAACTCACGGTTTACTATCAATTGTTACTCACTTCCTATGTCCTATGTGTAGGTATACCGTAGACTCTGAGAAGAGATACAAGAGAGATGAGGAGACAGAGGTTTCACGATCGGCCAGTTCTGAGCTTTTTCCCTGTGTTTTTTTGTTATTATTATTTTCATTCACTTCTTTTACCCTAAATAGTGATAAGCCTCTACTGGTATGTGGGGTTCCTCAGGGATGGTTCCCCAGACACAGGAGAACATACCCCTGGACTAGACAGCTCTACCCCGGGACTAGACAGCTCTACCCCTGACTAGACAGCTCTACCCCTGACTAGACAGCTCTACCCCTGAGTAGACAGCTCTACCCCTGGACTAGACAGCTCTACCCCTGACCAGACAGCTCTACCCCTGACTAGACAGCTCTACCCCGGGACTAGACAGCTCTACCCCTGACTAGACAGCTCTACCCCTGACTAGACAGCTCTACCCCTGGACTAGACAGCTCTACCCCTGACTAGACAGCTCTACCCCTGACCAGACAGCTCTACCCCTGACTAGACAGCTCTACCCCTGGACTAGACAGCTCTACCCCGGGACTAGACAGCTCTACCCCGGGACTAGACAGCTTTTCCCCTGACTAGACAGCTCTACCCCTGGACTAGACAGCTCTACCGCTGGACTAGACAGCTCTACCCCTGACCAGACAGCTCTACCCCGGGACTAGACAGCTCTACCCCTGGACCAGACAGCTCTACCCCTGACTAGACAGCTCTACCCCGGGACTAGACAGCTCTACCCCGGGACTAGACAGCTCTACCCCTGGACTAGACAGCTCTACCCCTGACTAGACAGCTCTACCCCTGACTAGACAGCTCTACCCCTGACTAGACAGCTCTACCCCTGACTAGACAGCTCTACCCCTGACTAGACAGCTCTACCCCTGAGTAGACAGCTCTACCCCTGAGTAGACAGCTCTACCGCTGGACTAGACAGCTCTACCCCTGAGTAGACAGCTCTACCCCTGGACTAGACAGCTCTACCCCGGGACTAGACAGCTTTTCCCCTGACTAGACAGCTCTACCCCTGACCAGACAGCTCTACCCCTGACCAGACAGCTCTACCCCGGGACTAGACAGCTCTACCCCGGGACTAGACAGCTCTACCCCTGACTAGACAGCTCTACCCCTGACTAGACAGCTCTACCCCTGGACTAGACAGCTCTACCCCGGGACTAGACAGCTTTTCCCCTGACTAGACAGCTCTTTAGATGGGCACTGACCTCCACTGACCTTTAGTTCGGGACTTTGCTCCTCATCACTGCTTAACCTCTATAAGAGTTTTCACAGTAAAAAAACCACACCAATAACATTCATACTGTTGTGAAGGCCCACAGTTTTAGAGCCAGTTTAGTTTTCCCGAAATCAGCCCTTTTGCCCCAGTTATTTACTTTCTTATTTTCTATACTATTCTGTACGTTTATGAAGGTATATGTATTATTATTGTAAAATGTTTCTGTATATATTTGATGACGTAGTATATCCGGGGTGTGTCCGTGGCCCGGATGTTGGGCTCGGTGGTGCCTATATAAGAGACGGAAGTAGTCCGCGAGGGGTGTGTGTGGTGAGCAGCAGAACGAGAGAGAAGCAGAACGAGAGATAGTAACGAAAAGCCGAGCTAAGATGGCGGATTCAGCAGCGCGCACACCGTGCAGCAACTGAAGACGCCAGGAAAGCGATTATCGAGTGTACCACGGTAGCCTGTTTAGTTGTGTTCCCGTTGGACAGCCTAGCCAGCAGCCGGCTGTTCAACGTTGGACCAAGCGGGACGCCAGCTGGACATTAATCGTCGTCTCCACGAGCGAACACAGACTCCCGCGGAGCTTCGACGCGGACCACTTCATCGACGCACATGCCATTCGACCAGGCCTCAACGCGCACCACGCCACTGGACTATAAGCCTGTTCAGGCCAGAGACTATCAGTGAGTGATTGAGAGTGTGTGTGGCCGGCCGGGAGGGAATGTGTATTTGGGGATGGACATCATTTGTGTAATAAATGTGTTGTTCATATGTAATACCGTGTGTTAGTTGTTTGTAGCTCCAATGCTAATGCTAGTTGTTTGTAGCTCCAATGCTAATGCTAGTTGTTTGTAGCTCCAATGCTAATGCTAGTTGTTTGAAGGCTAATGCTAATGCTAGTTCCCTTGCTAATGCTAACGACATTAACTGCTAGTCTAACGGTTTGCTGGCGCCCCCTGCCTGTATCCTCCTATACTGCCTATTTAGCTCCATTAGTTAGATAACCAGCCCCTTCCTAAATTATACAGTCCTTTTCAGCTACTCCCTGGTTACAATTGGTCCTTCGAGCCGGATAGGTAGTGTAGTGATAGCATGGCTGAGCGCAGCCAACCAGACCAGACAGTTACCCCCCCTTCTCCGCCCCCTGAGCCAGAGCCACGACCACAGAGAGTCCCGCGGTTGCCTCCGAGGTTACAGGAGTATGAGCTTGAGCTCGAAAGCTCACTGAGTGATAGCGAGGAGCGCACTCCACGGGATACAGTGGTCGGAGAGGCCGAGGTGTCCACCGGCGCGCGGGTGGCTAGCACTGAGACAGCCCTCAAAGAGCACCAGCCTGAGGATGAGATGGCAGAACCGCAGGGTTTTGCCGTGGAAACGGAAGAACAGGAAGGAGAGGCCCGGTCCGACAGCGCCTGCGGGCGGAAGAGGGAGGGCCTCAGCCTTAACGATCTGCCTCCCAGTACGGCGCGCTCGAGACCTAGCTCCTGCCGCTCAGTGGCTTCCTACCGGTCCAGGGCTTCCGTGGGCAGTTCTTCCTCTGGGGCGGATAGCCTGCACTCCAGAGGGAGTAGTGCCGCGCTGTCCGAATGTATGCGCCAACAGGCCGAGATGGCGTTAGAGCGGGAGCGCCAACAGGCCGAGATGGCGTTCGAGCGGGAGCGCCAACAGGCCGAGACGGCGTTAGAGCGGGAACGACTCCAGTTCGAGCGTGAACGCGAACGCGAACGCCTCCAGATGAACGGAGCGGAACGTGCGGCGGAGAGACAGCGCCAGGAGGCGTTAGAGAGGGAACGCATCCAGTACGAGCGCGAGCGCCTCCAGATGGAGGGGGCGGAACGCGCGGCGGAGAGGCAGATGGCGAGAGAGCAACTGCACGCAGAGAAGATGGAGGAAATGATGCAGACCATGCGCGACGTGTGCATCAGCAGAACTCCGTCGGCCTGTAGCTCCAGAGCATCATCCGCACGGCCCTCTCGAGTGCCATCTCCTGAACCCCCCGCCGATGGCTCCATGACCCCCGCCATGACTGTCCAACTACAGGCCCAGCTGACCACCTGGAAGGAAGAGGACCAGGGACCCGACCGCTACGCGGCCCAGAGGGAGCCAGCGTCGCTGCCCGGGAGGGGAGCCATTCCCCAAGAGCGTAGCACACCCCTAGGTCCTCCAGTGCACCAAAATGCATGCAGGCCGGACACCCAGACCGTCACTCCAGCACCGATGATCCACTACAGGATGTTCCCCCAGGTGGAGGGACCCAAGTTCCCCTTCTTCAAGGACGAGGACAGGAGCCAGTATGTGGAGCTACGCATCTGCCTAGACACGCTCTTGGACAACTCCTGCTCAGAGTCCTACAAATATGCGATTCTCCTTCAGCATGTGAGGAACCCCAGAGCCCACAACATGGTACTGGCCCATGCCTCCGCACCGACACCTTACACCAGAGCGCTCGCTGACTTGGATGCCCGCTACGGTCGTCCCTGGAACCACGCCCTTGCTGAACTGCAAGCCCTCGAACAGCAGGCCCCCATCAAGGATGACCGGGCGCTGGATGACTTCGCGCTCCGCGTGCACACCTTGGTTGGAATGCTGAAGACGCAGGGCCCAGCTGGCGCCAGCGAGATCAACAGCACCTCCAACGTCGAGCGGCTGCTCCGCAAGATCCCACGCTTCCGGCAGGAGAGGTTCCGGCGACAGCAGCGCGTTCGTAACCCCGGGAGGTTGGGTCTGAGCATGGCTGCCTTCGCGGAGTTCCTACTGGAGGAAGTGCATGACACCAACGTAGACGCCATGGGTTACGCTGAGCCGAAGAAGGAGAGGGAGAAGGGAGACCGCTGGGACCGGCCGAGCTCGAACAGAGGACGCCCAGTAGGAGTGCTGCACACGGAGGAGGAGCCTCGGAGAGAGAGGAAAGCCCGACCTGAGGGAAAGGATTCCTCTCAACCCCCTCAGAAGGGACGGAGAGGTCCACCGCCATGTCCGTACTGCACCAGCGAGCACTGGTTCAATGAGTGCAGTGACTTCAACAACCTGAGTACCGAGGACAAGCAGAGGTGGCTCGAGGAGAACCAGAGGTGCTGGAACTGTGGGCGCGACCATCTGGCTAAGAACTGCACCTTGAGGAGAAAGTGCAATCGCTGTGAGGAGGTCCACCTCAACATTCTACACGAGGTCTCCCTCGCCAGGTCCACGGAGGGCACCAGAAGCCCTAGGTCCGGTCGCGCACCGGAAGAGGAAACCCCTGTCTACTACCTAGACCCAACCCAGAGCAGCGGCTCCAAGGTCCTACTGAAGGTGGTGAAGGTCCGACTCCACCACAACAACGTTGTGTACGACACGTACGCCGTTCTAGACGACGGGTCGGAACGGACCATCCTCCTCCAGGAGGCAGTGCGCCAGTTGGGGCTCCACGGGACTGAGGAGAAGCTGACTCTGCGCACGATACGTCGCGACCTTAAAGAGGTCACCGGGGCGAGAATCAACTTCTCTATCTCCCCGGCGGGGCGGCCGTCGGATAGACATCGGCTTCAGAATGTCTTCACCGCCGACCAGCTAGCGCTCTCCCGCTACGACTACCCCCTGGAGAGGTTACGCGCAAGATATCCCCACCTACGGCGAGTAGACCTACATCCGATAGAAGGAGCGGAGCCAACCCTTCTCATCGGCTCGGACAACGCTGCACTGATCGTGTCGCTCCGTCCTCCGCTGAGAGGACCACGAGGCTGCCCGATGGCTGTTCAGACTGCGCTTGGGTGGGCCCTCCAAGGCGCTACCGAGTGGAGAGATAGAGACGGGAGAGCTACGTCATCCCTCCATGTCCGCACCGAAGAAGTGCAGACCATCAACTGCCTTCACACCAGTGTGGACTCCATGAATGTGGCGCTGCTAGACAACGTCCAGAAGCTGTGGACGCTAGACGTTGCGCCCTACAAGAATGAGAAGCTCTACGTACGGTCAAAGGAGGACGTCTACGCCCTGGACCTCCTTAAAGCAAAGACAGTGCGTATCGAAGTCCAGGGCGTTAAGAGATACGTCACACCACTACTCCGCAGAGAACTCATGCCAGAGTTTCGAGTATCCCCTCAAACCGTCCTACAGTGTCTGACCAGCACTGAGAAGCGTATGAGGAAGGACGAGGTCCTTGCTGCTTCTTACCGAACGGAGATGAAGAAACTGACGGAGTCCGGTCTGGTGAAGAAGCTTGAGCCAGCCGAGGCGAACCAGAGTGCCGAGTCTTGGTACCTCCCGCACCACAATGTTCACCACAACGGGAAGAACCGAGTGGTCTTCAACTGTAGCTACCAGGTGGGGAAGCTCAACCTCAACCACTATCTTCTCCCTGGTCCAACCTTGACCCCAGCCCTCTTGGGAGTTCTGGTGCGCTTCCGTCAGCAGCCGATCGCAGTCAGTGGTGACATTAAGCGAATGTTTCACCAGGTCAGGATGTTGGAGGAAGACAAGCCACTCATGAGGTTTCTCTGGAGAGAGGACCCGAGCGACCCCGACCCCTCTATCTACCAGTGGGAGGTGCTACCCTTCGGGACAACCTGCAGCCCCTGCTGCGCTACCTATGCGCTACAGACTCACGCCGCGCAGGAGACGGCACCTCCTGGAGTGTTTGACGCCGTCCATAAGAGTTTTTACGTGGACAACTGCCTTCACAGTTCGAAGACAGCCACGGAAGCCCGTCAGCTAGTCCAGGACCTGCGTGCTCATCTCCAGGAGGGTGGATTTGAGATCTGCCAGTGGGCCAGCAACGACCCGCAAGTCATCAGAGACCTCCCGAAGGAGGCCACCTCGACCAGCAGCGAGGCTTGGGTCTCTCACTCACCAGATGATGCTCAGGAGATGACGCTCGGACTTATCTGGCAGTTCCAGACGGACACGCTACGCTATCGCAATAAGCCTGCCAAGCCTCAACGCGTCACGATGAGAACGATATACAGCACTCTAGCGAGCCAGTACGACCCACTGGGATATATCGCTCCCTTCACGACGGTGGCCAAGGTGCTTGTCCGGGAGCTGTGGGCCCAAGAACGAGGATGGGACGATCCTCTGCCTCGTCACCTAGCAGAGAAGTGGAAGGCCTGGGAGCAGGAACTTCCCACTCTCCAGCACATCAAGCTGCAGCGGAGCTACTTCCCTCCCTCCACGGACCTAGAGAGGAGTGTCATCACGCTACATGTATTCTGCGACGCCTCGGAGATGGCGTACGGGTCCGTGGCATACGTCAGAGCGGCAGAGCTTGGAGGTGAAGTCCACGTCTCGTTTGTCCTGGCACGTTCCCGAGTGGCGCCGAAGAAGCAACAGTCCATCCCAAGACTGGAGCTGTGTGCTGCCCTGAACGGCGCGCAACTGGGAAGGTTCCTGCTCGACGAGCTCCAGCTACCTCTGAAGAGCGTCACCATGTGGTCAGACTCCACTACCGTCCTCCAGTGGTTGAAGTCCAGCTCATGTCGGTACAAGGTGTTCGTGGGCACCCGAGTCGCCGAGATTCTGGAGTTGACTGAGGTGAACTGCTGGCGTTATGTAGACACCAAGAGGAACCCTGCTGACGTCATCACGAGAGGGGCAACTCTACAGGATCTGGCTGAGCCCCACCTGTATCACACGGGACCAGACTTCCTACAGGAGCGGGAGTCAGAGTGGCCAGCCACGCCGGCGTTAGCAGAAGACAGAGAGGACAAAGAGCTGCGTAAGACGTTGTTCTGCGGAGTCACCCAGGTCGTAGACCCTGCGACTACTCCAGGAGAGGAGTGTGAGACGCTCGAAGAGCTGCAGAAGAGGATGTTCTGCTCCAAGGCCGGTCTACCCCTAGATACTACGCTCAGCGCCGAAGATTACACCGCGGCGGAGCTCCTGGTGCTGCAGAGTGCCCAACAGGATGCCTTCTCCCGAGAGCGGGAGTGTCTCGAGAAAGGGAAGCCGATCCCCTCGGACAGTAGACTCCGCGGCTTAGCTCCAGAGCTCGACGGTGTTCTCATTTGCGTGGGTGGCAGACTGCGCCGCGCTCAAGATCTAGACCTGGACACGAAGCATCCCATCGTGCTTCCCACTAAGCATCAGGTCACCAGGTTGGTCATCAAGCACCATGATGACAAAGTGCAGCACGCGGGTGGAGAGCGTGTCTTCGCGGAGGTACGACGGAGATTCTGGATACTCCATGGACGGGAGGCGGTACGGAGATATCAAAGGTCCTGCTCGGACTGCCAGAGGTGGCGAGCCACGCCGCCGCAGCCCATGATGTCCGATCTGCCCGAGGACCGGCTGCGACTGAGACAGGCTCCGTTCCACTCTACTGGGGTCGACTGTTTCGGGCCACTCCTAGTCCGAAACCGGCGAGCCTCCGAAAAGCGGTGGGGCATCATCTACACGTGCCTGACGACGAGAGCAATGCACCTGGAAGTTCTGCACCAGCTCACAAGCGACAGCTTCCTCATGTCCTTCAAGAGGTTCACCTCCAGGCGAGGGACCCCTAAGACCCTCCGGTCGGACAGAGGCACCAACTTCGTCGGTGGTGAGGCCGAGCTGAGGGCGAGCTACGCTGCGATGACTGAGGAGGCTCGTGACAGACTCGCCTCCCAGCAAGTGAAGTTTGAGTTCAACCCCCCAAATGCTCCACACTTCGGGGGAGCCTGGGAGCGGGAGATTCACTCAGTAAAGAACGTCCTACGTACCATTCTCGGACAGAAGGTGCCTACCGATGAGGTGCTCCAGACTGTACTAGCAGAGATTGAGGGCATCTTGAACTCCCGGCCCCTAGGCTATACCTCCAGTGATGTAGCAGATCTGGATCCCATCACGCCTAACTTCTTGCTGATGGGGCGGCGAGACTCTGCACTGCCTCAGGTAGTCTACGACCCTGCAGAGCTCACCGGAAGAAGATGGTGGAGGCACAGCCAGGTGCCCGCGGACCAGTTCTGGAAGCAGTTCATACTGCACTACCTGCCGACCCTGCAAGTCAGGCAGAAGTGGACGAGGGAGAGAGACAACTTGTCTGAAGGTGCCGTGGTACTGGTGATCGACCAGTCCCTTCCACGCGCCGCCTGGCAGACAGGCCGAGTGACCAAGGTCCTGCCGGGTCCGGATGGAAGGGTGCGGACGGCCATCGTGGACGTTGGTGGTCGCACTTACACCCGACCTGTGGCACGCCTGATTGAGCTCCCTCAAATTAGCCAGGACACTATCACCTCCTACCTCACGCTGCTAGAGCAGCCTAGCCAGTGTGCCTTCTTAGTTAACTGAAACCGAGGGTTTCATGGGGCGGCTGTTGTGAAGGCCCACAGTTTTAGAGCCAGTTTAGTTTTCCCGAAATCAGCCCTTTTGCCCCAGTTATTTACTTTCTTATTTTCTATACTATTCTGTACGTTTATGAAGGTATATGTATTATTATTGTAAAATGTTTCTGTATATATTTGATGACGTAGTATATCCGGGGTGTGTCCGTGGCCCGGATGTTGGGCTCGGTGGTGCCTATATAAGAGACGGAAGTAGTCCGCGAGGGGTGTGTGTGGTGAGCAGCAGAACGAGAGAGAAGCAGAACGAGAGATAGTAACGAAAAGCCGAGCTAAGATGGCGGATTCAGCAGCGCGCACACCGTGCAGCAACTGAAGACGCCAGGAAAGCGATTATCGAGTGTACCACGGTAGCCTGTTTAGTTGTGTTCCCGTTGGACAGCCTAGCCAGCAGCCGGCTGTTCAACGTTGGACCAAGCGGGACGCCAGCTGGACATTAATCGTCGTCTCCACGAGCGAACACAGACTCCCGCGGAGCTTCGACGCGGACCACTTCATCGACGCACATGCCATTCGACCAGGCCTCAACGCGCACCACGCCACTGGACTATAAGCCTGTTCAGGCCAGAGACTATCAGTGAGTGATTGAGAGTGTGTGTGGCCGGCCGGGAGGGAATGTGTATTTGGGGATGGATACATCATTTGTGTAATAAATGTGTTGTTCATATGTAATACCGTGTGTTAGTTGTTTGTAGCTCCAATGCTAATGCTAGTTGTTTGTAGCTCCAATGCTAATGCTAGTTGTTTGTAGCTCCAATGCTAATGCTAGTTGTTTGAAGGCTAATGCTAATGCTAGTTCCCTTGCTAATGCTAACGACATTAACTGCTAGTCTAACGGTTTGCTGGCGCCCCCTGCCTGTATCCTCCTATACTGCCTATTTAGCTCCATTAGTTAGATAACCAGCCCCTTCCTAAATTATACAGTCCTTTTCAGCTACTCCCTGGTTACACATACTATGGAGCAAGATATTGTGTTGCAGGACTATGGATAGGTCTGTGTTGAAACATTTTTCACATGTTTGTTTCCCATTATTTTCCATTATGTCAATATTATCAAAATATTTAACATGCTGTTAGTTGAACAAACTGCAGCTTTTTCAGTTCCCATGAGAACTGAGTAAAGGCACAAAATAATGCTAACAACATGTTTCAAGCCACCTAAAATGCATGCTAAGGGCCAATCCCAATTCACCCCTACGGCTTCGTTTTCACCCCTATGGCTTGATTTGCGCGTTCACGTTTAGGGGGAGGGCTATCCCAATTCATATTTCATCGAGCCATGGCTTCATTTCGAGGGCTAACTAAAGGCCAATGCACACGGCATGCGATTTTTGTTGCCGGACAAAATTCGATTTTGAAGTTTGAATGGAAGTCTATGAGAAAATCTCATCCCAATGCACACGGCCCCGATTTTAATCGCACCGCGAAAATTCGATTCCATTCGTTTTGAATGGTACAAAGCACACGGCGTGCGAGTTTTGTCGCACTGTCAAATTTTGCAAATGTTGTAAAAGTTTGTGGTGCGACGGATTATTGCATCACAATGGGACATTTGGGAAAACTTTAACTGGTCTATCTAAATTAATTGAGTCACTCATAACGGGGAGAGAGACTGGAGCATACCTTTTTATATAGTTATAGTTTAGCAAAAAAGCTTGCTATCATTACATAAAAGCATATCAACGTTAACGTTGCTACTCACCAGTGGCGGCTGGCCGATAGAGGGCGCTGGGGCGCCGCCCCCACCTTCACTTCCTAGTTGCGATTTGTAAAAGTTTTTTAAAAAAATAAACATTGTTTATTCACAAAATGCGGCTGATATTCTGTCGGCGCCTATCAGCATTCATTAAAAAATCCTCCAATACAATAAACATTTTTATCTGTGTGTGTGTAAAATTCACTGTTAAAATACATAGGGGGAGGAGTCGGGGCGCCGGTCAATGCCAGTCTATGGCAGGCCGAATACTTTTCGCTTACACGTGAGCTGTAGCAGCGCTCCAATTGGCTGTCTCTATTTCTTGGCCGGGCGCAAAAATGTGCGTCCTAAATATCCGGTTGTATATCCAGCATAAGATGTGGTGTCATCTTTCATTTGTCTTCCACTTCCTACTTCCGGTGGCGCTGCTCTGTAGCGACTCGGGCCGGTCACGCCGGTGATACGTTTGCTTCAAGTGTTTTTATTTGTTTTGTTTGTTTTGTGTTTTGTGTAATATGTCTATTGGCAACATTCTACTGCTGGTCTTAATTATCAGCGACCGTCTCCGCTGCCGTGCGACCAACACGCAGGGGGAATATGGAACTATACAACAGCACATCACATACTCCAGGGAAACGCTGCTGTCTCTCCGACCACCCCAGCCACTACCGGACTTTGTAAACAAATTGAACAAATGGATTAGAAGGAGGCATCTTTTGTTCCCAACTTGATGATATTGCAACTGGACCTATTACCGAAGTCAAACTTGTGTAAGTAAGTGAATCATCTGTCCTTCAGTCATGATAGGAAAACCAAATCGATGCTGGGAGAAGGAATGGCAGACTGTATTCTGATTGTATCTTCTATGCTCTTTGTATGTTTCTATGCTCTTTGTATGTTTCTATGCTCTTTGTATGTGTCTTGGTGTAGGAGAAACGTAGGACCACGTTGGAAACAAGTGTTTCGGTACACGTTGACGTGTAGAAACTGTAGAGAGAAAATTGTAGAAATTGTAGAGAAAACTGGGGGGGTAGAGGTGATGAAGAGGTCTGTACAGGGGGGGTAGAGGGGATGAAGAGGTCTGTACAGGGGGGTAGAGGGGATGAAAAGGTCTGTACAGGGGGGTAGAGGGGATGAAGAGGTCTGTAGAGGTGGGTAGAGGGGATGAAGAGGTCTGTACAGGGGGGTAGAGGGGATGAAGAGGTCTGTACAGGGGGTAGAGGGGATGAAGAGGTCTGTACAGGGGGGTAGAGGGGATGACGGGGTCTGTACAGGGGGTAGAGGGGATGAAGAGGTCTGTACAGGGGGGTAGAGGGGATGAAGAGGTCTGTACAGGGGGGTAGAGGGGATGAAGAGGTCTGTAGAGGGGGGTAGAGGGGATGAAGAGGTCTGTAGAGGTGGGTAGAGGGGATGAAGAGGTCTGTAGAGGTGGGTAGAGGGTATGAAGAGGTCTGTACAGGGGATGAAGAGGTCTGTACAGGGGGTAGAGGGGATGACGGGGTGTGTAGAGGGGATTCCAGGACCAGACTAGGACCAGACTAGCTTCGAAGCCATAGGGGTACGCTACCCCTTGATTCCAGGATGCATTGCGAATCATCTACTGAAATGTTATGTCGCTCTATTCAATGCGGAAATGTCATTTTACTTTCTCTGTAATTACTTATTAATAAAGATTTGAAAAATTATGATAACCATCTTATTATCTTAGTTTAATGTCATTACAATGCATTATAGACCTTTTATTTATAACAAGCATAACCCAAAAAAATTGCTTTTATGTCGGTGCTGTGTCTAACGTTACAGTAACGCAACGCTGCATGACAGTCGAGCATTTCAGAGATGTACAATCATAAATCAATTATTACCTGTGGCGTTTGACAGCGGATGATGGTACACATATGTAAAGTTATCTGTCAAACGTTCGGCTGACTTGTACATGATGCGCATTTTTACCTATTTCCATGTAGCGGCACCCGCAATCTAATCTGAGCAGTTGTTATTATGTCATATTATTAATGGGTTGTATCATATAATGCATTTAAATGCATTATAGACCTTTTCTTTATAACAAGCACAACAACAACAAAACGTTATTATGCCGATGTGCTGTTTGTCTAATGTTACAGGCTGCATGACAGTCGAGCATTTCAGAGATGTACAATCATAAATCAATTATTACCTGTGTCGTTTGACAGCGGATGATGGTACACATATGTAAAGTTATCTATCAAACGTTAGTTTAATGTAATTACAATGCATTATAGACCTTTTCTTTATAACAAGCATAACAAAAAAATCGCTGTTATGCCTGATCACTTCCATTAGACTACTAAAGCAAGACACCGGAGCACTCATATCTGCGCGTTTGTCACAGGCTGACAGTCACCCTGGTGTTCCTCTGCCCCGGCAACTGACCCATAGAAATGTGCGCGATTAACATTTCAGAGATGTACAATCATGAAATAAATTGTGGTGTTTGACAGCGGAAGATGGTAGACATATTTAATGGAAAGTTATCTATCTAACGTTTTCTATCCACAGGCTGATATGTGCATGATAGGCGCGAATTCCCCCCCCCCCCCTTGGTGGTATAAATTGTATTGCGGCATACCAAAACAACTCGCAATCTAATCCGAGCAGTTGTTATTAATATTGTTGTTATATTATTAATGGGTGTGACATTTTGATGGAGGGCAGTGAGCGGGAGACTCATCAAGGACATGTAGTTAATTAATGCAGTGGACAGCGGCTGTTTCTCCAGCGTTCCTGTCACTTCGGATTTCGGAACGTCATAAAATTGAATATGTAAGTCATGCATTTTTCCATGTTTCCCATTGATGGTATATGACGCCGTAAATTTAACTAAAGTTCAGCCGCAAAGTTGTTGCACTGTTGTCCTAAATCAGTGCAGACTGGCAGGGTAGGAGCACAGGTTTCATACAGGTTAGAGCGCCGTTATTCTGTCATGGTCTGATAATGAAGCATTGTTCTTTTTTATTTGATGACTTGTATGATCGATTGATAGCGTAAAAGTGAAGTTGTGAATGAGTCGCGAGCGTCAATGCTTTTCTGCGATACTCCTGATGACGTATCAGTCTTGAAGGGTTGTCCCTCTTCCATGATTTCTCAGGTGTGTTGATAATAAATGAAAAAAGATGCTTATAGCACACGCAACAGAAAGAAACACAGCTGAAGAAGGCATTGCGAGATGTGAGAATTCGCCGGCAACATAACGCGTCACCCGTACCGCGTCTATTTAAACCACTGCTGATGACGTATCCGTCGTGAAGGGCTGTCCCAATTCATAGGGGTGGATTTCAACCCCTATGGCTTGTGGCTCTGTTCGAAGGCCTTGGCTTGAAATCGAGTCACACTCGAAAACGAGCCATAGGGGTAGAAAAGGGAATCGGGATTGGCCTAAGAATGTCTGATGCGTTCTTCTATTTACAGTACTGTATATACTGTAACATATTGATCTTCTATTGTTTTAAACAACAGATGGTTCCTTTTGAAAGTAGTCTATGGGCCCGAGTTGTTACAAATAGCCAGTCTACACTACACTGCATCTTGTGTAGCAGTGGCTAACGTTAGCTGAAGTTACAGCTGAAGTGACAGCTAACTTTAGCCACTGCTAACAAAACAACAACAGGACATTTCTTGAAAAATCACCTCAAATTAACTCACTGACTTGGTTGGAAGTAATATGGCCACACATTTTTTTTGCTGCCCAATCACTCCCATTATTTTTTTCTAGTGGTGAATACAGCTAAATTCAATAGCTGAAGTTAGTGGCTATTTAAATAACTCTGAATCATGGATTTCAGCTTCTCCTGGCCCATAGACTGCTTTCAAGGTAAGGAACCACCCTGACTATACAATGTTAAATAGTGAACCATCCCCTTGATTACTATAACTATGACTGAAAAGTCTAGAAAGACTTTTTCTTATGGTCATTCACATCTTGGTCATCTGTGCTAGGAAGGCCTCTGCCGTAAGCTTATGCCACACCTTTGGCTATGAATACAGTGTATGAATACAGTGTATTTCCTTGGGAAAAAATATATTCAGGAGAGTCTCACCTCATTAACATGACACACATGTGTATCATACTGTAATACAGAGATTCCTAAAAAATTATCAAAATCAGTGCCTTCTAGTGGCGGCTGGTGCTAAACATTTTGGGTGGGGCACAGCAGTGTTTCCTCCAGGATTTTTCACATTAGTGGCGGGGGGGGGGTCCTCTTTCGCGCACGCAGCGCGCGCATTTTTTTCCCCGCGCGCACGATTTTTTTTCCGCGTGCACGCGCATAAAACGCACACTGGCGCTCAAAACAAAGACGTAATTTCACTTTACCCACGCAATACCCACTTAAACATGTGTGAGGATACGTAACAGCGTTTTGTGACAGAACTTTCACTTTCATTCATGAAATTCACCCCGTCTGTGTTACGAACAGTGTTGCCACAGTTACTTTGAAAAAGTATTCTGATTACTGATTACTGATTACTCCTTTAAAAAGTAATCTAGTTACTTTACTGATTACTTGATTTAAAAAGTAACTAAGTTAGATTACTAGTTACTTTTTTAGTTACTATTGGCAGCTGCCTAGGCACCCGACCCCCCCCCCCCCCCCCCCGCAACATAAAAATGAAAACTGGTTTTGCCAAAACTCACTTTATTTTAACAGTAACTTAAATTACATAATTAAACTTTAAACAATAACTTAAAACAACAAAATAAAGAGTCTTTCTTTGCCTCACCCAACATAAATACTTGTTTTTAAACAATAAAATAAATATAATCTTTATTTAACACAGTAACTAGCAAGGAGTGGTTTCACAAAACCTAAAACCTACCCTGACCATTCAGATATGATCCTAATATAATCCTAATCCTAAACTGGGTGAGTCTGAGTTTATCAATGAAGAGTGAACTCAGCTGTCAAGACTGGAAGGAGGCCATGAACACGCTATGGAGGCCATGAACACGCTATGGAGGCCATGAACACGCTATGGAGGCCATGAACACACTATGAGTGAAACAGTGGAAAGGGGCGAGTAAACCAGTGGTTGTATCTCATTAACAGAAGCTTCTCAAACCTCTTGTCAGAAAGTCTGTTCCTTCTAGGCGTGAGCACCAAACCTCCCAGACTAAAGAGCCGCTCTACAGGAGCGCTAGATGGGGTTGGAGTGTTATACTTCAAGAAAATGTTCTTAATGTTTGGATACTGATTCAGAATCTGAAGCTCATGCCCTGACCTCAAGTAGTCCATGACTTCCTTTTCTGCCGAGTAGGTCTCCTCTGGCTCCGCCTCAAAAGCAAAAAAGTCCATCTCGCCTTGGTTGGCAGTCGTGGTGGGTACACTGGCAGGGCTCTGTGCTGCAGGAGCAGTTTTGCGACATTCTGCTGTGAGAAGATCCTTTACTTGCTCCCTCCTACCTTCATCTCTCAGCCATCGGAGTTTGAATTTTGGACAACTAGCAGCTGCGAGAAGGGCATCTTTGTTGTCCAGCACACTGGCAAAACGAGTCTGGATAGCCTGAAAGATATAATTTGATATGTTTATTATTATCTAGTTGTAGCCTATAAGGTCTATTATTTATACCTTTATTTACTAATTATGTATGCAATTAGTTTGTGCAACTGACAACCTACATACTGCAGTATGGTGTGACTCTGCTCCATGTTCATGAATAGTGCAATGAAAATGTATTTATTTATCTTTAAGATGGAACAACATAGCATACCTGCACTATGGCATCTGGAAGGCCTGCAGTCATCTTGGATAGGGTGTCTTTCACAGCAAGGGTCTTCTGCATCAGGACTTCAAGTGTGGGCAGTAAAGTCCCATACGGACAGTCACCTTGTAGGATATCCAGTGCTATAGTTAGAGGCTTCATGACGGTACAGTACTCATGCAGGTACTGGTACTCCTGGTCTTTGAAGCACTTCACTCCCAGCTTGTTGCACAGAGTAGTCAGCTCATTCATGGGGATTTCTGCGATTCTCTTTATGGCTTCGTAAAAGGAATTCCACCTTGTGGATGTCGGTACCAGGAGCTTTCTTTTGTTAACCTCCTCCACCGTTTCTGACGCAACGGTAGATCGGCTTGCTTTCGTCCAGAGAGCTGTGCATTTTGCTGTGCTGCTCCTATACACAGCCTTGCTCTCTGGTTTGGAAGTGATGTACTTCTCCACATCACTTGTAGAAATAAGGTTGAGGGTATGTGAAGCACACCTTTGGTGCGGGGGAAGAATCAGCTGGCCATCACTATCATCCTCAGCTGATAGGATTTCTGACACATCTAAAAAAGTGACATCTTCCGTGGCCTCCTCCACCGTCTCATCATCGGACTCTGTGACAGCAGGCTGATAGACTTGAAATGCCTTGACAAAGTTAGATCCATTATCTGTCACTGTTGCTACTACTTTGTTGATTAGTCCATATGAAGAGTGAATGTTTTCGATTTCTGCACCAATAACATCATACGTGTGTCTACCGCGGATTCTCCTACACGCCAATGCAGCCTTGTTGCGGTCTAATGTGGATCTACTAATCCAGTGGAGCGTTACTCCCATATAGCTCCTATTGTTAGCTGTCCAAATGTCCGCTGTAGTTGACACATAGTCGACCTCGTTCAGCGCAGCCTTCAGATGTTTTTCCATCTCTGCATACTCCTTCTCCAAGTACGAAGAAAAAGATGTTCTGTGAGGTAGCTCGGCATTGGTAGTAGTGGGGATCTTGTTAATGATGGCACGGAAAGAGGGCGAGTCAACTGTGTTTATGGGCAGCATTTCCTCTACAACATACCGCCCGACCAATTTATTCAACTCTCCCACACTTACAGGTTGTGATTTTGTAGGCCTACTGAAGTCCAGCTTTTGTTGCTTGAGCGGTGTGGGACCTCCCGCAGAAGTCGAGGCCGCGGTCTCTGGGACTTTCTCCGCGAGCTTGACTGTGCTGTGCAGAGATTCCAAATGTTTCTTTAAATTTGATGTTGTGGTTTTACCACAGGACAATATTTTCTTTCCAGCACAGAGTGTACAACGAACATTTATGTTCTTGTCATCCTTTGCTGACACAAACTCAAAATAATCCCTATATTTCCAGCTATTTAACGCATATCTCTGTTCTCGCTCCATTATACGCTTCTGTTTACACTGTGCAATCAGCGTGGTGATACACGTGAGCGATTCTGCTGCACCTCGTGTTGAAAACGTGATCACTGACGTCACGCCCCAAGACGCGAGAAAAGCAATAAATGTTTGTTTACTATCGAACATTACAAAGAAATACTGCATTTAGCCTAAGTTATGAGGTAGTAACGCAATAGTAACGCACAGTCACTCGAATAAGTAACTTTAATCAGATTACTGATTTGGAAATAGTATCGCGATAGAATACTCGTTACTGGGAAAAGTAATCAGATTAGAGTATCGCGATACTTAGTATCGCGTTACCGGCATCACTGGTTACGAAGCACTTGAATTTTGGACCATTGCGACTGACTATAGCTCATATATTATTACTAACACCAGAAGACAAGACATACAAACTGTGGTGAGCTACATTGCTTGTGTAACATTAGCTAGTAGCTATCCATTTTTCACTCATACACGGCCGGAAAAGTGAACAGAAATACAACGCTGACTTACGGTGCTATCTTGCGGCTGTCTTCACAAAGAGCTCCAGGATGCTTTCGCTTGAGGTGCTCGTTCATTGCAGATGTACTCCTGTGATAGGCCATTTCATTTCTGCACAGTTTACAGACCACCACATTGTTTTGTTTTTTTGTAAAAGCCGGAAATTGCAAAACGTCAAGTTTGACGTCAGACTTAACAACCGGATATTCAGGACGCACATTTTTGCGCCCCGGCCTAGAAATAGGAGACAGCCAATTGGAGTGCTGCTACAGCTCACGTGTAAGCGAAAAGTATTCGGCCTGCCATAGACTGGCATTGACCGGCGCCCCGACGCCTCCCCCTATGTATTTTAACAGTGAATTTTACACACACACAGATAAAATGTTTATTGTATTGGAGGATTTTTAATGAATGCTGATAGGCGCCGACAGAATATCAGCCGCATTTTGTGAATAAACAATGTTTATTTAAAAAAAAAACTTTTACAAATCGCAACTAGGAAGTGAAGGTGGGGAACTAGGAAGTGAAGGTGGGGGCGGCGCCCCAGCGCCCTCTATCGGCAAGCCGCCACTGGTGCCTTCATGTACTGTAACTGAAGGCTGAATTCATATAGAAGCCGTTCTACCTCTACTGTATAGCCTAATACATGTCAATGGAAATTGGTTTATTAGGAATAGCCCTGTTACGGCTGGGCCTTCACACACGCCCTCCCCCGCCCCCACAGCTCGAGCACCCGCCCCCACAACTCGAGCACAGCGTGCTCTCCGCCGCAGCTGAGGCTTGTCCCCCTAATTAGATCTTCAGCCAAACCTGCACACCTGTCTCCACTCCCAATCAACCCTCTGTCTACATCTACCCTGGATTTCTACTCACTCATCGTCAGTTCTTCCCTAAGAATGACCTGGCAAGTATCCTCTGTGACTAGTCGTGAACTTTGCTCTCGTGCCTAACTTTGTGATTCGTTTATATCTTATGTACTGGCCTACCGTGGAGACTTACCCTGTTTTTCTGTTCCTCCACAGCCCACGCCAACCACTACCGCCAGCCCGCCAGGTTGAAACCCCCGGACTCATCCTTTCAGTTTTTCCACTGTAAATAAATACCCTACGGGGCTTCACAGTATTCTGCCTCCGTTGTCGTGTCCTTGAGCCCCCTCACCACCGTGGCCTAACAGAAGAACTGACCATGCAATTGGGCTCAGACGACACGAAGGACCGGGCACCATCTCCCACCCCTGGATCCGGTCCGACGGCTATCCAAATCCTCGCTGAACACACTCACCTCCTCCAGGCGGCCGCTACAGCGTGCCAGGCCCTGAACACTCGCATTACAACCCAGGAGGCTAACCAGGAGCACCGCGCCACCCAGATGCAGCACCTCATCACTACGACCCAAGCGCTTACGGCACAGGTGGCCGCGCTCGCAGCCTTTGCCCCCCCCCCTGCTCTCCCTGACCCTGCCCAGCTACCGGCACCACCTACTGGACAGCCACGGGAGCCCCACCTAGCCAGCCCCCGCCCCTTCGACGGAGCCTTCGCCCAGTTCCGAGGCTTCATCCTCCAGTGTGAGTTGGTGTTCTCGCATCAGCCCAGCCAGTTCTGGTCGCCGGCAGCCCGGGTGGCGTTCATCACCAACCTCACCACCGGCGACGCCCTGAATTGGGTCCAGGTCACCCTCTGCGCCCGCCCTGACCTGTTCGGTGACTACGCTACCTTCCTCACGGAGTTCAAGAGGGTTTTCGACCACCCCACTGCAGGACAGGAAGTCGGGGCGCGACTGATGTCACTCCACCAGGGGAACCGGACCGCGGCGGCCTACTCTACCGAGTTTCGCACCCTGGCAGCCGGAAGCGGATGGAATGACAGGGCACTGCGATCTGCTTTCCGCCAGGGACTGAGTGAGGTCATCAAGGACGAGCTCGTCCGGGACAGACCCGCCACCCTGGACGAACTAGTGGCCCTAGCCATCGACGTTGACGAGCGCTCCCGGGAGCGTCGGAGAGAGAGAGGGCGCTACCAGACCAGCTCGCCACGCCCCCAGGACCCTATCGTCACAGCCAACCCCTCCTCCGCACGGGAGTCGACCTACACCCCATCCACTGGCGAGGAGCCGATGCAGCTTGGTCGAGCCCGCCTCACCACGGCGGAGAAGGAGAGGAGAAGGGCCCAGGGCCTGTGCCTCTACTGTGGAGAGAAGGGACACCTCTGTGACACCTGCCCGTCCCTATCAAAAGGGTAGGCTCACCCGAAGGGGGAATCCGGGTGAGCCGTGTCTCTCAATCCCCACCTACCACCAGCCCAGCCAGGTTCTCTGTCACCCTCTCCTGGCAGGGGCAGAACCTCACGGTCGAGGCCATCATTGACTCGGGAGCAGACGAGAACTTCATGGACGCCCAGCTGGCCCGCTCAGCTGCCATTCCCCTCGTTGCCCTCGAGACCCCCCTCTCCGTCTCAGCCCTAGACGGACACAGCCTGGGGCCTCTCACCCACCGCTCTACACCCCTCTCCTTGACCGTCTCTGGGAACCATGTGGAGGAGATTCGGTTCTACATCCTCAAGACCCCGCAGTCCCCGCTCATCCTGGGACGACCGTGGCTCGAGCTCCACATTCCCCATGTCAGCTATGGTGAGGGACGTATCCTGAGCTGGAGTACCGCATGTTACGCCCGATGCCTCCGTGCCGCCCATACCCCCTCATCGCCTCTGCGACCGCCTCCGGCTTCCCCTGACCTCTCCTCCATCCCAGAGGACTACCACGACCTCGGAGAGGCCTTCAGCAAGGAGCGTGCTCGCACCCTGCCCCCTCACCGGCCCTACGACTGTGCCGTCGAGCTCCGTCCTGGCAACAAACTTCCAGTCAGTCGCCTCTACAACCTTGCCCCCCCGGAGAAGGCAGCCATGGACACCTACATCTCCGACTGTCTGGCTGAGGGGCTCATCCGTCCATCACACTCCCCGGTGGCAGCGGGGTTTTTCTTCGTTAAGAAGAAGGATGGAACCCTCAGGCCATGCATTGACTACCGTGAGCTCAATGCCATCACCGTCCGGAACACCTATCCTCTCCCCCTCATGAGCTCCAACTTTGAGCCCCTCCTTGGGGCCACCATCTTCACTAAGCTGGACCTCCGGAACGCCTACCATCTGGTCCGGATTCGTGAGGGCGACGAGTGGAAGACGGCGTTCAAGACCCCCCGTGGCCACTATGAGTATCTCGTCATGCCCTTCGGTCTCACTAACGCCCCCTCTGTCTTTCAGGCCCTCATGAACGACGTCCTCAGGGACATGCTGGACATCTTTGTCGTCCTCTACTTAGATGACATCTTAGTATTCTCCAGGAACCCTGAGGAGCACATCCAACATGTCCGCCTAGTCCTCCAGCGCCTACTGGAGAATCGCCTTTTTATTAAGGCTGAGAAATGCTCTTTCCACACTCACTCTGTGGAGTTCCTGGGTCTCATCGTGGAGGGTGGGTTGACTCGCCCTGACCCCAAGAAGACTCAGGCCGTCGTCGAGTGGGGCCAACCTACCACCCGGAAACAGCTGCAGTCCTTCCTCGGCTTTGCCAACTTTTACCGGCGATTCATCCGGGACTTCAGCCGGGTAGCCGCCCCCCTCACTGCCCTCACCTCCCCCCTGCGCCAGTTCACATGGACACCTGCAGCCAGCGCGGCCTTCAGTGAACTGAAGAGGCTCTTCACCTCGGCGCCGGTCCTGATAAACCCAGACCCCTCTAGGCCCTTCATTGTGGAGGTGGACGCCTCAGACACAGGTGTCGGTGGTGTGCTCTCTCAACAGTCGGAGGACCAGACCGTGCACCCCTGCGCCTTCTACTCCCGCCATTATACCTCCGCCGAGGCCAACTATGACATCGGGAACCGCGAGCTGCTGGCGGTGGTGGAGGCGTTCCACGAGTGGCGGCACTGGCTGGAGGGCGCAGAGCACCCCTTCACCGTCTGGTCGGACCATAAGAACCTGACCTACATCAAGTCGGCCAGGCGGTTGAACTCCCGTCAGGCACGCTGGGCCCTGTTCCTCGGGCGGTTCAACTTCCTCCTCACGTTCCGTCCGGGCTCCCTGAACGCCAAGGCGGACTCCCTTTCTCGACTCCATGCTGCAGAGGAGGAACCCACCACTCCTGACACCATCGTTCCATCCTCCCGGGTCGTTGGAGTGGTCACCCTGGAGATCGAGGCGGTGGTCAGAGCTGCACAGCGCACCCAGCCAGATCCCCGACCAAGGTGATGCAGTGGGGCCACGCCAGCCGCTTCGCCTGCCATCCTGGGGCCCTACGCACACTGTCCTTCCTGCGCCGGCGGTTCTGGTGGTCCACCATGGCCGCGAACGTCAGGGAGTTCGTCTCGGCCTGCCCTACCTGCGCTCGCAGCAAGGCATCCCACCGGCCGCCTTCAGGACTGCTGCGGCCTCTACCCGTGCCCGGTCGACCGTGGTCCCACCTTGCCATGGACTTCGTGACCGGCCTTCCCCCGTCTCTAGGCAACACGGTCATCCTTACCATTGTGGACCGCTTCTCCAAGTCCGTGCGGTTGGTAGCTCTGGCAAAGCTACCGACCTCGGCGGAGACGGCGGAGCTACTCACCACCCACGTCTTCCGCCTTTACGGGCTTCCCCAGGATGTGGTTTCCGACCGTGGCCCCCAGTTCACGTCCAAGGTGTGGCAGGCCTTCTGTTCTGGGATTGGGGCCACGACCAGCCTCTCCTCCGGCTACCATCCCCAGACCAATGGGCAGGCGGAGAGAGCCAACCAGAGCCTGGAGTCGGCACTCCGCTGCATGTCCTCCCTCCATCCATCCTCCTGGAGCAAGGACCTACCCTGGGTGGAGTACTCTCTAAACGCCATGGTAAATGAAGCCACCGGCCGGTCCCCCTTCGAAGCGCCAACCGTCGTCGCACTCCAGCTCCTGTGTACCAGGTGGGCAAGAGGGTCTGGCTCTCCACGGCGGATCTCCCCCTCAATGTCCCCTCCCGGAAGTTGGCGTCGAGATACATCGGCCCCTACGCCATCGACCGGGTCATCAACCCCGCTGCCATCCGGCTGGTCCTCCCTCACTCCCTCCGTCGGATCCACCCGGTGTTCCACGTCTCCCGGGTTAAGCCCCATGTCGCCAGCGACCTGATGCCACCAGCTCCTGCACCGCCCCCTCCTCAGTTGGTGGATGGCCACCCCCAGTGGGCGGTAAGGAAAATCCTCAGGGTTCGTCGCTGTGGCCGGGGTTTCCAGTACCTGGTGGACTGGGAAGGATATGGCCCAGAGGAACGGAGCTGGATTCCCCGGTCCCAGATCATGTCCCCAGTCCTCCTCAGGGACTTCTATCGGGCCCACCCGGATGCTCCGGGCCGGTCGCCAGGAGGCTCCCCCTCGGGGGGGGGTCCTGTTACGGCTGGGCCTTCACACACGCCCTCCCCCGCCCCCACAGCTCGAGCACCCGCCCCCACAACTCGAGCACAGCGTGCTCTCCGCCGCAGCTGAGGCTTGTCCCCCTAATTAGATCTTCAGCCAAACCTGCACACCTGTCTCCACTCCCAATCAACCCTCTGTCTACATCTACCCTGGATTTCTACTCACTCATCGTCAGTTCTTCCCTAAGAATGACCTGGCAAGTATCCTCTGTGACTAGTCGTGAACTTTGCTCTCGTGCCTAACTTTGTGATTCGTTTATATCTTATGTACTGGCCTACTGTGGAGACTTACCCTGTTTTTCTGTTCCTCCACAGCCCACGCCAACCACTACCGCCAGCCCGCCAGGTTGAAACCCCCGGACTCATCCTTTCAGTTTTTCCACTGTAAATAAATACCCTACGGGGCTTCACAGTATTCTGCCTCCGTTGTCGTGTCCTTGAGCCCCCTCACCACCGTGGCCTAACAAGCCCCTTGAGATATGCTATCTCGTTTTCGAGGGGGTCCTAAAAATATGAAAGCAGCTTTATCAAATATATTGAAGTTCAAATCCTTTCAGATGAGTATCAGACCAAATGAGAGATACTGCTCAGGTAAAGAAGCTGGAAGGACAAATTCACATAGAAAGGTGCTCTGATAATCAAACAAATCACAATCAAACGCTACATACACAATCATATTAATGTCAAACATTAGGGTTGGCGTAAAGATAAATGCCAACAACGCATTCATATGAAGATGAACTCTGGACATACAGTAACTTCATTTGTGAAGTTACGAAACTGAAATGGTACAACTGGGAGCAAATAATGTCTGCATTTGGATTCAAAGTGCACTGCACTTTAACTGTGCAACGTATTCATGTTGTGCCAAATACAAATTTGAATCAAATCACATTCAGTTGAGCCCAAGTCTCTTCATATAGCTTTGTGAGGAGTATTAGTTATTTTCCAGGTGTCACAGACTTACAGCTTGCTTCCGTTCCTCCTCCTGTTGAGAAAAGGCTTATTCATTTTCTGTTCAGACATGAACACAGTACCAGTACCTATTTTATCTCTTAAAAACTACACAAGGACAATCTCCATTTAAGTTCAATTAGTATGTTCTTGTCTGGAAAACCTGTCGGACAAACATCAGTATTTGGCGCATATTTAACTGCATCAAATACTTACTTACATACTATATAAGTCAAGTATGTTGACTTATGCATGATCTAGCTTGAGGTTTGCACTTATGGGACAATTCCATTGATTCCAATCAAGCTTTCAAAATGTATTTAAAGTATTTATTTTATATATGTAGCATTTGTTCTGCTTTTGGCTCTATACTCCAAAGTTTGGATTTAAAATCAAACATTTACTATTATACACTAGTATACATACTAGAAGTCCTGGCTGAAAGCGTTCCTCACTTCCTGTTTGCGCCAACTCAAGATCCCCAAAATCTGGCGAAGAGCCCTAGTTGTTGCGATCCCTAAACCGAATAAGCCTGAAGGGGACCCTAAGAGTTACCGCCCCATCTCTCTGTTATGCATCCCCTTAAAGATCCTCGAGCGTCTCATCTACGCCCGCATCGAACCAATTGTCGACCCGCTGCTCCCACGTGAGCAGGCCGGGTTCCGATGCGGGAGGTCGACCGTAGATCAAGTCACCCTTATGACTCAAGACATCGAGGATTGCTTTTCGGCAAAAAAGAAGGCCGGGGCCGTCTTCATAGACCTGACGGCTGCCTACGATAACGTATGGCATCGCGGCCTCACCTGCAAGCTGCTCCGCCTGCTGCCGGACAGGCACATGGTCAGAATGATCATGGAGCTCATCCGTAACCGCAGCTTTACCCTCACCACCGGTTGCGGACAGCTAAGCAGGCTTCGACGCCTTAAGAACTGCGTCCCTCAGGGATCGGTCCTGGCCCCCCTCCTCTATAATATCTACACCTATGACCTGCCCAACACACTCTCGCGGAAGTACGCCTATGCAGACGACCTCGCAGTGGTGTACTCTGCTGGAAATTGGCAGTCTGTGGAGGGGATTCTGAGCCAGGACATGCAGACACTAGCGGCATACTTCCGGAAATGGAGATTGAAGCTTAGCGAGGCAAAGATGGTGTCGGCTGCCTTCCACCATAACAACAGGGAGGCTAAACGTGAGCTTAGAGTACACCTAGATGGAACTCCCCTGCCATGTTCCGCTGAGCCAGTCTATCTTGACAGGACGCTCACGTTTCGCCGGCACCTTGAGTCACTGCGCAAGAAGTTAACAGCTTGTGTGGCGTTGATGAGGCGACTGGTTGGCTGCCCTAGCCCTCGTTTATTCAACTAGTGAATACTGCGCCCCAGTATGGTGTCGCAGTGCCCACACCCGCCTCATCGACTCGCCTATAAACGAAGCCTTGTGCATTGTGACAGGATGCCTGCGTCCTACCCCCGTGGACAACCTTCCCATCCTAGCAGGCATCCAGCCCGCAGGCCGCCGCCGCATGGGAGCCACAGCATCGCTTGCCGGGCCGTGGAGCTTAATAACGATCTGCTCCATGATAGGCTCACTATAACAGCGGAGCCCTCCCAGCGTCTCAAGTTGAGACACCCATTTGTGCCTGCCGCACAGGATCTCAGGCAGCAATGCAGAGATCTTAACATCAGTGCGGCAGGATGGGCGGATTATATGTGGCGCGCGGAGTGGGAGGCAAACACATCCAAACTCCGCGACCACATCCCAGTCGCCAGCCCTGAGCCCCTCGGGATGGACTTGCCAAGGCTATCCTGGGTGAGGCTCAATCGTCTCCGGACCGGCGTCGGCCGTTTCCGCTCATCAATGCACAGATGGGGCTTGGCCCCAAATGCGTCGTGCGAGTGTGGCGCAGAGGACCAAACCGCAGACCGCAGATGTTATCCTGGATTGCCCGGTGTACCACCCACCCAACGGGATGCATGGTGTGTCGGTATTAGATGACGAGACGATGACGTGGCTTCTGGAGGGGTGTCCAGAAATATAGCCCGGGTGAGCCCCTCAACCAGGTCTCGGGGTGGTAAAAGGGTAGCCCCTCGGCCCCGAGCCTGGTGGAGTGGAGAGGAAAACAACAACCCATACGCCGAAGAAGAAGAACTAGTATACATTTACTATGAGGTTAAACATTTACTATGAGGTTAAAGTAGAGATCCTCAAACATGTGTGTATATATTGTAATGTGTGTATATGTGTGTATATATTGTAATGTGTGTATATGTGTGTATATATTGTAATGTGTGTATATGTGACAGGGTTTGATTAATAGGTCCCCATCTCGGCAATTGTGAAACCTCACAATCGAGCCAAATAAGTCTTGTTGTGAAAAAATGTGTTTTCCGGTTTTTGGCATAGGACGACAAACGAAGCGATGAAGAACCCACTCGATGTAATATCCAACAGTTTTACATTCACTAAATACCTACATTTAGTTAGCAAAGTCGGGTGGGGGGTATTATTCGTATTAGTGTGGCAGTGTGTGTAGCCACGCCCACCCCAGCTGTAGGTAAGGAGCCATGTGTGTGCGTCTGGACCTGTTGACAAATTTACAAGATGGAGCTGAAGCTGAAGCTCTCGCTAATGCTATCAACAGAATTTCAAAAGCAGGCAGAAATATCGACAGTGGGCAATTAATGAACTCCTTCATACTGGACTATACATAACGGGAACTCCGAACTCCGAATCTGACGATGACAGATGACAACGGAATTTCAGACATTGATCTCCACATCAGTTCACTATTCTTGGGACAGTCGTCTGCACAGACCTTCTGCTGTGTTCTTGGGTAAGTTTTAGTGAGTTACATGTGTTGTTTACTAGGATTTTGTATTGTTTACTTAGGATAGCCAAACAGTTATTTGATGTTTTGTGAGTAAGGTAGATAGCCCCGTTGTTAGCATCAGTTATCAGACCACTGAAACTGCTCACCACAATTATGCCACCCCAAACTAATGAGATGGTGGGAGGAAGAAATACGTTGTCAAAGTTAACAGTTAAAACATAATGAATAAATACATTTGTTGGAGACCTACTAAACATGCAACATAGTGTAATATGTTTCATGCACCATTTTAGTGTGTTTGTGTGTACCAGCTAGCCAAACAAGTGTTAGCTTGTTAGCTAGCTAGCTAGCTTTGTTAGAGATATAATAATAGATTATAGAAAAAGTCAATGCTTTTGTAATGAACGCTAATGTTGTCGCTAATATAATCCTTATATCAAAAATAAGGATTAATTAATTGATATGTAGATTTGCTGTAGAATAATACTGTGGATTGAAATGATTTCACTAGCCTACTCCTTACAGTACAACAATAGTACACTGAGAGTCTATGGAAAACTTTAGGTTATTTACATAACCCCGGTTCTCTGAGTAGTATTCGTGAGTATCTCACTATGGGAACGCCCCCTGCGTGACCTCATCAGAAACTGAATTACACTGCGCCAGGCCATTGGCTGGCCCAGGCGACGCTTGTGTCACGAGGGACGGGACCCTCCGTCTATATAAGACGTACACACGGCGTCTGTCGTCATTCAAAACAAGCAACCTCTTTCTCGCTTCTAAAGCAAGGAGGGTGGTCCGGTGACATACTCACGAATACTACTCAGAGAACCGGGGTTATGTAAATAACCTAAAGTTCTCTTTCATAGTATTCGTTTCGTATCTCACTATGGGAATATACTTACTCCCGTATTGCCAGACCTGCCTGTAAAACGACAACTGTCCCAGAATGGACCCTCACACTCTAGGAACTACGTCCTAAGAGGAACCCAAACTGAGGACTGAGTGTGATAGCGTTGGAGCCGTAACATCCAACCTATAAAATCTAGCGAACGTGTGGGGCGAAGCCCAGCACGCCGCAGCACACACCTCCTGAATAGACACCCCTTTAAAGAGTGCCCAGGAGGTCGCCAAACCTCTAGTAGAGTGCGCACGTAAGCCCGCGGGGGGCTGTAGACCCTTACTAGAGTAAGCCAAGGCAATAGCCGCCACTACCCAATGGGAAAGGCGTTGTTTCGACACTGGCTTTCCCGTGTGTGGATTCGCCCAGGATACAAACAACTGGTCACCTTTCCTGCAACCCTGAGTCCTGTCTATGTAAAAGACCCTAGAGTCCCCTGGGGAGAACTTTGTACACTCTCGGTGCACCGAGAGCGCATGGACTTCACCTATGCGCTTAGCCGAAGCCAAAGCAAGCAATAGGACCGTCTTTAGCGTTAACACTTTCACCTCCACCTGTTCCAGCGGTTCGAACGGTGGGCAGGAGAGAGCATCTAGTACCATAGGGAGGTCCCATGAAGGAGCTAACGGCCTAGACGTAGGCAATTTCCTTCGGGCCCCTTTCATAAACTGGCACACCAACGGGTGCTGGCTTATCGACTTTCCACCCAGGCCAATATGACAAGCTGCCAAATAGACCTTAACGGTTGAGAAAGCCTTACCCCTCTCAATCAAGTCCTGTAGAAATGACAGAATAACTGTCACAGAACACTGAAAAGGGACAGCGTGTGACTCTGAGCACCAAGTCTCGAACACACACCACTTATGCCCATACAACTTTCTAGTTGATGAGGCTCTGGCGCACTGAATAGTGTCGATCACCCCTTGGGGAAGACCCACTAGTGCAAGGTTGATCCCTTCACGGGCCAGGCCCACAGAGACAATCTCTCTGGGTGGGGATGGAATATCTCCCCCGCGCCTGGGTCAGCAGGTGTTGCCATGGCGGACCGGATAGGAGATGAAAAATCTCCGCCAACCAGTGCTTTCCCGGCCAACGCGGGGCTATCAGCACCATGGACAGATCTCCTTCCCTCACTCTGGCCAGAGTCGGGGGAATGAGTGCCACCGGTGGGAACGCAAACAGGAGGGTCCTCGGCCACTCGTGCGCTAATGCATCCACTCCCAGCGGGGCTCCCCGATCGCGCAGAGAGAAGAACAGGGGACACTGGGCGTTCTCTGCCGTAGCATAAACGTCTACGGTCGCTTGACCGAATCGTGACCAAATCTGTTTCACCACTTCGGGGTGAAGTCTCCAGTCTGCGTACAGTGGGTTGCCCCTGGACAACAAATCTGCTCCGTAGTTCAGAATGCCCGGTACATGGGTTGGTCTCAGCGACCGCATGTGTGCACTGCTCCACACTATCAGTCTGTGTGCCATGGTGTGTAACTGGTGGGACCTCAGTCCCCCCTGTCTGTTTACATAGGCAACGACCGTGGAGTTGTCTGTCCTCACCAAAACATGATGTCCTCTCAACCACGGGAGGAAATGTTTCAGAGCCAAGTGAACAGCTAGCAGTTCCAGGCCGTTTATATGGGTAGAACGTAAGTGCGGGTCCCAACCCCCGTTTATCGTTCTCCCTTCGAAAGTGGCACCCCAGCCTCTCAGAGAGGCGTCCGTGGTGATTACTTTTCTGTTCAGGCCAGGTCCCATAGAAACACCATGTGTTATGAAACCTGGGTCCTTCCACTGGTGCAGAGCCAGTGAGCAATCCCTGGAGACCCTCACACGACGGTGACCGTCGCGGTGGGGGTCCAGGCCCAGAGAGGCCACCCAGCGCTGGATGCCTCTCATGTACAGGCGCCCCAGGGGTATGACCACCACAGCGGAGGCCATCAAGCCTAACAACCTCTGGCATTGTTTGAGGGTAACTATGTTGCCCCTGCGAAACAGCGCTATAGTCGCGCGCATCGTCTCCACTCTTTCTGGAGACAAAAACGCCTTGGCTCGGATAGAGTCCAGTGTGAGCCCTATAAACGCGATGCGTTGGGAGGGTGTCACCATGCTCTTTTCCATGTTTATTCGGAACCCAAGATTCGTTAGGTGTTTCGAAATGACCGCTGTGTGACGCGCCGCCTCCTCGCGGTTGGTGGCTGCCACTAACCAGTCGTCGATATATGTGGCCACTCTGATACCCCTCTGTCTGAGAGGGGCCACTGCTGCCTCGGTGCATTTTACAAACACCCTTGGGCTTAGTGACAGGCCAAAGGGAAGGACCACATATTCGTATGCTATCCCTTGGAAAGCGAATCTCAGATATTTCCTGTGTGGAGGATATATCGGAATGTGGAAATAAGCATTGTTCAGGTCGATTGATGTGAACCAATCCCCTGGTCGTATGAAACTTAGCAGGGAAGAGTGTGTCAACATCCTGAATTTGTATTTTCTGAGATGCTGATTCAAGACACGGAGGTCTAGAATAGCCCTCATGCCCCCCCCTTTCTTTGGGACCAGAAAATACTTAGAGTAGAAACCTCTGTGGGTCTCCTCGAGAGGTACAACTGTTATAGCTCCTTTCTCCCTTAGAATGGAGATTTCCTCCTGGAGAATATTGGCTCGTTCGCCCTGAGCTCGAAAGTACAGTATTTCTCTGAATGGGGGTGGAGCGACACAGAATTGGAGCCTGTAGCCCCTTCGTAGTGTCCTCAACACCCAGTCTGACTGTGTGCAGTCTGCCCATTCCCGTTGATGTGTGGAAAGCGGGATGACTGGCCACACCGTCACCTGCGAGTTGTTGGCGCCCCCTTGTGGCCGGGGCGCGCAACAGCCGCCTAGCGTGCCTTCCCGCGCTGTGCGCGGTCGGGCCGCTTTCTGCATCACAGCCGCGGGACGGGCTAGTCCCACGGTCTGCGTTATTTGTTTTTCAACATCTCTTTTATTTTTATGCTTTTCAACATTGTCAACAACGCCCTTGGCACTCTGCCTGGATGCGCTTGTCGGGACATTTTTAATACATTGTGCATTAACGTGCTTGATTGAGTGACAAACAACTTTGTAGTATGAACAGTCTCTCAGCTTTCCCCCGGAAGGCGTGTGAACACGGACGCTGACCGTGGTCTTGCACTTTGTATGGAACATGTCGTACCGAACTTGCTCTGGAACGGAGCTGGGAGGGTACAGGGCGGTCAGCGAGGGGGGCCGACTGGACTCGCTCTCCTCCCGAGAAGAGGCTGTCAGATCACCCGCTTCTTCTTCCTTGCCGACGCGGCGGCCGGGGGAGGGGGCGGGGACGCCTGAGGTCTGTCCCGGGGAGCCTGTTTTCTGGCTCATGGTTTCCTGGGACCTCTGGGTGCCTGGGGCGCTGCCTGCTGTCTAGCCGCTCTGGGGATCTTGAAGGCAGGGGCCGGGCGAGAGATAGCCTGCGCATATGACTGCCGTGGCTGGGTCACGGGCGCTGCGGGCTGTGCTCTTCTCGGAAGGCACAGCTCCATAGCCTCATCCTCTCTCTTTTTCTCCTCACATCTCTTCTGCATTGAGGTGACTGCTGCACCGAAGAGACCCTGTGGTACGATAGGGGTGTCGAACATTTCTTCTCTCTCCTTCGCCGACAGGTTGGTGAGACCGAGCCAACGCGCCCTCTCCTGCAGTACCATGAGAGCCATGGATTTACCCGTGGCTTGAATGGCCGTCTTGTGGAGACGGAGGATGTGATCCGTTATAACGCAGATTTCCTCCCATAGGGTAGGCATATTGTCTGGGTTAGCGGTCATATCCTCCTCCAGCTCAGCCTGGTAGGCTGATAGGAGTGCGGAGGCATTGAGAGCCCTCGCTGTCAGTGCCGCTGCTTTGTAGCACTTGTCAGTAAGGCTAGCCTGGAAGTGGTCCGACTTGGAGGCTAGGGACGTGGCAGCCGAAGATACGGGGGTCTTCGGGTGCAGGTAGCGCGCCACCACCGGTGGGATGTGGCGGAGGCCGAGGGAGTCCATTCCCTCACAATCCAGTTGACATAGCAGTGACATAGCAGTTTCGGTTTGGGCGACGGGCCAGGGGATATTCAGCCTCTCCGCTGCTCGCTTGCACATGTCCTGCATGTCGCAGTCCATGGGAGACGGGGCGGAGGGTTGGTTACCTCCGTCAGGCGTGGGGGGCTTTCCAGCTCCGCGCCTACCGGTTGATAATGAGGAGTCTTCCTCATCATCGGTGGACAGAATGAGGTCTGAGTCACGCGACCCTCCCTCATCATTGTCCGAGTCTCTCTCATAGCGAGCAGCGGTAAAGCTGTCCATCCCCTTGTCATCCAGTACCGGGAAACCGATGTCAGGGCTATGTGGCACTAAGTCCGCCCAGCATGGTGTCGGTAAACCTGGAGACATGTCCGCGTTAGACTGTGATGGCAGCGTTTCGGCTGCCTTACACAGAAGCGGATCTTCTCCCGACAGGCTAGCCATGCGACTTAGCCGTCGGCGGAGAGATTTCTTGAGGAACACTGCACAGTCGATACACTCATCGGTAGAGATAACAGCGGCCCGGGCGTGGATTAATCCCAGACACACTGCACACTTAGAGTGAGTGTCCCAGCTAGCCATTGACTTGCCGCACGGGCATGTCTTCCGGCTAGTCTCGGCTGTGCTAGGTCCGCTAGCCTCAACGTTAGCCATTTCTGGCTAAGGGTTGTAGGCTAGCTGCTAGCAGGCCTCGCTACTTCACCCGTTAGCTTGTCAGCTATCAAGGGAAAAACAGAAGGGCCAGGGGAGGGATATTACTATCTACCCGCTAGCAGTGCGTTATAGAGATAAAGTTATTTCTACTTTAGTCTCTCACACTGGGTATTGCTACCCGTAACCGTTCGGAGTATTCCTACTCGCAGAACAGGGAGTATTGCTACACGCGTCGTTCAGAACGAGGAGTATCGCTACTATTTTCGTTCCGAGCAAGGCGAGTGTTGCTACTCGAATCGTAACACGGGGTATCGCTACCCCGAGTCAGAGTATTCCTACTCTTCAACAGAAGTATTTCAACTCCTGTGAACGTCAACGAAAGTGCAGTTTAGCAGCAGAGCGCCCGTCGGCACGAGTTTGGTCGCTCGTATCTGTGGACTGTTTAGCTCTAGCCACCCGCACAGTTGTTGTCAGCTCCAGTGAGAAGCGAGAAAAGGTTTTTGAATGACGACAGACGCCGTGTGTACGTCTTATATAGACGGAGGGTCCCATCCCTCGTGACACAAGCGTCGCCTGGGCCAGCCAATGGGCTGGCGCAGTGTAATTCAGTTTCTGATGAGGTCACGCAGGGGGCGTTCCCATAGTGAGATACGAAACGAATACTATGAAAGAGAACCTACACTAGCAGTGTGTCCACACCTCTGACCTGACATCTTTGTTACAGAATGACGAGGTGAGGTTCTGAGAGATGACACCTTGATGAGTCACCAGCACTTCAGGTATTTGTCATTGTCATTGTATAAGCAATTCTATTTTATGAACATAGTAGTATTTTGTAAAAGTGGTGTGTTGGTAACAGTGGGCAATCATTTTAAATGTACTGTCTTCTATTTTTATTAGGCTACAGCTTTGATGCCCGGATGGAAAGGAACTACACCAAGACCCACTAGATCAGGGGTCGGCAATAGGCGGCCCGTGGGCCATTGCTGGCCCGTCACCAATAATATTTGGCCCAGCAGATTATTTTGAGAATCCACATTATTTTTTTTTTATTTTTTTATTTTTTTTACAATATCGGACCGACAGTCACACACCACGCCTATAATGTCCGAATAGAGAATCGACCTCCACCTGAATAATGCGTATTGTACTTTTATTCATGTTGAGAGTGAATGACACAGGGACAGACAATCAGGCAGCGAAGCGCACTGACGCTGAACCCCTCAGAGTGAATCATAAGTAGGTGGACAAGGCGTGGTGCTGAAATAGCGTGTGTGGTTTGAAAAAAATAACATCAGCTCATTAAATCATTCAAACGTAATGTTTAGGTATGTGACTGCAACACACATATGAACAGTAACAAAGCAAATTCTGTTTAATTTTCTGAAAAACATTGACAACAAAATCGGCGCAAAAGTGGTGGTAGGCCTATGCTCCTGAAACGACAGAGCAAACGCGCTATTAGGGATAATAAGTACAATGAGCCATAACCCATTCATTCAAAATATACAAAATACAATTAGGTTATTAAATACAATAACGACAGGCTTGGTACTCACGTAATGTGAAAAGTGGCATCTCCCATCGGTCAGTATTTGCTTGATATCTGGTGATATTGACGTCACTTTAATCCGCGGTTGTTTTGAAAACTAATAATATTCTTGATTTGATTATTGATAATAGTGATAACTTGAGTGTTTTCAAAGGGACATTTAGGCAGGTTTGTAATAACGGACACTGTATTTCAAATTAATTAGAGAGAGTCTCAACTATCGCAACTCTATAGTTTATGCACCGCCGCAACCTTCTTTCTACGATGCAACGATCTCCTGTAAGGGGTTCAGAGCTGTCTGGAGTTCCTCCTGGATTGACACAAAACTTTACTGAGGAGATTTCTGGACTAATTTGACAGTCCCACTATGCTTTCATACTCAGTGATTACTAATTAATAAGACCATTATGATAACGACATGGATCCATGTTGAGATGTCCGCGAGACATGCAGAGATTGTTTGTTATTTGAAGGGTATACCGCCATCCGCAGGCAGTTTATTTTTTATTTTTTATGCATCAATCGATTCCTCTCGTGCGTCTTTATCACATTCATTGACGAAAAGGACGACTCGCATGTATAGAAAGGGAACATTGTGAGCACGGAAAATGTGAGTCTCACAACGGCTTTGCATTGATGAAACCAGGTAGGATATATAGTTCGCTGTCCATTCCTCTTTAAATGCCCTGTTTTCACCGTCAACTTTCCTCTTTAGACCTTTGGAGAGTGACATTATGTTTCTCTTGCTAGCAGGTTAAATGTTTAGCTAACTTCACCCGACACGCAAACAACCAATCCAATAATAATGTGACCTTGTCTGGGAGGAGGGGGGAATAATTATCTGAATAAAACTATGTTAAATAATTATTAGAATAAGTTAGGCTGCGATACATCGTCAGTCCACACATTTATTATTCAAAACTATGGAAGAGGGTGAAACTACGTTTCAACGTTGTTGAGAATCACAACACAAACTCGCTAGTCAAGCCTAATACTGCAACGTAATGGATTGGACTACTACCTAGTTAACTATAACACTACTTTACATTGTTAGCAGGCTCACAAAACAAGCTGTGTTAGTTGACTAGCAATGTGTACAAGTATTAGAACGTGTCACATTTGTTTAACAATCAATTACTTAAATTAGCCTTTGATTATGTTCTGGCCCGAGGCCAGAACATAGATGGCCAGACTGATGATTCTCATGCTTAGTATTCAAATGTATTGATTGTAAGTCGCTTTGGAATAAGGTGTCTGCTAAATGCCAAAAATGTAAATGTAAATGTTGTATCTTGCCTAATTTTTTCCATTGCCATGAATTTTACTCTCTTGTACTTGTAATCGGACGTAAATACACTTTTGGCACACATGGCAATACAATGATGATGAATCATGAATAATCATGAATTATTATTATTATTATTATTATTATTATTTAATAATTTTTGCTACCTGAGGGTTAGCTGACAACCCCACTGACAGATGACAGGTAGGTAATGACGGAGTGGTTGTCTTGAGGGTGTGGTTGTCTTGAGGGAGTGATTAGGGTGGAGTTAACCAGCTATTGTTCCCACCCATTACCTCTGTGAAAAATGTATCTGAAATGTCTCTGAAGACTTATCTCAGTACGGTGGTTCAGGGGGTATCAACATTCAAATATCCATTACTTCTTCAACTTGTTTCAGATTTCAATGTATGACACATCATTTTAAAGCTTACCCTTTCATAATCTGGAAAAAACAGAAAAATTATTTTGCCCTAGTTGCGGACTTTTTAACCATGCCCTGTAACATACAGTATGTGTTTATATATTTTAATGTGTGTATATGTGTGTATATATTGTAATGTGTGTATATGTGTTTATATATTGTAATGTGTGTATATGTGTTTATATATTGTAATGT
>NC_137686.1:2703619-2763619 GCF_963989245.1 Nansenia antarctica | reverse complement strand
TTTTTTTTGAAGTGTCTCATTCAGAACGTCGATTGTCTTTTGTTTTGTATGTCACATTGTTGTGTGTTTTGTGGGTGTTCTTATCTATTGTGCAGTGTATTATGACTAGGGATGCACCGATACCGATACCAGTACTCATACTCGTACCCCCATACTGTGCTCATGTACTCCTACTCCTACTCGTAAAACTACTCTGACACATGCGTTCCTAAACTAAACTACTCTGACACATGCGTTCCTAAACTAAACTACTCTGACACATGCGTTCCTAAACTAAACTACTCTGACACATGCGTTCCTAAACTAAACTACTCTGACACATGCGTTCCTGAACTAAACTACTCTGACACATGCGTTCCTAAACTAAACTACTCTGACACATGCGTTCCTGAACTAAACTACTCTGACACATGCGTTCCTGAACTAAACTACTCTGACACATGCGTTCCTAAACTAAACTACTCTGACACATGCGTTCCTGAACTAAACTACTCTGACACATGCGTTCCTAAACTAAACTACTCTGACACATGACTACTCTGCGTTCCCAATGCCACTTTACGTCGCCTCTCGTAGCAGGTAGGCAGAGGAGGAGCAACGTCAGCAGTTTGGTGATATTTTAGGATAAGCGATGATGACAACAAAAGTAGAGCAGACTGCAAACTAAGCTCTGCTAAATTCTCTATCTGAAAGAGGTAAAAAGCTGGGAATCGTGAAGTCACGAAAATGACCCAATTTTTTACATTTATTTTTTTTACAAAAGTTACATGGAGAAGTATTGTTAATAATGAAACCGGGCGCCTGGTTCTTTTCATGAAGGTGCATGCCACATAATCGCAGGGTCCCTGGTTCAATTCCGACCATCGACCTATCCTGCATGTCATCCCTCCTCTCTCTCACCCATCCTTCCTGTCAATCTCTACTGTCTCTATCCTCCTCTCTCTCACCCATCCTTCCTGTCAATCTCTACTGTCTCTATCCTCCTTTCTCTCTCTCACCCACCCTTCCTGTCAATCTCTACTGTCTCTATCCTCCTCTCTCTCACCCATCCTTCCTGTCAATCTCTACTGTCTCTATCCTCCTCTCTCTCTCTCACCCATCCTTCCTGTCAATCTCTACTGTCTCTATCCTCCTCTCTCTCTCACCCATCCTTTGTGTCAATCTCTACTGTCTCTATCCTCCTCTCTCTCACCCATCCTTCCTGTCAATCCCCTGCTGTCTCTATCCTGCATGTCATCCCTGCTCTCTCTCACCCATCCTTCCTGTCATTCTCTACTGTCTCTATCCCAATAAAGCAGAAATGCCCTAAAAAACTAACAAACAAGCAAACAAAAAAACGTATTTGAACCATAGATTTATAAACACTAGAGGGCGCACTCACCTAGATTAGATTACATTCAACTTTATCGTCACTGCAGAGTACCAGACTACCAGATAAGAAAATGCAGTTTAGCATCTAACCAGAAGTGCAAATAGTGATATAAAACATAATAGTGATAAGTGATATGTACAGTATGGCAAGTAGGGTAGTTAGAGATATATACAGGAGAGGATAGTAGTAAGCTATGTACAGTTAAGGTAGCTATGTACCATATAGTGTATACAGATGTATGTATGTGGGGCGGCTATGGCACAGGAGGTAGAGCCGGCGTCTAATGATCTCAAGGTCGCGCTATATAAGTCAGTCCATTTACCATTTAGATCAGGGGTCTTCAACCTTTTTCAGCCCAAGGACCCCTTGGACGAAAGACAACCAGAACAGGGACCCACACATGTAATAAAACATTTTAAGTGTGTTCCTCTCCTGTAGCGGCGCATAAAGAAGCGAAGAGGCGAGTTTGTAGGGCACTCTTCTTAATAACATTTACAGCCTTTACAACAGTGTCCATAACATCGGCAAACTCAGCACTCATTTCTTTAGCGGCGAGGGATTCTCTGTGCAGCATGCAGTGAGTCCACATCACTTTGGGGGCGACTTTTCTGACAAGCGCCATCAGTCCACTCTTTTGCCCAGTCATAGCGCGCGCACCGTCGGTACCCACCGCGACACACTTTGCCCAACTTAAGTCATTTTCACCGAAAAAGTCATCAATCACTTTGAAAATTTCAGCACTTGTGCGTTCAGGAAGCTTCTTACAAAACAAGAACTCTTCACACATTTCGTCTTGGTCAACAAAGCGCACAAATGCCAAGAGATGTGCGTCTTTGGACATGTCCACTGATTCATCCAACTGGAGTGCAAATGCCTCCGCCGTTTGTAATTTCTCAATTAACTGCACCCTCACATCCGATGCCATTTCACCAATTCGCCGAGCAATTGTTGTGTCTGACAACGGGATAGTCTTCAACTTTTCTGCATATCCATCATTCCCAAACATGGTCTTGCACATATCAGTGGCCGCAGGCAATATCAAATCTTCTGCAATTGTGTATGGTTTTTTACACTGGGCAACGCGAAGAGCTTTCAAAGCAAGCTCACCGACTTTCGCAGATTTTCTTATCATTGTCTGTTGGCCTTGGAGAGAGTGCAGACGAGCCTGAAAGTAGTCCAGTGCTCTATCTTGTGAGTGGCCATGATTCGTCTCCAAGTGTCGTTGCAGCTTTGATGGCTTCATGCTTTCGTTTGAGAGCGTCGCCGCACAAACAACACACACCGGCAATTCCACTCCTTCGGTTTCTTTGAAAGTAAATCCAAACTTTAGGTACACTTCTGAATATTTTCGGGCCTTTTCTCTTTTGCGTTTATCTGCCCCTGGGGCAGGCGCTGCTGGGGCCGAGGTGGAAGGAGTAGCCGTTGGATCTCGAGCTCGAGGTCTCGTTACTGTTACAAATGTATCCATCCTGCTTCACTAATTAATAGTAGTAACTAATAATATATTGTTTTTACTTTTAGTATTGTTATGCTAAATATTGATTGCTAACGATATGCTAATTATTGACTATTACTTCAATGTAGTTCTGTTGTTCTGTTCCGCTGTTCATGTTCTGTTGTTCGCAACACCTAGCTTGCTATAACGGCTAACGTTCGATTCTGCTCCATGGGAATAATTTATTTTGTAAATAGTTTTTCGTCAAAAGTAGCTTATTATTGCCTATTGATGCTTGTAGTTTACTCAATATAACTTTTGTTATATTTTTTAATTGTCACAAATTATTTAGGTGAAAATTGTAAATTATTCTGAAAAAAATTGGCGGACCCCCTGCAGTACCTCTGCGGACCCCCTAGGGGTCGCGGACCCCCGGTTGAAGACCACTGATTTAGATGTATAAATTAGAGACTAATATAAAAAAAGAGGTATGTACAAATGTGCAAAGGTGGTATGTGCAAACAGCAGTAGTGCAAAAGCAAAATTGGTTGTCCACAGTCCTCAACTCAACTTTCAGATCGGTCATTTGATTGGCACCAGAAAGCCGTTTACAATCTCTATACACTTATTAAAGAACTAGACCATGTGTTGATCAGACTGGCTGATGCCTTCCCAGTTCACATGACTACATGGCACCCCCTCATCCTGTCACAAACCTCATGCCTGGGAAAGATAGCTGGCGCCTTCTCTAGTCATAATACATATGATGTAATACATATACGTGTTTTATCTATTTACTTCTTATATTTGCTTTTATTCATTGTCATTTTTATTTTCTTACTATGCTCCTCTTGCTGTATTTTTAAATAATGTATGTAAAGCACTTTGAATTGCCCCTGTTGTATGAAATGTGCTATACAAATAAACTTGCCTTGCATCTGGAGTCAGAGTAATACCCGTGGCAACATTGTTAGTGTGTTAGCATGTGTGTTAGCATGTGTGTTAGCATGTGTGTTAGCATGTGTGTTAGCATGTGTGTTAGAATGTGTGTTAGCATGTGTGCCAGCATGTGTGTTAGCATGTGTGTTAGCATGTGTGCCAGCATGTGTGTTAGCATGTGTGTTAGCATGTGTGTCTCACCGCGGCAGCGTCCGAGGCCAGTCTAGCAGCGTAGCGGGCGATGAGGCTGTGCTCCTCATCCTGGTGATTACTGCTCTCCAGCAAACTGCTCGACAGACGGAGAGAGGGAACAATTCACACCAGGACATCGTTGACATACTGTGACATACTCACTCACCTCAGAAAGGTCAACCACACACAAGCCACCCACAAACTGCAGGGAAAGTCAAAGTGTACTGTTGTTTTAGTGGAAGGATGATTTGATGGGAATTAACTCCGGAAAATGGTGTCAACCTGTGTAAAGTTAGTTGTAAGATGGCTTTCAGGGTACATGCAAACACTTGTACGGTAGTTTGAATAATATTCAAATATATTATTTGATAATATTATTGTAAGCTGTACTGGTTACACTTGTCAAACCAGTTGTGGCACTATCAATGAATAATGAATGCAGCATTAGGCTATTAGCTATTGGTTTGTTGATGATTTTCCTACCTAATCATAGCTATTAAGCCAAAAGAAGCTGAACATACACACTTTCATCCAGAATATACACACTTGGGCACACACACCAGGGGAGGCTGGTGGAGGCAGATATCGGAGGACGGGCTCATTATAATGCATGGAATGGAATGAGCCCATCCTCAGATTTCTACCTCCAACAGCCTCCCCTGGTGTGTGTGCCCAAGTGTGTATATTCTGGGTGAAAGTGTGTATGTTCAGCTTACACATGCACACACACACGCACGCACGCGCGCACACACACACACACACACACACACACACACACACACACACACACACACACACACACACACACACACACACACACACACACACACACACACACACACACACACACACATACACACACACACACACACATACAAGTCCAGTCCATGTCAAAGAATAAACTAATGCTGGGAAAGGTTACATGCACTTGAGTCTGTAAGTATTCCAGAATGATCTTTCAGAGCAGAAGATACAAATACAGTGTAGAGAGTCCTTTCCTTTCAGAGAATTGAAATAAAGCACTGTTGATTTGACAGTATTTGTGTAGACCTCGTGAGAAAGCATTAAGACAATGTATTGGAGTCTTTTAGAAATCCCTTTGGTTCCAATAGATAGCGACAAAAACATAAACTCACACAGACATTCTCTGAAAAGAAATGGCTATAGGGACGATTTATGACAAATTCATTGCGGTGAATTGACCAAGCAAAGAAGCCAACACAGCAAATTCTACGTTTCCAATGAAACTCTACGCTTGGAGGATTACCGTTCTGCGACTATTAAACTCATTTTTACTGTGTGATGAATATGTGTTACTTTGTAAAGCAATGTAACAGCTGCATAGCACATATAGTGCTGACTTAGTTTCAAAAACTATTACTAAAATTCCTAAATATCTGGCAAAAAGTGGTATTTATGGCATGAAATACGTCCTGTAATGGATTACATGTTGGCTGTCAAAGTCAATCATTTGTGAATGTCTCATACTAGGGTCAGCTTTCCAGACACACCCTTAAGCCTGATCCTAGATCTGATCCTAGACTAAAAACTGTAAAGTGTGATTTAGTCCAGGACATCATCTGTGTCAGAGAAACCATCCCCAATATATCATATTCAAAAGCACAATCTGGGATTTGTTCTGAAGTAATTCATGATACTGTATGCACATTGACTCTCAAAGAATACTTATACATTCCTTAGGAGCTTAGCACTATACATACTTTTTTTACTTCATTCTTTGTTACTAATCTCTTAAGAAACAATGCATTAAAACTATAATGTCAATATCATGGACTGTCAGTACTTGCATCCTAATCTCTGTCTGTGACTTTGAGAGTGGCACAAGTGGCAGGCCAGCCATTAGGCGGGAAAAAAAGAACTAATTAAGAATTGCACCTTTAATTAGTAATGTATGCAGTATTAGGACTTATTAATGCTCCAATGACTACAGCGGGAGAGGGCAAAGTCGGTGGCGGAGCACGGGAATGGCTTCCACTGAGTTTACACCAGACCTGGGGGTTCAAATAGTATTTTCAATCATTTCAATGACATACTGTATTTGTGCTTGAACGTGTTTGTCTGGTGCAATTAAACCATCAAAAGTGCTAAACCCCGCCCATCCTGGCACTCTGGGCAGGTTCAAAGAAGCTCTTAAAGTATTTGAAAGGATTTTAAATACTATTTGACCCAGGTGTGGTTTATACCGAGAGGAATCCCACTAACCATGTCGGGTTGTTTTGGAGCAGATTCACATACAGTCCAATCAGGACATGTTCATCAGCCAGTCTATCGGCCACATCCAGGTTGTAGTTTATCCTGGAACGGTGTCGGGTTTCACACACACAAAAACACACGCATTACACAGCTGACAACAGAAGGCGAGAAGGAGAGAAAGAGAGAGAGAGAGAGAGAGAAAACTGGACAGAACAGGTTTAGAGAGAATGACTGGTCGTACTGTAGAGAGAATGACTGGTCGTACTGTGGCACTCGTAGGTCAAAAGAAGACGACAAAGCCTGTTATGCTTCTCTGGTAGCTCCTCTGACTCTCTGCCAGCTGGTCTAAAAAGCAGCATTGCTAACCAGCTAACTTGGAGAAGATTGTGACACGGTCTGGTCAATTGGGCCGCAAGTCATTTTAAGCCGATTTAATGTTCAGACTTTTATTTAGTAAAATGTAAATACATGTCAGCGTTTCAACTAACACAGCTTGTTTTGTGAGCCTGCTAACAATGTTAAGTAGTGTTATAGTTAACTAGGTAGCAGTGGGGATTACTCACCGAATCCATTGCGTTGTTGCAGTATTTTGGCTTGACTAGCGCGTTTGTGTTGTGATTCTCAACAAAGTTGAAATGTAGTTCCGTGTTTCAAAATAAAAGTCTGAACATTTTGATCGGTTGCCGACATTCAGACCAAAACACTAGAACGCGTCACATATCTGATACATCTATAAGTCGCTGATAAATAGCTACCCATTGAGTCTTGAAGAATATTTTAAATACTTCTGCTTATTACTACTTATTATAGATGCGTCATGTCCGTGATAAATAACAGAATCCACTCTAGCGATGTCTACACAACGTCTTTGTTTTGTATGTTGTTCACACCTCTAATTCTAAAACCAGAAAGCATTTTTTGTCTGAGGAGACAGACAAGGGCCGAGATTTGTACCCTTAAAACCCATTCTGTTTATTTGATAATGTGAAAACAGGTACTGTCTAAACACCGCAAAGTGAATCTGATCTGGGATTCTTAGAGTTCCTACACTGATGGAAAAAAAGAGCCAAAGAAACACAAAGCAGAAGTATTTAAAATGTGTTTAGAAAATGTGTCTAATTGCATGTCAGTCACTGGAAGATGCAGAGAGAGTAAACTCAGAGTTAGAACACGTTCTAAACCAACACGTTCTAAACCACAGCATCACAGCATAAGGTCAAACTTGAGAGAGACTCTAACATTAGTGGCTTGCAGTTAGTTTCACTCTCCAGAGATAATGTCTACTACGCATGTGAGAAGGTTTGTAATAGGTACTCTAAGCTAATGAATGGCCAATGATCTTTACTGGGCATGCATCATCTAGCATCTTTAAAATAGCCTCTTAAGTATTACTATGTAAACCTTCTATGGGGAGTCAGAACAGCCAATGGTTCCATTGGGACAATAAGCGCTCCATTGTACTGTGTGCTCTATTAATGACTCTATCGATCTACGTTAGTTCACACATGCATTTTGAGCCACAAAGCCATTGTGACAGGCACACCTACTGGATGACTTACCCCTTGCCTTTCAACAGTTCTGGAGCAGCCCTAGCCAAGTGTTTCCTTTGCTCAGCTTCATTATTCTCGGAATAAGGCAAGCTATTTACACCAGACAAAAGAGTGAGTGCGTGGGAAAAGACCCACACACGCGCGCATACACGCACGTTCGCACGCATGCACACGCACGCACACACACAATCAAACCTCCGCCATATTGGTCTACATACATGTTTTACAATTATAATAACCTACGTACACTAGGTTCATTTGTACAGGTGTTTTCGTGGACTTAAGGGGACTTTTGTACTTCTTTGCATTTGGATAAGAACTCTTTGGATAAGAACGTCTTTCTCGGAATATCCTGGAAAAGCTGTTATTGAAACCACACCCAGTCTACTCACTTCTTAGTAGAGTAAGGGTTCCCTGACGTGGGCATGGAGTGGGACAGCATGTAGTCGTTGGTGCTGTTCATGGGTCTGGGCGGCCTGCAGGAGACAAAAACACAGTTATTGTCAAAAACACGACACGAGTGTGTGTGTGTCTATGTGTTTATGTGTCTGTGTGTGACACAACCGAACACAACGTCCATTTGTCTGATCGTGGTCCCAGCAGAGGACGTGCTGAGACACAATTGGGACATTGGGACAATCGGGTGAATCTTGTCAAGTAAACAATGTCATGATATGGATTACCACCCCAAGTTCATTAACTGTACATAATTTTTGAATGCATGACCTAAATGTGGACGGTTGCCATATCTGAATCAAAAGGCAATAGTGCATCACAGTGGAAGTACATTGAGATGCCTATTAAATAATAATAATAAATAAAATAAAAAACTAGCTATCCAGGTTAGTCTGATTGAGATAAAATCTCTTTGACAAGAGAGAGCTTGTCCAGGAAAGCAGCAGGGTGCTAGGGATGTACGTTATTAACTACATTCATTCACATTCATTCAATAGTGAATTCGCCCTTAAGGATCAACAATTAAAAACAGCTAATGTCGCTAATAACCTATATTACATTAGCTTCTGTAGTACGGTAGTTTTATTCATCTAATCAAATGTTAAATCCTTCTATTCTGGATTTTCTAGCAAATATTGAAAGAAAACTTACCAAGTGTCACTATTTTGCAGCAAAAAAAGAACAAAAACATTTGTTACAACAACAGCCTCTTAACAGCATTCTGATCGCTACAGTATACGTGGTGTTACTGAATGTTCACCTCAGCATGAACATGGTTTAGAACATGAACATGGTTTAGAACATGAACATGGTTTAGAACATGAACATGGTTTTGAACATGAACATGGTTTAGGTTTAGAATGACCAAATCAATATTTGCCTCAGCCATTGAGATAAACCACCCTTTATTACTGATTGGACATCTGGCTCACCCTGAGCTACAATGTATGAAAGACACTAAAGCTCTACAATGGCATAGGCAAGTTTGAGTATTACTGGTCGTAAAAAACAAGAGGATGTTATCCTGGAAACCTTATAAACCTTATGAAACTAATGAGATACCCACAGTATCTGCAATTGATGGAATAGTAGTCTTCTTATTTATGTTAGAGCTCACCTACAGTACAGTAAGTTTACTGTCATCGTTGATTTCCAGAGGACCAACATGACAGAGGAAAGCAGCACAGATGCTAGGCAGCATATCTAGGCATATGGTCATTCCTGAGGCTACACTTAAGCGCCATTGATCATGTCTGTCCAAAGGCTGATTGATTGTGATTACTACTGAGATTTAGTGGCAGGCACTAAGCAATAACCCTATTTCACAATGAAGTCGCAGTGTAAACAAATCCTTTTTTTTTTTAGAGGTGGGGAAGTGCAGCTAACTACATTGATAAAATGAGATATTACCTTTGGAAAATACCAAAACGGAGCTGTTTCGGTCCATTTTTGTTGTTGTGTACAATACATAAATTCATGTTTTCTGGTTTACCTCAGAGAAGTCTTACTTGCAATACATCTCAACACCTCTATTGAGTCTACCTCCTCCCTCTCATGCACTCCATATAACTTTGTTCATCTGTTTACACGATCGTTTCCTAGTGAAATAGGGTAATTATAAAACCATGTACGTGGACAGACAGAAATTCATCTACCCTAACCCTTTACTTGTGAGGCTGGATGGATATGGAATTGATTTGATGAAGGATGACTGAGTCCTTGAATTCTTGTGTTACTGAATGAAAAAGAACAAGACTAGGGGTGGTACTTACACAATGTGGGCTAGGTTCAGGGGTTTCTCTGGCATGTCAGGGAACATGGGGTGCAGGGGTTCCCTGCTGCTCGCACAGCTGAGGGACTTGCTGAGCGCGTTGGAAAGCTTCTTGGCAGGCGATTTCTAAAGAGGAACATAGAGGCTAGGGATTTTGGAATTTGGTGGGATGACACTGATGACCCTGAATGAAATAAATGCTAAAAATAATTTCATTCTCTTTTCTTTTTAGTGCAGAGGCTTTCAGAGAGTCATTACCTTAATACTCTTCCAAATGTGACAGAAGAGTGGATCTCTTAATTGATCGGGAGCATAAACCCCGTCCATATACTTCCCAAGCATCTTCACAAATATGGACTCTCTCAAACACCAGAGGTGAGGATATCACATCAGTGGGTAGTGGTGGTCTAGTGGATAGTGAGTTGGACTTGTGATCGGAAGGTTGTGAGTTCGAATCCCGCCTGAAGCCACACCACTACTAGTGTGCCCTTGAGTAAGGCACTTAGCCCTCAGTTACTCCAGGGGGAATGTCCCTGTAATTCGTAATTGTAAGTCGCTTTGGATAAAGGTGTCTGCTAAATGGCAAAATTATTATTATTAATTATTAAATCAAGGATAATAACACAAATAATAATAATCCATAGTAATAGTAATAATACACAGTCTCTTTCCATCATCCATATAGCACTGCATAGTAGTGAAGCATCCAGGCATTAACGGCTAGCCTGACGCAATTACGTCACGCACTCGCGCATGCACACGCACAATCACACACACAGGCACACACACACGTACACAGGCACACACACAGGCACACAAACCCCCCCCTCCCTTACCCATGACGTATACTCCTTCATTTGGTGCTGGTTGCTATGGGGACCGTTGGCATGGCCCCTCCAGAAGCAGTCCTGACAGAGCTGGTAGTTCTGACACGGCTGGCAGCGGTACCGGAAGCCCATCATGCTCTCACTGTGGCAGTAGGAACACTCCACTGGGTGGAAGACTGCAGGAGGGGGGGGCACGCACACACACACACACACACACACGCATATATACACACACACGCACACACACACACACACACACACACACACACACACGCAGATATACACACACACACACACACACACACACACACACATAGATATACACACATGCACACACACACACACACACACACACACACATACACACACACACACACACACACACGCACACACACACACACACACACACACACACACACGCAGATATACACGCAGATATACACACACACACACACACACACAGATATACACACACACGCACACACACACACGCACACACACACACACACACGCACACACACACAGGCACACTCACAGGCACACGCACACGCACACACACGCAGATATACACACGCACACATGCACACACACACACACACACACACACAAACACACACACACACACGCACACACACACACACACACACACACACACACACACAGATATACACACACAGGCACACACACAGATATACACATACACACACACACATACACACACAGACACGCACACGCGCACACACACACACAGATATACACAGATGAGTAAGCGCACACACACACACACACAGGCACAGATACACACATTAGCGAAGGCTGTTACAGTTTTTTACGATTGCTAACTCACCATGTTCAATACTGAAACCACAGTTTCACAACTCTTCATACAGTCAGCAGAGCAGAAACCCATGTGAACAAAACTGTGACTCTTTCTCTGTGATTTGTGCATTGCTTTCATACAGAATGCATTCAATGACTACGTTCTCCAAATGCCATAACACTTCTCTCATTCAAACTCCCCCACTTGCAAAATACTATGTATTTGCAACACATTTTTTCATTGCTAACATACTGTGTTCAAAACTCTGAAGAACACGTTCAAAACTGAATTATTTGGTGCAATTTTGCAGTAATCATATTCCTATCATATATCACAGAAAGCTCGCAATAAACAGTTTTTTTGCACAGTGTTTGAGTGTGCAGATGCTGTTATTTTGCACTCTATTGATACTCTTCAGTTCCAGCACCTCAGCAAAGTCTGATAAGGGATGAGCGGTGGTATTTTCACTATTTGCAGTAATCATATTGAAATGTCTAGAAAATATTAGCAGAATATATACAATGAAATGAAATAGACTAGATGCATTGCCAGGGAAGACATTAGATGTGACCAGATGCAGACCAGAGGGTGGACCAAAACCCTCAGGAGTGAGACATTTTTGGTGTGATTGCTGATTGTATTGTAGCCCTGGAATTTCAGTTTTTCTTTTTTGTTTGAACTTTGCATCTTCCACTTTATTTTTCACTTTTCATTTTACACAAGTAAATGTAGTATACTTTGAAGGAAACTTACTTTCTGCAAAGATACTGAAAAAAAAGGATAAACGATAGAATACAGTAAAGGATAGAAGCAAAAGATAGAATAAAGGATAGAAGCAAATTGCGGCATTTCTGATTCATTCTTGTTGCCTAATACTTTACAATTGTACAGTCAACTATTCTGTCTATGATTACTATAAATCAAACCATTTTTATAATGAAATATATAGAGATATATAATATATATATCATTCCTGCTGTGCTGTACGTACAGACCAGGGAGAGGAGGCGTTGTGCAGGTCTCTCTACAACGCTTGTTTGATTCACATCCAATGTGGGAGGGAGTGCTGTGTTCACTGGTGTGTGTGAGTCTAATTCTGCTGCTTGTCATTCATGGTGGTGGTGGGGCTGCATGTCTGTGTGTGTGTGTGTGTGTGTGTGTGTGTGTGTGTGTGTGTGTGTGTGTGTGTGTGTGCGCGCGCAAGCATGCAAGTGTGTGACGGACACTGCAGTGACTCACTATGATGCTGTGAGCCCTATATGACCCAGTGTTCCCTGCAGTAAACACGCCGTGGCGTGTGTGTGTCTCACCATTCTCCACGTTGGCCAGGCGATGCATGAGGGGCAGCCACACCAGACACTGAGGGGGGGGGTCTGACATCAGTGTGTCCAGGAATGTGTTGAGGGCAACCTTTTTCTGTCAATATACGGGTGAGAGTTAGGCCTCCAGTACAGTTTAGGGACATATGTGACACGGTCTGGTGAAAAAGTCTGAGTGCCGACAATTGTCAAGTTGCACAAATGACCCAAAAAGGTTTGTTACTAAAATGTAAATACATATTTTTTTTTTTTGGGGTGCATATTACGAAAGTTTAAGTGTTAAACGGCCCACTCGATATAACAAACAACAGTTTTAGGATCACTAAATACTAAGTGAATTGGATTCACTCTATCGTCTGTCAACCTATTCGTACGCGACTGGGTTAGTGATACATGACTTGTAAACAAATGTACGTTTTAGGATGTGTTCAAAAGCAAGGACTGTGTGATCATCGAATTATGTGTAGTTATGTGTTTTTAGCATGTTGATGTTCTATCAGCATGTTCTGATGTGCTAAACATGCAGTTAGATGTTGGTATAGTGATGTTTTCTTTTTAGCTGCTAGGTAGCTAATGGTTGCAAACGCGTGTTTTGATTCAGAGTGAATTTCTCCCATTCTCCGTTTGAGGTGTACCAACATTCAAATGAGCAAATCTTCTTCAACTAACAGATTTCAATGTATGACACATCATTTGAAAGCTTACAATTCACACTTTCATAATCTGTCAAAAACTGAAAAATGACCTTGCCCTACTTGGGGACTTTTTCACCAGACACTGTCACATACGTATATGTAGTGGTAGTACAGAAAATGCTAATAGATGGAACTTTGACAGCCAATTTACCTACTGTAGCTATACTGTAGCTATACTGTAGCTATACTGTAGCTATACTGTAGGCTATACTGTAGCTATACTGTAGCTATACTGTAGCTATACTGTAGCTATACTGTAGCTATACTGTAGGCTATTATATCTACTGGGCCGGTTTCTCAGACACAGGCAAAATAATATCTGCAATGTGGATTCTCCATCGAATGAACAATTTAATTTAAGACATGTCTTATCTGTGTCCAGGATGGAAACCTCCCTGTATTGTGTGCTGTGTTGAATTCTTTATGTCAATTTAAAGTCAAATAAAAAGGGACACGCACCTGCTGGGCAAAGCAGGTTCTTGCGGCTTGCTCGGTATAGCCAAAGGAAGGCCCCTCAAAAACAGTCATTGGTAACTTTAAAACCTCCCTTAGAAATTGGTCAAATTGTGAGTAGACCATTATACCAGCGAGGTCAGATATCTGTGAAAAAATATCTTGGAAACAACAGATGATGGAATCATTACAAAACATTTAATTAATCAAAATAATTGTCAGCCGTCACCATGGTTAGCTAATTGCAGCATTTAGACAATGCACACATCCAATTACAACAACAAATCAAAGCTACATAGCTGGCCATTCATATCAATTACTGTATTTCAAAACAATGGCCTAATAAGTAGCCTTTTTCTTCGTAGGACCCTGTAGCAGTAGATTTTGTGGCTGATGTAATAAACTCTATCCTACAGATTACAAATAATAATATAATAATGCTAATAATATAATCCCAGCCTTAGTGAGCTAGATATATCTAGAGAGATATCTTAGAGATATCTAAGGATACCCACTCTGGCTGCAGCACTATTCAGAAAAATTCCACAGGAGATTATTTTAAATTGGGCAGGATAATGAAGACCTTTACTGGAACTCAAAGCTAATTTCTGGAGATAGATTTTCAATGACATCCTTAAGAAAGATGAACAAGGTAACTTACATCTTAATTTATCCAAAATCTTTCCTCCACAGATGGTTGCCATGGCCATCTTCACAACAAAAACAGATATTTTCCCAAGGCCTTCCCTGAAGGAGGAAACCGGTTTAGCGCTGTGGTCCGTTCATTTATATGGAGGTCAGTCCACATCTCTCGCTACTGTGTAAGAGGTATATAAACTTATATATATATATATATATGTGTGTGTATGCATGTTCAACCAAAAAGACAATTACAGTCATTACATGTTTCTTTGACATCCTTGATGTCATATACTTTGTCTTGGCTTTTATTGCACAAGATGCATCACTTGGCACCAGATCACTATGGCATGACATCGTTAAAACAAGATCACTATGGCATGACATCGTTAAAACAAGGTCACTATGGCATGACATCGTTAAAACAAGATCACTATGGCATGACATCGTTAAAACAAGATCACTATGGCATGACATCGTTAAAACAAGATCACTATGGCATGACATCGTTAAAACAAGATCACTATGGCATGACATCGTTAAAACAAGATCACTATGGCATGACATCGTTAAAACAAGATCACTATGGCATGACATCGTTAAAACAAGATCACTATGGCATGACATCGTTAAAACAAGATCACTATGGCATGACATCGTTAAAACAAGGTCACTATGGCATGACATCGTTAAAACAAGGTCACTATGGCATGACATCGTTAAAACAAGATCACTATGGCATGACATCGTTAAAACAAGATCACTATGGCATGACATCGTTAAAACAAGGTCACTATGGCATGACATCGTTAAAACAGGTCTGTGAATTTTATTTAGGGTGGGGGGGGGCTTATTTGTATCCATGTTTAGGAAAAAAAGATATATCTGTGATATTTGTAGATACTATTCTGTGTATCATTGTGAATATGTACTCTGAATGAAAACTTTGTTTAAAAAAAATAAAAATAAACAGTAAATCTAAGTAAGCTGAACTACCTTAAATCAAGGCAAAATATTTTGGTCTGACTGTACTAGTTCTTTTACTTGTTTTTAAAAATCTTGGCAAGTGAAATTTTCCTGTTCTGTTGGCACATTATTTTGTTTATTGTAAGTAATATTTCCCCCATTTTAGTGTTTTTTTAGTTTTGTTTTTGAGAGCTGACTTTTTGCAGTGTGCCCAAGACCCCCCATAACCCCACAGAGGTACTCACGTGTCATAGGCGGAGAGCAGGAAGTTGAGCAGCAGACTGATGGACTGCTCCACGTTGATCTGGTGGGTCGTGGGCATACGCTTGTTGAGCTGGTAGAAGACGGTGTTGAGTATTGCTTCCAGTCGAGCCACAGTGAACTCTGTGTTGAGGTCCATGGTGTTGAGACCGTTCTCGCGGAAAGCCTCGATGACATTCCAGATGTCCACCAAATGTACTGCAATGGATAAGTTTTACAGTAGACTAGGAAAACAGACCTGGGTCAAGTGACACCGTCACAAAGGTGAAAAGGTCAGCATGTCGGTAATTCTCAAGTCGTACAAATGACTAAAAAGCATCTTAAAAAACAAAACAAAAAAAGTGTTTTTTTCATATTGCGAAAGTGTTGAAGATCAGTTTTAGGATAATAGTTTTAGGATAATTAAATACATAATTCACTGTATCATGTCCCGTTCTGCTTCAGGCTACTGAGTTAGTGATACATGGCTTGTAAACAAACTTACGTTTTAGGAAAAGCAAGGACTGTGATCATCTAATTATGAGTAGTTATGGGTTTTTAGCATGTTGATGTTCTATCAGTATGTTGTGATGTGCTAAAAATACAGTTAGATTTTCATAGCGATGTTCCTTCTTAGCTGCTAGCTATTTACCAACGCAATGGTAGCAAACGCGTCTGTTTAGATTCAGAGCAAGTTTCTCCGGTATTTGGTTTGAGGTGTACCAACTTTCAAATAAGCATATCTTCTTCAACTATTTTCATGTATGATACACCGTTTGAAAGCACACACTACTGTACCATCCTAGACAAATATAAATACCTTAGCTGGGAAGACACCATCAAATACAAAAACATCTGTCTCATCCATAAAATTCTGCATAACAAAGCTCCTCCCCCGCTTAACTCTTTCATAAACCAGCGTGACCACAGCTTACGGCCCACCAGAAGCACCTCTCGTGGCGACCTTATAGTTCCATTCAGGAAAAGCACCTTCAGTAAGCAATCCTTCTCAGTGATAGCAATAGAAAACTGGAACTCACTACCCAACCAACTCAAAGACATACATACTTACTCCACCTTCACAACACACATGAAAGCCTGGCTGACACAGAACTATACTTGTCCTCATTAATCCCTCTCTGTGCTGCCTCCCCATATTGCCTTTTTTTTTAATGTTTTGTTTTGTTTAATGTATTGCTGTTTGTAAGTGCTTAATGTTGTGTGGCCTGTAATTGTCCTGTGGCTTCTATGTGCTTGAAATGTCGCTGCCCCCATAAGTGTGTATGTGGTGTTTGCCCCTTCAATCACCTCAGCTTGCTTACGTTTTTTTTTTTTTTGTCAAGTGTGATGTTGGGGTACCTTGTCTCAGCCACGTGTTCTTAGAATATTTAAATGTTTTATTTTAACTAATGACGTTACTTTTCAGGATGCCATGTTGCAACTGGCCGGGGACTTCAGCTGAAAATTAGCCGACTAGGCTAACGCTGCCTTTTTTACTGTATTTTATATGGTTCATGTATTTGGATTGTCCTCGATATAATAAACTAATAAACTAAACTAAACTAAACTAAGCCTACAATCTGCACTTTCATAATCTGTAAAAACTGAAAAATGACCTTGCCTTACTTGGGGACTTTTTCACCAGACCCTGTCACATATCTTAAACACTTTAATATTTGAGGAGCACTTGACTCAGCTTGACTCAGCTTGACTCAGCTTGACTCAGCTTGACTCAACCTGGAGTCAAGTGTGGAACAATAAATGTATGTTTGTCCACATTTTCTTTTTTTTTCTTTTTTTTTATTCTGGATTGCAAAGCTCTGCAATGATCCAACCATAGTGGATGTAAAATCATACTTACAGTTGCATTTCTTCTGAACAAATCTGAGTTTGCAAGCTGTTCTGTACGTCGACAACCTTATGGAATCCAACTCTTGAGCCCCTGTGTGAGAAATACACATTTTGTGTGGAACAACAAAACACAACTGTCAATAACAGGAATGATAGACAGACTGTATGGAGCTGGGGAAAGTGTGACTTCACACTATGTTCATGGTGAGAATGTTATGAGATTAATCCTAGACCTTGAACTTGACTAAAGACCACGCAAGACAGTGTTCTCAAGAATCCAAGAGTCTGCTGCAGATCTTTACCATGTTCAGCCTTGTTAAGCCTCATTATGTAATAACTGCACATTATGTAATAAATCCCAAAATGTAATTAAAAAGTCACTTTCAATATGTAATAACACCGCATTATGTAATAACCTGCACATTATGTAATAAATTGTCTGAACGCAAAATGTAATAACGTTTGCCTTATTATGTAATAAATGTATTACATATTGTGCAGGTTATTACAAAATGCGGCGGTTGCACTTTTTTGTAACACAATTGAAAAAATGGAAATGCTTTGAAAAGTTGCATAATGTTAATTGCCAGACAAGGCATTTTTATCACAATAATATGATCCCCTGAAGGAATGAGTTATCAGGTCTTCAGAATGTCTCCTAAACAAGCAAATTGCCATTGGGGGCTTCATAACTTGAGAAGAAAGCAACCAAATCAGCATATAAGTGGTCGATAGAAATACTATTTAGTTTCAACACAACATGCAATTCTAAAAAAAAAATATGTTGGAGAATTAAAATGCTTTTCATGGTCAAATATATTTATTACATTTCCATTTTTTCAATTGTGTTCCAAAAAAGTGCAACCACACTTTTTATTTTTTTATTTTGTAATAACATGCACAATATGTAATACATTTATTACATAATAAGGCAAACGTTATTACATTTTGCGTTCAGGCGATTTATTACCTAATGTGCAGTTATTACATAATGCAGTGTTATTACATATTGAAAGTGACTTTTTATTACATTTTGGGATTTTATTACATAATGTGCAGTTATTACATAATGAGGCTTAACAAGCCTTCATGGAGATACACCTGGTAAATGACACGGCATTGCTAGATATGTAGGTACAAAACATTGGGTCCCACATAGCCTACTTCCATGTCAAGGCTACATACTGTATACTTAAAAATAATTTAGTTAAATATGATTATATTATTGTTCAATATGAAGGGACTAATGATAAATTGGGACTACGGTATATCAATGGTGGACTGATTTTAAAAATTGTTTGTGTTGGTGTCTTTATGTCTCTGCGCACTCACGCATATCTGCAAACAGTTGCCTTCTGTCCGCCATGGTGTCACCACTCCACCCACGATCTTCAATCATTCTGATCAGGAGGTTCAAAAAAAGAAAAGAAAGTGACTATTTCTGTCTAATAAGTTACCATGGTTACAATCAGTGGGCTGTGACGGCATTGAAAGCAGAAAGTAAAAGGACAACACTTCATGATTTGCTATATAATGACAAAGTAATTAATGTCAAGTGTGCTGCCTCTAAGGTCATTGAGCATAGAGTATGTGGTCATATACAGTACGGCTACTGTTCAGCTGGAGAAATCTACCAACATAATAAGAGTCAAGCTGCACCTACTCCACATCAACAAGTACAATTGTCTAGACACTGCTATGTATACGACACCAATACTGTACCTACATTACAATGGTAGGCCAGACCCACTTGGTTATCAGCTGTGCTCTCTCTACATATCACCTTCCACTTGGTGTCACCATCCACTCACTCTTACCACAGTTCACTTTACAGTCGGTAAGCTTTCCCCAAGGTATCAATATCACCTACAGTACACAGTACAGGGCATGTACTGTACGCATGAACTAAGCATTATCTGTGCTAGAACAACTATAGAACTATTTTCCCCATCAACCTCACACACATTTTTGAGAGTATGATGAGAATAAAGATGACAATAATACACACAGTTAGTTCTGTACCTGGAAGGTGATAGACTTTATGGATAATGTATGTATGAAAACAACAGTGGGTCAGAAGGACCCTACAGGGCAGGGTTCCACCGGGGCAGAGTGGCAGAGAGAATGCTCCCAGTCACACCACGCCTCGCTGCACACTGTCCAAGGCAATCTAATACACCTAGTCATGTGGTTTGTTGCCATGGCAGCAAAGAACCTAGTCGCTCCATTCCAAAAAACAAGGTGCAACTGCAACCCCCCCCCCAACACACAACCCCACAATCCTCATTATAGGGGACCAAAGTTTTCAGAGCAAAGTTTTTCCACCAGGCCATCATTAAACTTTTAGTCATGAAATATGCCACAATCATGAAATATGGCACAATCATTGTTTGATACAACCTATGGATTTGACCACACTGTAATAACGAGTATGAGCACATTATGCACCCATGTTACAGTGACCTCAGATTACATGTAGTAACTTCCAGTACGAAATGTGCTCATTCAAATGGTAGGCTTGCAGCCTCTCTTATCTTACTTTGCGCATTTAACAGTGCTCCCCCCTGATTGAGATCTGTATTTGAATGAATGAATGAATGGTCTTTATTGTCATTGCTATAGTACAGGTACCAAACAACGAAATTTAGGAGGGGTGGCTCCCCCGGTGCTAGGAAAGAAAAAAGAAAGAAAAAAAAAACACAAGAAAGGAAGGAGCTGGTTTACATAAATAAAGGCTATGTACACTATCCACTATACTATACTGTACAGATAGACGACTAGAGTTGTCATATTGCACATAGTGTTATTGCACATTCATTTGAAGTGTCGCAGTTTGCAGGCTAGAAATGTACATATTTGTGCCTCAGCACTACACCTGAAGTTTTTCAAGTATTTCAAGTTTTCGTGTTTGGATGCTGTGTAGACATGTTTAGGTACATTGGTTTATATATTTTTTGTATATGTATGTATGTAACTTGTTATTATGTGTGGCTGTTATGTGAATATGTATCCTTTGATTACAGTATAAGTCTATAAGATGACTTTATGCATCCCTTGTGGATGTTAGCTCAGAGCTATGGGGGCATTCGATATATGCTTAATGCTTGTTATATGCCTAATGCTTGTTTATTTATTTTATTTTATTTAACTCCTGTCATTTATATACAGTATATATATTTAAACAATGTTTTATTATTATTATTATTATTTTATTATTATTATTATTTTATTTTTTAAATCTATTGGCAATCGGTGTTTGGTTGATGGGTGGGTGGATACATAGGGAAAAAGAAAAAATAGAAGGACCTTCATTCCCTATTTGTGTACCCATAAGTGTTGTACTGTGTTCTACTTCCTTCTAATAAAATATTGTTAAATAAAATAATGCTAGGCTTAATCAAGTTACTGTACTGTACACAAAATGACATGCATCTAAGGGTTAGATGGACACAGCCCACATCTCAGTGTAGCAGCTGACCAAACTGGACTAAGCACCGACATCACCCCTAGACACCGAGTTCACACAATAAAAGTTATTGTAGAATCTGTCCGCAATGTCTCGTTTTAGTGGTAGTACAACAGTATCAATGACGTGACGTGTACATTTTGTGTCCGAATGTAATATTTTCTAAAATTAACAATTAATATATATACATTATGTTAACTAACACTATTTGCTCTCCTTTATTGAATACACAAATAGTTGATTATGATTTGTTACAAGTTCAGTCACTTTTAGCTCTTTAAAGGGTTGAAAAGTCATTCGGTACAACCGTCCGAACACAAATGCAACCAGCTAATGTGCCAATAAAATATCTAAAATGATATTACAACTATTATATAAACATTCTGGCATGATTTTACAAGGGTTTATAACAACCCAGATAGCAGGGAATGTTCCCACAACATTGGCTAACATTCCCTACAAGTTCTGCTAATGTTTTAAAGAAAACGTTTTCATCTAATGTTCAAAGAGCATTTTAAGGATGTTTACCATTTCAAATAATGTTCCTATAACGTTAAATGTTAACAAAGTAAGAACGTTTTAGGTGCAACATTCTGAGGATGTTTTGGGGACATTGTTTAGGTAAGAGATTATAGAATGTTATTTTATAAAATGTTCCCACAATGTTACATGATAACAAAGAATGGACATTTTCAAAGCAACATTCGGATAATGTTTTCAGGATGTTATTGATGCCTCAGATCACAAAACGTTTTTTCGAGAATGTTCCTGTAATGTGATATGTAAACAAAGGAAGAACGTTTTACCTGCAACATTCCAAGGATGTTTTGGGGACATTGTTTAGGTAACAGATTATAGAATGTTCTTTTATAAAATGTTCCCACAATGTTACATGATAACAAAGGAAGGACATTTTCAAAGCAACATTCGATAATGTTTTCAGGATGTTATTGATGCCTCAGATCACAAAACGTTTTTTCTAGAATGTTCCTGTAATGTGATATGTAAACAAAGGAAGAACGTTTTACCTGCAACATTCCAAGGATGTTTTGGGGACATTGTTTAGGTAACAGATTATAGAATGTTCTTTTATAAAATGTTCCCACAATGTTACACGATAACAAAGGAAGAACATTCCCAGCTAGCAATTTTTTGTTCTAAAAATGTTCAAAGAATGTTACCTAGAATGTAATGTAGAACGTAATGTTTTCAGCGGGAAGTTTTCTTTAAGTGGCACGGTGGCAGAGTGGTTAAGATCACTGCCTCACAGTCTCAAGGTACTGGGTTCGAATCCCGGTCTCGGAAGGTGCTGGGTTCGACTCCTGGTAATCACTGTGGGAGTTTGCATGTTCTCCCCGTGCCGCGTGGGTTTCCTCCGGGCACTCCGGTTTCCTCCCACATGAATGAAACATGCAGTATGAATGAGTAAGAATGCGAGTGAATGTGAATGCGAGTGAGCATTCCCAGGGCTCCTTCGAAAATGAGACTTGTCTCAAAGGAATTCCCTGGTTAAATAAAGGTTCATTTCATTGCATTTCATAAGTTCCCAGAATGTTCTAGGATAATGTTCTCTAAAAACATTTTTAAAATGTTGTGTGATAACCTTCCTAAAATGTTAAGTGACAACATTGCTAGAACATTATGCCCTAATGTTCTTGAAAATGTTTTCAGCGGCAAGTTTTCTTTAAGTTCCCAGAATGTTCTAGGATAATGTTCTCTAAAACATTTTTTAAATGTTGTGTGATAACCTTCTTAAAATGTTAAGTGACAACATTGCTAGAACATTATGCCCTAATGTTCTTGATTTTTTTTTCAGCGGGAAGTTTTCTTTAAGTTCCCAGAATGTTCTAGGATAATGTTCTCTAAAAACATTTTTTTAAATGTTGTGTGATAACCTTCTTAAAATGTTAAGTGACAACATTGCTAGAACATTATGCCCTAATGTTCTTGAAAATGTTTTCAGCGGGAAGTTTTCTTTAAGTTCCCAGAATGTTTTAGGATAATGTTCTCAAAAAACATTCTACAAATGTTTGGTAATAACCTTCTTAAAATGTGAGTTGACAATATTGCTAGAACATTACACCTTATGTTCTCAAAACATTTTCAGCTTAAGTTTTTTGTTTGTTCCCAGAATGTTTTAGGATAACGTGCTCTAAAAACCATTCTAAAAACGTTTGCTTATAACCTTCTTAAAATGTTTACTGAAAACCCTGTTAAAACATTATGCCCAAACATTCTTAAAATGTTTTTGGGATGTTATTAAAAATTCAAGTTTCAGACTTGCACCAATAACCGAGGAGGCTGAGGACGTGGCAGACCAATCAAACGACTCTGATTAGATTTCACGCCTGACTGAGATGTTCAGTTCACCTCCGTGGTCGGGCACAGGTAGACGGTTTTAGTTGAAGACAGCACAAGGGAACTAAATAAAAAAATAACTGTTTTTAATTGATTAACGTTACTTTGTATGGATACATTTACTCTCTTGACCACAAACTAACCGTTAATGCGAATAACGTCGAGCGTGTGTGTTGTCAGAAATTGCTAGGAAGCTGGGCGCAAAATTCACTTTTATCCACCGTCCAAATCGACAAATTGGTGAACGTTCAGATTTGACCAGCCACTCAATAGATTAACGTCATTGTTGTTGGTTTTTTGGCTGGTGAGTGAAGCAAATCTACCAGCCCAAATGTTTGGGCCAGGTTTGGGAGCTAGCTAGCTAGCACAATTACTAGCATTCTACATGTCTATTTTACATGAATATTACTTGGTTATTTACAGTAATTACTGCATAATTAACGGCCTGTAATTTAAAGGGCTACCAAAAAGACTTCTGATGAATCAGAAACTATTCTGATTTTAAAAACTATTTTGGTTATAATGCAGGTGGATAATACAGGTGGACCATCCATGACTGAGGACAGTGATACAGATGGACCATCTGTGACTGAGGACAGAGTTCAGAGTAAGGATGAGTCCAGGGATGATGTTTAAGAATGTGTCCAGGTGCAGCAGCAGCACTTGAGGGGAGCAGAAGCCCCACACTGTTCGAGGACTAAATCAAGCAATCAACACTTTGGGAATGCCTGTCTGTCATGAGGATATGTACTGTCAGAGATAGTATGTACTGTTGCAGTGATGATAGGTTCTGACTTCCATGTTTTCAGTATGTACAGTATATGATGTTTTGCTTTTTAAAAAAAAAGATGTTCTCAAATGAAGCTGTGGCTGCCTCTCCCTGTCTCCCCAGCTAGCCATTTTTGGTTCTAAAAATGGTCAAAGAATGTTACCTAGAACGTTCTCGTAATGTTTTCAGCGGGAAGTTTTCTTTAAGTTCCCAGAATGTTCCAGGATAACGTTCTCTAAAAACATTTTTTAAATGTTGTGTGATAACCTTAAAATGTTAAGTGACAACATTGCTAGAACATTATGCCCTAATATTCTTGAAAACGTTTTCAGCGGGAAGTTTTCTTCAAGTTCCCAGAATGTTCTAGGATAACGTTCTCTAAAAACATTTTTAAAATGTTGTGATAACCTTCTTAAAATGTTAAGTGACAACATTGCTAGAACATTATGCCCTAATGTTCTTGAAAACGTTCAGTGGGAAGTTCCCAGAATGTTCTAGGATAACGTTCTCTAAAAACATTTTTTAAATGTTGTGATAATCTTCTTAAAATGTTAAGTGACAACATTGCTAGAACATTATGCCCTAATGTTCTTGAAAACGTTTTCAGTGGGAAGTTCCCAGAATGTTCTAGGATAACGTTCTCTAAAACATTTTTAAAATGTTGTGATAACCTTCTTAAAATGTTAAGTGACAACATTGCTAGAACATTATGTCCTAATGTTCTTGAAAACGTTTTCAGTGGGAAGTTCCCAGAATGTTCTAGGATAACGTTCTCTAAAAACATTTTTAAAATGTTGTGTGATAACCTTCTTAAAATGTTAAGTGACAACATTGCTAGAACATTATGCCCTAATGTTCTTGAAAACGTTTTCAGTGGGAAGTTCCCAGAATGTTTTAGGATAATGTTCGGTAATAACCTTCTTAAAATGTGAGTTGACAATATTGCTAGAACATTACACCTTATGTTCTCAAAACATTTTCAGCTTAAGTTTTTTGTTTGTTCCCAGAATGTTTTAGGATAACGTGTGTTACGTTTTGGAATAATGTTCTAAATGTAGAGTGGTGTTGGACCCATGTGCGGAGTAGCGAAAACAAAAGATGAGCAAACAAGGCTCCGTTTACTAAAAGCAAACTTCACTTAAACACAAACAAATAAATCAAAACACACATATAGTCAATAATACCTGGAAGTAGCGACAGGTAAGGTAAAGTCCTCCAGGACCGAAAGGACAGGGACAAGTATCATGCACAATATTCTTAAGGGAAAGACGAGGGTTCACAAGACGCTAACAAGTACGAACAACTGACAAGGGAACAGGGAAATGGGACACACCTAAATACACATACAAACACTCACAGGTGACAATAATCACGTCATTAGTCCAGGGCTGGAGTGATGCTGCTCTTCAACCAGCAGAGGCATCGGGGAGTGATCCTCGCTGACCCCCCTCGTAACAAACGTGCTCTAAAAACTATTCTAAAAACGTTTGCTTATAACCTTCTTAAAATGTTTACTGAAAACCCTGTTAAAACATTATTCTTTCATTCTTAGAATGTTTTTAGCTAAACGTATTAACACATGTAAAAGTTTAAAAACATCAATATTCAAGTCTTTCAACATAATGTATCATTAACATTAACAACAGAGGCGAGACAGGGAGAGGCAGCCACAGCTTCATTTGAGAACATAAAAAAAAAAAAAAAAAAAAACATCATATACTGTACATACTGAAAACATCGAAGTCAGAACCTATCATCACTGCAACAGTACATATCTCTGACAGTACATATCCTCATGACAGACAGGCATTCCCAAAGTGTTGATTGCTTGATTTAGTCCTCGAACAGTGTGGGGCTTCTGCTCCCCTCAAGTGCTGCTGCTGCACCTGGACACATTCTTAAACATCATCCCTGGACACATCCTTACTCTGAACTCTGTCCTCAGTCACAGATGGTCCACCTGTATCACTGTCCTCAGTCATGGATGGTCCACCTGTATTATCCACCTGCATTATACCAAAAATAGTATTTAAAATCAGAATAGTTTCTGATTCATCAGAAGTCTTTTTGGTAGCCCTTTAAATTACAGGCCGTTAATTATGCAGTAATTACTGTAAATAACCAAGTAATATCCATGTAAAATAGACATGTAGAATGCTAGTAATTGTGCTAGCTAGATTGCTATAGCTAGCTAGCAAGCTCCCAAACCTGGCCCAAACTTTTGGGCTGGTAGATTTGCTTCACTCACCAGCCCAAAAACCAACAACAATGACGTTAATCTATTGAGTGGCTGGTCAAATCTGAACGTTCACCAATTTGTCGATTTGGACGGTGGATAAAAGTTAATTTTGCGCCCAGCTTCCTAGCAATTTCTGACAACACACACGCTCGACGTTATTCGCATTAACGGTTAGTTTGTGGTCAAGAAAGTAAATGTATCCATACAAAGTAACGTTAATCAATTAAAAACAGTTATTGTAACCTTACCGTTTAATCCACAGTGTCCCGTTCCCTTGTGCTGTCTTCAACTAAAACCGTCTACCTGTGCCCGACCACTGAACATCTCAGTCAGGCGTGAAATCTAATCAGAGTCGTTTGATTGGTCTGCCACGTCCTCAGCCTCCTCGGTTATTGGTGCAAGTCTGAAACTTGAATTTTTAATAACATCCCAAAAACATTTTAAGAATGTTTGGGCATAATGTTTTAACAGGGTTTTCAGTAAACATTTTAAGAAGGTTATAAGCAAACGTTTTTAGAATGGTTTTTAGAGCACGTTATCCTAAAACATTCTGGGAACAAACAAAAAACTTAAGCTGAAAATGTTTTGAGAACATAAGGTGTAATGTTCTAGCAATATTGTCAACTCACATTTTAAGAAGGTTATTACCAAACATTTGTAGAATGTTTTTTGAGAACATTATCCTAAAACATTTTGGGAACTTAAAGAAAACTTCCCGCTGAAAACATTTTCAAGAACATTAGGGCATAATGTTCTAGCAATGTTGTCACTTAACATTTTAAGAAGGTTATCACACAACATTTTAAAAATGTTTTTAGAGAACGTTATCCTAGAACATTCTGGGAACTTAAAGAAAACTTCCCGCTGAAAACATTTTCAAGAACATTAGGGCATAATGTTCTAGCAATGTTGTCACTTAACATTTTAAGAAGGTTATCACAACATTTTAAAAATGTTTTTAGAGAACGTTATCCTAGAACATTCTGGGAACTTCCCACTGAAAACGTTTTCAAGAACATTAGGGCATAATGTTCTAGCAATGTTGTCACTTAACATTTTAAGAAGGTTATCACAACATGTTTTAAATGTTTTTAGAGAACGTTATCCTAGAACATTCTGGGAACTTCCCACTGAAAACGTTTTCAAGAACATTAGGGCATAATGTTCTAGCAATGAATGAATGAATGAATGAATGAATGAATGGACTTTATTGTCATTGCTACAGTACAGGTACCAAACAACGAAATTTAGGAGGGGTGGCTCCCCTGGTGTTAGGAAAGGGAAGAAAAAAAAAAAAAAACTTTTAAAAAAAAATCACAAGAAGGGAAGGAGCTGGTTTACATAAATAAAGGCTATGTACACTATCCACTGTACTATACTGTACAGATAGACGACTAGGGTTGTCATATTGCACAATAGTATTATTTCACAGTTTGCAGGCTTGAAATGTACATGTTTGTGCCTCAGCACTACACCTGATTTTTTCAGTCCAGCAGCTGCCATCAATCCGTCCAGACTGTCCAGGGCCCAGAACTTAGGTCTTTGCTGTGTTCAGGGCCTGGACGGCCCTGTGGTAGAAGCTGTTCTTCAGTCTGTTTGTCCTTGCGGCCAGGGTCCTGAACCGCCTTTTCGAGGGCAGCCTGGTAAAGTGTTCGTACCCAGGGTGGGTCGGGTCCCTGGAGATCTTGGAGGCCTTCCTGAGACAGCATGTGTTGTACAGCTCTTCCAGAGAGGGGAGGGGGGCGCCGGTGATCTTCTGTGCTGTTCACACGACTCTCTGTAGCGCATTTCTCTCCGCTGTTGTGCAGCTGGAGAACCAGTTGCAGATGCCGTAGGTGAGGATGCTCTCCACTGCGCCGCGGTAGAAGGTCACCAGTATCTCCTGCTTGCTGTGTTCCTTCCTGAGGACTCTCAGGGTGTATAGCCGCTGTTGTGCCCTCTTGATGGTGCCTTTTGTGTTGTCCTTCCAGGTCAGGTCATCCCGCATGTGCATCCCCAGGAATCGGAGGGTTGAGACTCTCTCCACGCTCTCTCCGTCGATGAGCAGGGGCTGGATCTCTGACTTTTTCCTCCTGAAGTCTACGATGATTTCCTGGGTCTTTGACTTGTTCAGCAGCAGGTTGTTAACCTTGCACAGCTTGCTCAGTTGCTCTACCTCATCCCTGTACGCCACCTCGTCCCCCCCCGAGATGCATCCCACCACGGTGGTGTCGTCTGCAAACTTTACGATGGAGTTGCTGGGGTGGACGGGGGTGAAGTCATAGGTGTAGAGGTTGTAGAGGATGGGGCTTAGCACGCAGCCCTGGGGGGACCCAGTGCTGAGTCTGAGGGCTGTGGAGGTGTGGGGGCCCACCCGCACCCTCTGGGGGCGGTCGGTCAGGAAGTCCTTGATCCACGCACATATAGAGTGTGATAGACCCAGGTCTAGTAGTTTGGTCACTAGCCTGTCTGGAAGGATGGTGTTGAAGGCGGAGATGAAGTCCACGAAGAGCAGTCTCGCGTAGCTGTTTCCCCTCTCCAGGTGGGATAGAGTGGCGTGGAGAGTCGTCGCGATGGCGTCCTCTGTGGACCTGTGGGCTCTGTAGGCGAACTGGTATGGATCCAGGTTGGGCGGGAGGTGTGTGAGTATGTGGGCCCGGACTAGTTTCTCGAAGCACTTCATGATGATTGGTGTGAGTGCCACCGGGCGGTAGTCGTTTAGGCAGCTCACCGTGCTTTTCTTCGGGACTGGGATGATAGTTGAGGTTTTCAGGCAGGTGGCCTGGCCGTTTTCAGGATGGTGGCCTGGGACAGGGACTGGTTGAAGATGTTGGTGAAAACCCCGGCCAGCTGGTCGGCGCAGTCCCTCAGCACCCGTCCCAGGACGCCATCCGGCCCCGAGGCTTTCCTGGGGTCCACCGCCTTCAGTACGCGTCTCACTTCATGCTCTGTGAGGGTGAGGCTGCTGAGAGCTGGAGAGAGTGGTGTTTGTGTTGCGGTTACCTCCGTTCGCCCCTCGTCGAACCGGGCGTAGAAGGTGTTCAGCTTTCCCGCCAGCAGGGGGTCGTCCTCTGCGGCTGTGAGCCTGTTGGCTCTGAAGTTTGTCATCTGCTGAACCCCCTGCCACATCCGCCTGGAGTCGTTGCTCAGGAGGCATTCCTCAATCTTCTCTCTGTGGTCTGCCTTGGCCGCTTTGATTCCGCGCTTTAGGTTAGCCCTGGTGGAGCTGTACAGCGGTGTGCTCTTCCCTGCGAAGAAGGCGTTGTCCCTCTCAATGTTGTCACTTAACATTTTAAGAAGGTTATCACAACATTTAAAAAAATGTTTTTAGAGAACGTTATCCTAGAACATTCTGGGAACTTCCCACTGAACGTTTTCAAGAACATTAGGGCATAATGTTCTAGCAATGTTGTCACTTAACATTTTAAGAAGGTTATCACAACATTTAAAAAATGTTTTTAGAGAACGTTATCCTTGAACATTCTGGGAACTTGAAGAAAACTTCCCGCTGAAAACGTTTTCAAGAACATTAGGGCATAATGTTCTAGCAATGTTGTCACTTATTATTTTAAGAAGGTTATCACACAACATTTTAAAAATGTTTTTAGAGAACGTTATCCTAGAACATTCTGGGAACATAAAGAAAACTTCCCGCTGAAAACATTACGAGAACGTTCTAGGTAACATTCTTTGAACATTTTTAGAACCAAAAATTGCTAGCTGGGAATATACTGCAAAATGGTTAAGGATTTTTATGTAGAAATGTTTGCTTTCCTCAAATCACTTTTGTCACGAAAAATTTATTTGACTGATATAATTCGGAGCAACCAATTTCAAGGCACCATTAAATGTTTGATAAATGCACATTTCCGCTCCCTGTTATGAATGTCCTCAAATATCACATCATTTGGTACAACCGCTAAAACACACTGAAAATGTTGAAATATTTTTAGAAAGATATATTTAATATGAATTCTTATATTGCTAAGTTCAAGCTCAAGGTCAAGTTCTCACATGTGCCTGTTTGGTACAACCAGAAATCTGTTGTAAAAAAAGAAATCGGTTGTACCGAATGATGACAATCTATGTTAGTCCTATTTACACATATTTGGGTGCAAAATATAAAATATATTATTAATGGAAAATGTGTTATGCATCATTTAACTTTTTGCACTTCTGAAAACCTTATCTGTCATTGACCCTTATACATGTAGACCATGCTGTACATAGCTACCGTAACTGTACATAGCTACCGTAACTGTACATAGCTACCGTAACTGTACATATCTACCTTAACTGTACATAGCTACCTTAACTGTACATAAGCTATCTTAACTGTACATCTACCGTAACTGTACATAAGCTAACTTAACTGTACATAGCTACCTTAACTGTACATAGCTACCATAACTGTAGATATCTACCTTAACTGTACATATCTACCTTAACTGTACATATCTACCGTAACTGTACATAAGCTACCTTAACTGTACATAGCTACCATAACTGTAAATATCTACCGTAACTGTACATATCTACCTTAACTGTACATATCTACCGTAACTGTACATAAGCTACCTTAACTGTACATAGCTACCGTAACTGTACATATCTACCGTAACTGTACATAAGCTACCTTAACTGTACATAAGCTACCTTAACTGTACATAGCTACCATAACTGTAAATATGTACCGTAACTGTACATATCTACCTTAACTGTACATATCTACCATAACTGTACATAAGCTACCGTAACTGTACATAGCTACCAAAACTGTACATATCTACCTTAACTGTACATATCTACCTTAACTGTACATAGCTACCTTAACTGTACATCACTACCGTAACTGTACATCACTACCTTAACTGTACATAGCTACCTTAACTGTACATATCTACCGTAACTGTACATAGCTACCTTAACTGTACATAGCTACCGTAACTGTACATAGCTACCTTAACTGTACATCACTACCGTAACTGTACATCACTACCTTAACTGTACATAGCTACCTTAACTGTACATATCTACCGTAACTGTACATAGCTACCTTAACTGTACATAGCTACCGTAACTGTACATAGCTACCTTAACTGTACATATCTACCGTAACTGTACATAAGCTACCGTAACTGTGTCGTGGGCAATTCCTTCAATATCTTATTTATCTTTACTCAATTACTGACTAGTAAATTATCATAGAAACCAGAGCTGTTGATTGTTCAAGTTAGACTGCATTTATTGTAAAGCACAATAGCATACAGCCGAGATCCGTTTGCAAAAGGAAGTCCCTCCTGTTCACCACACCCTCCTTAGGCCTATATACAGTATCTCTCCACCAGTAACTCCCCACACCCACAACTACCTTAACTGTACATAGCTACCATAACTGTACATTATCTACCTTAACTGTACATAACTACCATAACTGTACATATCTACCTTAACTGTCCATATCTACCTTAACTGTACATAGCTACCTTAACTGTACATATCTACCGTAACTGTACATATCTACCTTAACTGTACATAGCTACCATAACTGTACATATCTACCTTAACTGTACATAGCTACCTTAACTGTACATATCTACCTTAACTGTACATAGCTACCTTAACTGTACATATCTACCATAACTGTACATATCTACCTTAACTGTATATAGCGACCTTAACTGTACATATCTACCATAACTGTACATATCTACCTTAACTGTACATATCTACCATAACGGTACATATCTACCATAACTGTACATAGCTACCATAACTGTACATATCTACCGTAACTGTATAGCTACCTTAACTGTACATATCTAGCTTTACTGTACATATCTACCTTAACTGTACATAGCTACCATAACTGTACATACTGTAGCTACCTTAACTGTACATATCTAGCTTTACTGTACATATCTACCTTAACTGTACATAGCTACCATAACTGTACATAGCTACCATAACTGTACATAGGTTACCACTGTCCTCTCCTGTATATACCTCTAACTACCGTACTTGCCATACTGTAGCCTACCTATCACTATCATGTTTTATATCACTATTTGCATTTCTGGTCAGATGCTAAACTGCATTTCGTTGTCTGGTACTTGTACTCTGAAATGACAATAAAATGTAATGTAATCTAATCTAAATTGAAACATAAACAACTTTTAGTAAATGATTCATTAGATATCAACCACCAGGAATGAACTAGTCATAACATTCTATATACTATAGCAATACAATACTATACTATACTATTTTATACCATACTATACTACACAGTACGTCCCTGTTCCATGTATTTGACCTTGTGCCAAGTATTTGACCTTACCATGGCTATTTTTAATCTGTCAAATTAGCAAAGATTGATACAAACTAGAATCCCTTCGTGAAAAAACACTAAACAGCACAAATCACAACAGAACAAAAAGAGCACTTGTCCAGAATAGGAACGTACCCTTCGAAGTACACCATGGTCCTCTTATTCTCTTCTCTTTGTGTGTTATTGCAAAAGCACGTCCTGGATAACAACTACACTACATACAGGATAATGCCTTCTCTGACAAGCCAACATAACAACAGAAGTAGCAGCCCAGTAGGACAGGGAGAGCTGCAGATATTTGAAATTAGAAACTGCCAGGACACAGCTTGTGCTGCCTCTATCTTTAACTTCAAATGACCAGGCTCCACGTTCTTGTACAGCTTTGCAAGCTCTCCAGTTGCAGCCCCTCAAACCTCTCACTTGGCATCAGTCCAGAGCATTAAGTATTGCTCTGTGCCAGTGTCACACACACGTTATTAGAAAACAACCACCCCTTAAATGTACAAATCATTGTCAAACATAAATACTGAAGATGACTTGAACGTACCATGTTGCCAAAACCAAACCAAACCTTTGCAGCAGTGTCTCTCAGCAACAAAACACGCTCACTTTTATTACTGCAAAAATATTCTCCTGCCAGTTATTAACTGTCAGGCATGCAGATCCATTGCCTTATTAGTGACTTGTTTATATTGTGGCTCTATTTTTTATCACAGTAGGAAAGCACAAGAGAATGACTGCCTGGATCAGGTTGTCATACAGTAGACTACTTCTGGACATGAACAGTTGATTGAGTTATGACCTGCATTTCCCATAAAAGATTCATAAGCTGTACTGTATTGCAGCTGTTCGTGTATGTACTTCCACTGATTGAGCGGTGTTATTTTTACATTAGGAGAAGATAATTGATGCTGGCATCTGATTTCAAACCACAGTAGCCTATGTCTACTTTGTTTGGTTATGAAGTTAACAGTACAGCAATTTGCCAGCAAAAGCATAATGAAAAAGTATGTTTATAGTATACAGATTGCCAGCTAATAGTAGTTAGACAGCCAGCGAGTAATACTAGTATTGAATGCGTAGTCTGGTAGTCCAGTACAATACATGAATCTATGCTGCCTCTGTATTGTACTAGTCAGTGGTGTCTGGGTGAGAGGCCTCTGAAGTGTTGTCTATCACCCATCACCAAGGATTCCTGCTCCACTAGACTAAAACGTTGGAACCCTAATGGTTTAATGAGGTTTTGAGACATGTTTATGGTTATTGTTCCTGAACACAACTTTGATACTTGGTTTAAATGTAGGAACTTTGGCGAGAATTCAGGTATGTCTTGGCTGTTTTACAAGGTGATAAGTAAAACTCTCTGAAACCACAAAACAACTTGATGGTACTGCAGGAAACATTTATGCTGCCATTTAAAATCTTGTTTGACATGATAGGATTGCAGTTTTACCACCACCCCAGATTACTTTGGATCAAGGAATTTGAATGCATTCTGTAGGCTGAGTAACAGCGTGAAATTCCATGACCAGTTTTCTAAAATATATCACTCATGCAAGAACAGTTGAGAAAGGCAACAGGCAGTTTATGACAGTTGTATGCACATTGCAATAACCTGTATCACCTGTCACGACAGCGGCACCTCTTACAAATGAGCGATAACGGGTGCAATTTTTAAAAACCCCAAAACATAAACAGTTCAAGCTATCTATAGGCACCTGTTTTGTTTGTTTTCCTTGACACTTGCACCGACTAACTTGCATTTTACCGGTGATAATGTATAAGGTCGTGCCACCACCAATGTAGCGGCAGTGCACTTGTACTAGTATCTCCACTTACCAGGATTTCGAGGCATGTCATAAAACAGCATTATTTACATCCACAAATGTAAGTGTCAGCCGTATCCAAAGGTGTAATCGCGATTCATTTGATCAATTGCCCATTACCCATAGAAAGCTGCCATTCCACTTTTACTAACGCCTTTTGCACTGGTGCTGTGATGGACATTTTTCGAGTAGCGCAACACAGCATTTGCCTCGAGTACGAGGCCTCCACCGATGACGTAATGCGGAATCTCTTCACTTGCGTCAGTGTGTATCCGTCATGTTGAAGTTGACAAAAGAAACATAATCAATATTGCATAGACTGCATTACACCGCAATGCAAATGTAGTGTATTCATGAAGATACCTTTTGAAATGAAAAAATAACAAAAAGAAAAACAGGAGCGACACCTCTCCAAGTCAGATGAAGCATGTTTTTTTAATACAGCATAGAATTAGTTTTCAATCTTCTGCATGATAGTCCTTTCTGACAGATCAACTGTAGAGGACACATTTCCTCTGAAAGAACTGGTTGAATCAAAGAGGCCTATTCGGCCAGGCATATTAGCAGGATATGTACCCATTCATATTGTATCTGTGCAACCTTATTTGTAACAACTATTCAAAATAGAAACATGCAATAAAACAAAGGTGTTGAAAAAAACACACACAAAAATACTAGGTCGTTTTGGTACTACTGTACCTAGCCCAAATAACATTTTACATTAGTCCAGTTGCATGCCCCTGATATGTCTGCTATATCCTATGTTCTTCTAGTATGCATTTCAAGAAGGAATTTGCCCATGCATTAAATTATTGTTTTATACTAGTTTATACTGTATGAAAGATCAAAATCATATTGAGCTTTCATCCTTCCAATTCTCATCATCATACTGCTATTGTAGCCTACTACTACTGTATGAAATAAATAAATAAAAGCGCAACAAAAACACTTTTATGGCATTTGGAATGTTACACTAAGGACTTGGGCATCCACTTTCCCTGCCCTTGAATGCAGCCAAGAGAACCAGCTTGTTGCTAAGCAACCGTATGCTACGCTGTGTGCAGATTGCTAGTTTACGCAGCCATTCAAGACGAAATAGAACACCCTTATGTAACGTTATAACGCTTATCTTCAGGAAATAAACTTTGTTTAACATTTAATACATTATTGTATCCAACGAGATATTCACAATGTAACCTTTTTCAAAGAACGAGTGCCCCTATTAATTCTGACAAGGCAGCGGGTAAGTTGATACTATCTCACACGCTTTCACTTTCTTATGTACAAGCAATGACATGGTGTCATTAATTGATGTTAAAGTAGCTATGGAGCTTGCAAATGCCATTACTATTCTGATAGCTTGTTCATATGTTTGATTTATTAACATCCATAGCTAACTGAACATTTCATTTTTGCACAGAGTTGTGAAGTTTGCACTCAGCCAAAATGCCTGAAGTTGAACCGCTTAGATTTCCTTCTATGGAAGGACCAGGTTTACAAGGTAAATTAACAACTCCTCCAAGCAAAATGCATCTGCTTAAAGTGGAAGAGGTATGAAAACAGCCTGTAAAGGCACTGCATTTGTATTACGAAATTCAGACAATCAATGTTAAGTAATAGACCTTACCTACGCCTAAACCTGGTCTTAGACAGACCTCTGGGGTGTTAGCCTACCTCCAAGTCTACGGGATTAACATTAGTCAAAATGATAAATGGACTGACTTACATAGCGCCTTATTCCAAAGAGCTTTACAATGGCCTCTCATTCTCCCATTCACACACCAACGGCGGCAAGCTACCATGCAAGGTGCCGGCCCGCTCATTGGGAGCAATTTGGGGTTCAGTGTCTTGCCCAAGGACTCCTCAACATGTGGCCAGCCGGGGTTAGAACCGCCGACCTTGCGATTATTAGACGCCGGCTCTACCTCCTGCGCCATAACTACCCCCACCTCCTAGTCTCTATGCATCGCTAATGAACTTACCCTTTCAGGTTAAACTACCACTAGTTGGCTAGTGGCTACTTATGTATTCACACAGCCTTTACAAAAGATAGGCTACCTATAGCCCCACCAGTTCCCATCATACAGTATCACAGTAAAAACGACGGAAACTCAAATATAGTCTAGCCGTAGCTTTAAAAAAATATATTTTAAGTATGGTATGGTATACCGTGGTATGTATGGCTATGCCAGCCCTAAATATTATAATATATTAGCCTATGATGTACAGTATAAGACATAACATACCTCTGATGGTTTCCCAGACACTCTTCATGGAGATTCTCAATTGAATCTGAACATTTGATCAGTTATCCACAAAACGTCAATTTCATATTTTATTCCAGGACTAGGCTGTATCTGTCTCGGAAACTAGACCTGTTAGTTGAGGTGGAACTGACAAAGTAGCCCACACTTGCATGACTGTCATTATGCCATTATAGATTTAACTATTGCATTAGCTAGAGCTTTTCTCCAACAACATTCCCATAGGCCTACAGAGTAATTGTATAATGACTTACATGCATTAGTCTTAGTCAGTTATAGTAAAACATTTTTTTTATCAAAAAGTGTTTTTGTTGTAGTTATTGTAGGCTATATTCCAGTTACAGTTCCATATTCTAGTGTTGTCTTACCCATTGCTGTGCTAATAAAGAACACAAACACCCTAATGATACTGTATGCTTCGTTTTAGTGTCACTACCGTAGTTCGCTGCCAGATGGCGCCCTTTCACCACTAAGCCACTATTACCCTAGGCTCTGCCACTGGAGGCTCAAACCAGGGATCCCTTAGGAATATTCAATGATCCCTACAATGAATAGAAGGGCACAGGTCACAGACAGTTAGAGAGAGGATGGAAATAACAGTTTTGTGTAACCATAATCTGAGGCAGTGTCAATATTTGTTTGTGTTTTTGTGTAAGTGTGAAATAGTAAATAGTAAAATTATTGTTTGCAAATAAGGTCTAGGAATCGGCTAGAAGCATTTCATGTTCATCCCTTATAATAAGATATCTGTCCGGCTATGTATGTACCATATTGAAGGAATACAGTTATCTATCTTTGGCTTTTCGCCAAGTCACCCAAAAGTAACCAAGATCCCATGGGCATATATTTTCAATTTGATTTGTCGGCTGGTAATTTTCAGTATCTTTTTAAAGATCAGGGAGATCTTCAAGCGGTCTGCCCCGGTAGACGTCGCAGCTGTGCCTTGGTTAACACTCCCTCACCATGTGTCAACAAAGCTGTTTGTCACATTCAAGAGCTGAAGAGGAAATTGCAGGACTGGTGTCAACAGGTAAGATGGAATCATGCAAGAGAGAGAAGTCAGATATCCTGACATGAACAAAATGGGATCTCACCAGAAAAAAATATAATATATATATAAATATATATATGTATAAGCATTTCTTCTCCCTTACCAGCCAGGAAATGGTCAGCATCACATGTCTCAAGAAAAGCAACAAAACAGCAAAGCTATGCGGTAAAGTTACTTGTTGTTCTTCTTATGTTACTGTAAACTGCAAATGTCGGCCTACGGTACTGTAGACCAAAGCATGATTCTATATTTATTCAGTAAATCAGAAAATGTACTCCATCTTTTCCAGATTTCAATCCAGTGATTCAGACAATGAATCATTGATATCTGCAGAGTTATGTATTGAAGGAATTGGACTCAGTGCCAGAGGTGAATCGATTGATCCATTTGGTTATTTTCTTAGTACTTTTGCAGGACCAATGAATTGTACACACATTCTCTAGCCTTTTGGCTTCTTGTGAAGTCCATGATCACTGAGGGTTACAATTGACAGTAAAATAGTAGCCTATAGTAGTAACCTTATACATATTCTATACCTATAAGGCTATACAATACAAATTAATTGCTTTTCCATATCCAGAAAGTGGTCCTCTGCGTAAGGAGACAACAGATGTCCTTGTAGAGGTTTCATACCTGATCCAACGACTGGAAGCAGATCGCCTGGAGGCGGAGCAGACTCTTCAGACGGAGAAGAAGAGGAGCTGGACTCTAGGGAAGCAGGTTGATTGTATTTCCCTGTGGAAGCTGCAGGAGTTTCCAGTAGCGGTTCAGAAAGGTCAGTTGCGTAGAGATTGAACAGTCTTTGGTGTCATTAATATTTTATGACCAGGACAATGTTTCTCATTAAAGGCCAATCAGGGATCCTGCCACATATTTTGGTAAACAGCTGAGGGGTTGGGCAGGAAAAATGGAACCACTCTCAAATTCCTAGACTGATCTATGGATGCAATTACGCTGTTTACAAACAGTGGAGTAAAACAAGCTGATATTTACATTCAATTGTAACTACCTAAGCTCATGAGGCATTTGTAAGTTACTATTATATTCTTCAATGGCTATTATTCATTTGAAAGTCCAAACATTGGTGTACCAATCGCAGATTGCCCCTTTAAAAACAAAACAAGATACGTTTTAATAGTTATGTTGTGTACATGTTGCAGACCTGGGCATACAGTGCATACTGCATGCTAAATACTTGAGCTTTTCATGATTTAGTTTACAGTAGTACAATGGAGCCAATGGAATAGTACCAATAGTGCATATGGTCTGTTATATGATCTTATATGTTAGAGTGATGTGTCCTCCCCAGCACACGAGGCCTGCACCAGAGACATCAGTGAGTTGAAATGGCACCTGAAACTGAAGAGAGATCACCTTCATCAGGTGAAAGATAGAACCGTCCACACGGAGGTTCTGAACCAGCGGCTCAACAGGAACATTGATTTTGTCCAGAAACATGGCCCTCTCGTGAGGGAGAAGCTACAGCTGGAGAGCGACATCATGAACCAAATTAAAAACTCTCAACGCGAGGTAATGTTAGCCATTTATGTCGCGCCTTTGTTTATTTGGACACGTTTATTGTCTTCGGTTTTAATAACATACCCCATATTCCATAACTACAGTACGTCTTCAACCCTTGAAAATACAATCTTCATGCCAATGTCCAACCACAGATAATGAAGCAATCCAATGAACATAAGTAGAAGACTAGCCCAGTAGGTAGTCTAGCATATACAGTATATACCACTTTACTGTAGACTTTTACGGCAAACCTCATATTCATAAATGGAAAATATCAATGAGACAAAACATTTGTTTGTTTGAATAGGCCGATGAGACATTAACTAAGACCCTCAGTGAACTCAAGAGTTCTGAGAAAGAGTCGAAAAAGGAGCAGCTCAACGCGGACAAAGAGAAGGAGGCGATGACCTATGAACTAACGTGCATCAGGCATCAGCTGACAGATCGATTGTGAGTACAAAAAAAAATATATATATATATATTTGAGTGTTTGTATGTACCTCATTTGCCACATCTCACATTTAAAAAATGGTCTTCCCGCTGTTTTGTTTTTTTGTTTGTTTCTTAAAATCTCACCTATTGATATTTTCTGAAACATATGTTTTCGGTTTAGTGATTATTTTGATTAAAACAAATTGTGAGACCAAGTTACTGGTGTTACCCCACTGCAGCTACAGTGTGGATATGTATCATTACAATATACCATTGTTTAAGTTTGTAGAATAGCAGCACACATGGACGGTTGCGTTTGCACAACCTATGATTTACATAAACTTCAGTGTGTGCCAAAGCGTTGATCATTTCATTTCTGTAGTGTTACGTAGGTATAAATGAAGGTACATGTACCATGTAATGTTTATGGCCATCCAATTTACGCTGGGAGCAAGGAATCAAATTGAAAAACATTTATGTCGACCAATTTCAACTCAGAAGACGGCCTTTCTTTCCGTCCCTCTCTAGAAAGGAGTGTGAGCAGTTGCAGGCCCGTTGGGAGGCAGGCTGCAGTAAAGTGAAGGACACTGAAGAAGAGGTTGCTCTTAAAAAAGAGCAGTGTACAGTCATGTCCCAACGCATCCCTGAGCTGGAGCAGGAGGAGACCTCACTGGAAGATGGGGTAAGCTCTGTTGTACTGTCTACTCTATTTTTCAGACATTACATAATGCTTCATTATGCATAATGCTTCATCTAAGATCAAGTTTGGACACATTTGGTGCCAGTCAGTAACTGCATTTGGCCTCATCACTTACAACAGCTTCAGCAGAATCAGAATTGCTTTTATTACATCAATGTACAGGTACACAGAGTCAAATTCTTGGGTTCAGGTTCCTCGACATTGGCATTGCAGCAGAATACAAAATCAACTAAATCAACAATCAACAATAGCAGCAATAGTAACTATATAGCAATAGCAGCAGAATACAAACAGTAATAGAAGTAAAATAAGTAGGGTGATAATAGAAACAAGTAGGATGAGGTAAAGGTGATATGGTGATGGTAGTTGTACTACAGCGGGTCCAGTCGTGCTGCTGTAGAACAGCAGTGTAAAAAGCTGCGCAGATTACAATGAGATGAAATGCAATATCATACAGTATGCAATAATGTAGTTCAGAAAGTTCAAGTAGTAGTCAGGTGGTGCAGAAATGCAGGTTGCAATGAGATGTAATACACTATCATACGGTGTGCAATATGGTACAGATATGGAGCAGTACATAATGTTCAAGTAGAAGTAGTGTTCAAGTAATCAGGTAGTGTGCAGGTAGTCATAATATATATTATTAATGCAGCGGGGATGGTTTGGGGGCATCGTGCATCGTGTTTATTTCATGACAGAACACTAGAAAGTAATTAGCCTAAAATCCTTTTTATACCAGGTTTTGGAGTTTAAAATAGAAATCGAGGAAGAAGTGAAAAAAATAGCTCAATTAAAGGAGCGCATATCAGAGCGGCAAAAAGAAATTCAAGCAACTGTAAGTAATGTCATGATATTGATTGATGTGCTGCACTTCCATACATTACTACTTATTTAAAACTGTTATTACTGTGTACATACACTGTTCTTACTATTTTATTACATATTTTATCTCACTATACTTTAGTACCCTTTCTCACTATACTTAAGTACCCTTTCTCACTATACTTTAGTACCATTTATCACTATACATTATTTCCCTTTCTCACTACACTGGAACATTCTAGAGACTTGCAGGTGAGGCGGAGGTCTCTCGTTGTGAAGAGGTATTCCGTAAGAAACGCCAGGACCTTTTGGCTCTCCATGAGGAAAACAGAGAGTATGAACTGGAGATCGAGGACTACAGCAGCAAGATCAACGAGAGGTATCATACAGTATCAATAACATGACAATATTGTTTGGGGGTCAGTAGGTAGTCTAGACGTAAGAAAGATGAGCCGGTCGCTGAAAGGTTGCCGGTTTGAAACCTTGGAAATCATTGCGAACTGAGCTGACGATTGTGAGGCCGCTGGGTTTCAGATCCCAGGTACAATGCCCTACTGTTGTGCCCTTGAACAAGGCACTCATCACCAAACTGGCTTGTCAAGTGTACTAAACCCGGTGTGGTGCAGGAGGTAGAGCCGCCGTCTAATGATTGAAAGGTTGGCAGATCGGCGGTTCAAGCCCCGGCTGGCCACATGTCGAAGTGTCCTTGGGCAAGAGACTGAACCCCAAATTGCTCCCAGTGAGCGGGCTGGCGCCTTGCATGGTAGCTTGCCGCCATTGGTGTGTGAATGTGTGTGCGAATGGGTGAATGAGAGGCCGTTGTAAAGCGCTTTGTATAAAGGTGCTATATAAGTGCAGTCCATTTACCATTTTACCATTTAAACCCAATCAGTGTTACTCCAGAAATCTGAGACAAAAAGTGCCAGGACCACTCAGCTACCCGTGAGGAAAACAAAGAGGGTGAACTTGAAAATCGAGGACGACAGCAAAAAGACTGAGGAAAGATGTGTCCTCTTTGCGTATGTGCGTGTGCTTGTGTGTGTGTGTGTGTGTGTGCCTGAACTGTGTATCAGTGAGGAGGCGGTCAAGCAGCTGCAGAAGGACAGGAAGCGCATGCTGCAGAAGATCGGTCAGAACGAGGACCAGAGGGACCAGGCCAAGGAGGAGCTCTCCCGCGTGGCCGCCCAGCACAGCCACACCAAGGCCGGGCGGGAGGAGCTGGAGCAGCAGACCTTCCTGGAGGAACAGAGGATGAGGGTGAGAAAGACTCAAACGTCCCTGCCAACGTGGAACACGAGTGGATCCATTTACATTTACATTTTTGGCATTTAGCAGACGCCTTATTCCAAAGCGACTTACAATCAATACATTTGACTAAGCAAGTGCATCATCAATCCACCAGTCGTATCAGGAAGAGTAATCTAGCTCAGGCCAGGGGCCATTGGCAGTCTCAGTGATAGAAGGAAACATTTTTTTCTTTCTTTTTTTATACAGACACTGGAGAACAGAAAGAGAGTACAAGGGGGGCAGTAGAAGTCATAGGGGACACAGTAAAGGGGAAAGCGGGTGTCTCAGGAGATGCAGTGCTGGGGGGTAGTGGATGTCTCAGGAGGAGCAGTTAAGGTGACGAGATGGGTCTTCAGTCTCCGACAGAAGATGGGTAGTGACTCTGCAGTTCTGACAGCCGTGGAAAGCTCATTCCACCAGCGGGGAGCCAGTGTCGTGAAGAGACGTGATGGGGGCGGGGCGACTGCCATGTAGGTGTAGAGGTGGTGGGGCCAGTCGGCCAGCAGAGGTGGAGGAGCGGAGGGAACGGGCTGAAGTTTGGGGGGTGACCATTGCCTGCAAGTAGGCAGGGGCTGTTTCCTTAGCTGCCTGGTAGGCAAGCACCAGGGTCTTGAATCTGATGCGAGCTGCTATCAGGAGCCAGTGCTGGGTGCGAAGGAGAGGGGTGACATGAGAACATTTGGGGAGGTTGAACACGAGATGGGCAGCAGCGTTCTGGATGAGCTGCAGAGGTCTGATGGCGGTGGCGGGGAGCCCGGCCAGGAGTACGTTGCAGTAATCAAGGCGGGAGATGAACAGTGCCTGGGTCAAGAGTTGCGCTGCTTCTCTGGTGAGGAATGGTCATATCCTTCTGATGTTGTAAACAAAGAATCTTTAGGAACATGCCGTTGCTGCAATGTTCTCCGCACAGGATAGTCGGTTATCCAGGATCACTCCAAGGTTCTTGGCTGTCAGGGAGGGGGTTACAGTAGAGTTCTCCACTGTGATAGAGAAGTCTTGGAGAGGGCAGGCTTTCCCGGGGATGAAGAGGAGCTCGGTCTTGTTAAGATTGTGCTTGAGATGGTGGTCAGCCATCCAAGTTGAAATGTCAGCGAGACATGCAGAGATACGGGTTGCCATGTGTACATCAGACGGGGGGAAGGACAGGAAGAGTTGAGTGTCGTCTGCGTAGCTGTGGTAGGAGAGCCCGTGTGAAGAGATTACCGAGCCAAGAGACTTGGTGTAGAGAGAGAAAAGTAGGGGCCCTAGGACAGAACCCTGGGGTACCCCAGTGGAGAGGGTTCGTGGAGAAGACAGCGATTCTCTCCAGGTCACCTGGTAGGAGCGCCCCGCCAGGTAGGAAGAAAACCAGGAGTGTGCGGTGCCAGAGATGCCCAGTTCTGAGAGGATGGAGAGAAGGATCTGGTGATTGACTGTGTCGAAGGCAGCAGACAGGTCAAGGAGAATGAGAACAGAGGAGAGGGAGGAAGCTTGGGCAGAGTGGAGGGCTTCTGTGACAGCAAGGAGCGCAGTCTCAGTGGAGTGCCCAGCCTTGAAGCCGGATTGGTGGGGGTCTAAGTGTTCCATCTTCCGGAGATAGTCAGTCAGTTGTTTAGATGCCGCGCGTTCAAGGGTTTTGGAAGGGAAGGAGAGAAGGGATACAGGTCTGTAATTGTGGACAGATGAAGGGTCAAGGGTAGGTTTCTTGAGGAGGGGCTTGACTCTGGCTATTTTGAAGGCCGCTTGGCCAGATCCTGTGGATAGGGAGGAGTTGATTAGGGTGGTAAGGTAAGGAAGGATGTCGGTGGAAATGGATTGGAGAAGAGAGGAGGGGATGGGATCAAGAGGGCATGTGGTTGCCCGCTTTGATGTGATAAGTGTGAGAATGTCATCAGGGGAGAGGGGGGAAAAAGATGACAAGCCAGAGACCGAGTGTCGAGGAGAGAGTTTGGAAGGGAGAGGTGGGGGGGAAAAGGTGCTGCTGATGTCGTCCACCTTTTTTTCAAAGTAGGTGACAAAGTCATCGGCGGACAGGGAGGAAGGAGGAGGAGGAGGAGGTGGATTAAGGAGTGAAGAGAAAGTGGAGAACAGTTTTCTAGGATTAGAGGCAGAAGAATGTACTTTAGAATGATAGTAGGATGATTTAGCAGCTGATGCCGAGGAGGCGTAGTTGGAAAGGAGAGAGTGATAGAGGTTAAGGTCATCAGAAAGGCCAGTTTTTCTCCATTTCCTCTCAGCTGCTCTGAGCTCGAGTCTACAAGCGTGTAGCGTTTCAGAGAGCCAGGGAGCTCGAGGAGAGGATCGAGCTGGCTTCAAGGTTAGTGGACAGAGGGTGTCGAAGGATGAGGTGAGAGCGGACAGGAGGGTTGAGGATGCCGCATCAGTGGATAGAAGGGAGAAGGATTCAACAGAGAGTAGGGAGGATAGGACAGAAGAAGAGAGGGTGATGGGGGACAGGGTACGTAGGTTACGACGAGAGGGTCTTAAGTGGTTAGAGGCTGACAAGGAGGAGGAGGTTTCGAGGGGGAGGGAGAAGGATATAAAGTGGTGATCAGAAACTGGAAGAGGGGTAACAGTAAGGTTGGAAGTGTGGGAAGATCTGGTGAAGACAAGGTCAAGCTGATTGCCTGCCTTATGAGTCGGAGGAGAGGGGGACAGGGTAAGGCCGAAGGAGAGGAGAAGGTCAAGTACTCCGGATGAGAGAAGCTTCTCTGATTGGAAATTGAAGTCACCTAGTAGTACGAGCGGAGTGCCATCATCAGGGAAGGAGCTGAGAAGGCCATCCATCACGCCTAGGAAGTCACCGAGCTGGCCTGGGGGGCGATAGATGACAACAATGTGGAGTTTGACCAGGGAGGAGACAAAAGCAGCATGAAATTCAAAGGAGGATATAGACAGGTGTGCCAGGGGAAGGACAGTATGTGACCACTTGGGCGAGATGAGGAGTCCTGTGCCTCCCCCTCGGCCAGAGGGTCTAGGGGAATGAGAAAAGGAGTAGGCGCCAGAGAGGGCTGCTGGTGTAGCTGTGTTTTCTGGTGTGATCCAGGTTTCAGTAAGAGCAAGGAAATTGAGGGCCATAAGAGATGCATAAGCTGAGATAGCGTTAGCTTTCCGGACCGCCGACTGGCAATTCCAGAGACCGCCTGCGACAATAAAGTCATGGTCGGTAGAAGAAGGTGGGTAGATGAGATTGGAAGGGTTGCGAGGGGGGATGTAGCATCTAGGTGTCCTCCTGGGTGTCAGAAGAACAGGAATAGGGAGAAAGCACATTGGGATATAAGTCCGTAGAGGGGAAGAGGGCTAATGAACCAACAGAAGTAGGGGTAGCTAAGCGCACTCAGTAGACCGATGTGCCAAGAGAAGACAGCAACACTACAAACAACTGGAAGAGAAGGTACTTAGTACCCTGGCTTCCTCTCAGGCCTTCCTCGATGGACTCCCACAGATAGACTCCGTTGTCTTGTTGTCACGAGTCTTAGTGTCAGGAGGCTGTCGCTCTCAGACAGGCCAGATATTTATGGACACTAGCAGGCTTGTAGCCACTCCCCACTAACGAGCACTAATGACAACGACTGACAGGTGTTCTCACTAGTCGCATGTATGAGCTCCCTGGCCCTGGTCTATCCACTATATAGGGGAGATAGAAGTCTCCTCCTACTACAAATTAGCGCCTACTTAGGTCCAGAAACTGGTAGTTTCACTAGAATGACTCTGAAGCCTTTGTTTTGAAAACTAACTAGATAATCTTAAAACAGACAGCAATCACCCTATTTACTATTACTATCACTATTACTAATGAACAGACAGGTATCAGTAGTCCAACTTTAACTAGATAGTCTTAAAACAGACAGCTATTACTCTATTACTAATAACAAGACAGGTATCAACTTATCAGAAGTCCAGCTTACTAGATAGTCTTACTTACTCAGAATGGAGAGAGGTGAGTTCACTGCTAGGTTTCCAAATGTAGGGAAGTAAATGTAACCAACCCCTACATAATAGTCTCGGTCAGCCAGGTAAGTCCTGAACCAGTTTAAGACCGGACCTGAGAGGCCAACCCAGTTTTCAAGTCTCTCAATAAGTATGGAATGGTCTACCGTATCAAAGGCTGCACTTGTCTATGGCCCAATCCCGATTCTCTTTTTTACCACTTCGGCTCGTTTTGGAGTCACTCGTTTTGGAGCCATAGCCGTAGTGGTTCCCCGGGGGAAATGGGACAACCCTTCATGACGTCATCCGTAGTGTAATGAATGGGTTAATTCATAGTCAGGACGGCGCATGCGCCTTAGAGAGAGTTTGTGATATACCAGTAGGTGATTGACAGGTGTCGAGAGAACCGAAGTAAACTGGTTATACCTTTGTTGAACCCAGACTCAAGTGTCTTATTATTCTATGTCCAAGTGACATTACACGTAGTATCGTAGAAAAGCATTGACGCTCGCAATTCATTCACAACTTGAATGAACTTGAACGCTATCAATCGATCAAACAAGTCATAAAATAAAAAAGAACAATGCTTCATTATCAGACCATGACAGAATAAGCTCTAACCTGTATGAAACCTGTGCTCCAGTGGTGTAGTATACCCACTAGGAAAGGCCAAGGATTTCCGTATACCCCAAATGTGTGAGGATACGTAACAGCGTTTTGTGACAGAACTTTCACTTTCATTCATAAAATTCACCCCGTCTGTGTTACGAAGCGCTTGACTTTTGGACCATTGGGACTGACTATAGCGTCATCAACGGGCGGAAACATGAAATATGTCAAAATGCAGCACTATCATGCGCAGATCAGCCTTATAACATGTCATTTATATGCAGTGTTGGGCACGTTACTTTAAAAAAGTAATTAGTTATAGTTACTAGTTACTTATCAAAAAAAGTAACTGAGTTAGTAACTGAATTACTTCATTATAAAAGTAACTAGTTACTAGGGAAAGTAACTATTGCGTTACTTTTTACCACGGTGCAGTGGGCTAGCCGTGGTGTCAGTCAGCCAAATGTGACAAGGAAAAGCTTACCCACTGCCAGATTAGAAGATAAATGTGCCATCTAGGGGACCAGTGTCCCTATCAGGAAGAAAATAATTTGGATTTGCAGGGAACGTTTCATATTTATTGCACTTCAACAGACCACAACTGGTATACAGTACATACTGTACTTCAAGTATTTTCTTCATTACAAAAGTAAACATTTAACAATATGAAGTGCTTTTAAATCTTTGTTGTGTAAATTAAATAAATCAAACTGTCACACAACTTCAACTGGTAGACAGACTGTAACTTCAAGTATTTTCAACACAACAAAAGTAAACAGTTAAACAATATGAAGTGCTTTTAAAGTAGTACTGAAATCCATCCATACACTCCTTCCTAACACTCATCCATCCATGCATGCATTCATTCATCCAGCCAACCCAGTCATCTAACCATCCTAGCCATTAAACCAGTGATTGTATCTTAAAAGCAGAAGCTTTTCAAACTTCTGGTCAGAGAGCCTGTTCCTCTTTGGAGTGAAGACGAGCTTCCCCAGGCTAAACAGTCTCTCTACGGGGGCGCTGGATGGAGTGGCTGCATTGTATTTGAGTGAAATTTTCTTTATCCGTGGAAATCCATTAAGAGTGTCCATCCCTTGTCCTCCTGATTTGAGATAATCCATAACTTCACTTTCAGCAGTAGCAGAGGGGTCATCCTCATCCTCAAAGGAAAATAACTCCTCTATGGCTGAGTCAGTGAGTGCTGGTGTGCTGGTAGTACTGGTAGTTTGCTGGTCTTCGTCTTGGACACTTTTCCGGCACTCTGCCAGCAGACTTGCCTTGGCCTTATCCTTCCTGTCCTGTGTCCGCAGCCAACGTAGTTTAAACCTGGGCAGAGTCACAGCAGCCAAGACAGCATTGTCGCTTTCCAGCACCTCTGCAAATCTTGTTTTGATTGCCTGAAATGATACATAATGCAAAGAGCATATTATACTGACTGTCTTACACACACACACACACACACACACACACACACACACACACACACACACACACACACACACACACTAATAGCATTACACATTAACCATATTTAAAAACTTTTCATAATGTATGGATGCATTTAATGTATTTAAAGATAAATACTAGTTCTTACCTTGACAACTGCCTCTGGGAGGTCAACAAGGATTTGCAGGCCACTCTTCAGTTCCAGGGTCTTGAACATCAGTGTCTCGAGCGTGGGTAGGAGTGTGCCATGGAAACAGTGGTCTTCTCCCTGAAGAATGTCTAAGGCCACTGTTAGTGGCTTCATTACACTACAGTACTCCCTGATGAACTGATGCTCTTGTTCAGTGATGGCTTTCAACCCGAACTTGGAGGAGATGGTGTTCAGCTCGACTATAGGGATCTCACAGATTCGAACAAGGGCATCATAGAACGAGTTCCATCTTGTAGTGCAAGGGACTAGCAGCTTCCTTGCGATGACATCATCCACGGTCTCTGCGGCCACCGTTGAACGGCTAGCCTTGTTCCATAAGCCTGTGCATTTTGTCGTAGCACTTCTGTATATTGCTTTTGCTTCTGGTCTTGACAGTAGCCACTTGTCAACATCAGTACATGAAACCAGGTTTAATGTGTGCGATGCACATCTCTGATGTGGCGGCAAAGTAATCACAGCATCATCACCAACACTGTTTTGCAAGACATCATTAATGTTCATAAAAGTCACCTCATCCTCATCCTCCCCAGAGTCATCCTCCTTGGCTGGCTGGTACATTTTGAAGGCCTTGACGAAATTAGAGCCATTATCCGTGACAGTTGATGTTATTTTGTGGGATATGCCATAGGATGAGTGAATGTAGTCAAGTTCAGTTGCAATACTGTCGTGAGTATGACGCCCCTTGAATCGTCTGCATGCCAGGGCTGCTTTCCTTCGTTCCATGCTATGTGGATGAATCCAATGCGCGGTCACGCCAAGATAGCTTTTATTATGTGCAGTCCAAATGTCTGCAGTTGTAGAGACATATTCTAACTCTTCAAATTTATTTTGGAGCTCGGCATTCATTTTGGCGTACTCGGCGTCTATATATTTAGAAAACGTCTTTCTGCATGGCGGACCGGCCCCTCCTCTCGCCGGTATTTTGGCAATTAGGGCTCTGAAGGAGTCAGAATCAACTGTTGATAACGGAAGCATGTTCTCAACAACATACCTGCCTATCATTCCGTTCAGTTCAGTCTGTGTCACAAGTTTTTGTGGAGCTGACGCAGAAAAATCCAGCTTTAGCTGCTTGGACGGCGTGGCTCCGTGTCCTTCTTTGTTAGCGGAGCTCACGTTTGCCACACCTGGCCTGCTATCATCATCAACGGTTTTAGCCACTAGTTTTGTAGAAGCGTGTGCCGTTGAGAGATGCTTCATCAGGTTAGAGTTGCTTACAACGGACGTGGACAAACGTTTAGCTCCGGGACATAAAGTACACATCACATGTACGTTTTTACATTTTACCTCAATGAAGTTGAAATAGTGCCTGTATTTCCACCGTGAAAACGCCACGTTCACCTCAGAACACTCGGGACTCGCCATTGCTCTCTGATAGTTTGAGTGTGTGTGTGGTGCTGTGCGCGCGTGTGGTTTGTGTGTAGAAACATCCGCACAACACTGAACTATGGTTGGCTCTACCATACCCAATCATGATCACTTAAGCGGTTGTCTCGCCCCTCCCCTCCCCAGCAATCAAAAACACCGTTGCAGCTGTGACTGAGGTCGGATGACAATGAGAAGCTTCAGTAAAGTAACTAGTAACGCGCCGCATTGAATTACCGGTAACGGTAACGGCGTTATAACGATGGAAATAGTAATCATTTAGATTACCCGTTACTGAAAAAAGTAACGTCGTTAGTAACGCCGTTTATTCTAACGCCGTTATTCACATCACTGTTTATATGTATATAACAGCACAGATATATTTTTATGGCGTTACGAAATCCGATGTGACAGGAACACTGGAGAAACAGCCGCTGTCCACTGCATTAGTTAATAAAGGTTAAAAAAAAGTTTAGTTTTTTCCCCCCTATGAAAGCATTTATAGACATGCTTTTATGTCATGTATGCGTTATTATGCTTTGGACCTCCGCGTTAGCGAGGAGAGGCGCGTGCAGCGGCCGGGGAGAGTGCACTCTTTCCGGATAGACATTTATGCATGCTCTCGGGGTTCGAAACATAACTTCCCGGGGTGCCAGCGGGGTGGTTGACCGTATAGCGATGGTGAAGTTAGCAAAGCAGTATTGCGTTTTTACCACCTTCCTAGCCGGTGTTATTAATGGACAAAGACGGTGCCCGGGGCACACTCTTTGCGGGTTAATAACGTCGCTTTACCGGGGCTTACGGTGAAAATTCAAATGTGTCCGGACAGGGGAGAGGACAGGGAATCTGAAACCATTTGAATGGTGTCGATACGACATTCCTATCACGATCGACACAGCTAGGAGCGACTGCCCTCCATCAAAAATGGCACATATATAGTACTTATACATGTAATAGTACATAATAACAACTGCTCGGATAGGATTGCGGGTTGTTTTGGTTTAATACGTGCCATAGCTGTAAATAAAACATGGACATAGGTCATGCGCGTCTATCATGCACACATCAGCCTAACGTTAGATAGATAACTTCACATTAAATATGTCTATCATCATCCGCTGTCAAACGCCACAGGTAATCTTTTATTTCTAAACAGGAATGTACATCTCGATGTGAATCGCGCTCCTTATGGGATGGCTGTGCTTGACGCTTCCATGGGGCGCTGCATAGGCACAATATCGGCATAATAGCGATCTTTCTTTGTAATGCTTGTTGTAAAGAAAAGGTCTATAATGCATTGAAATGACATTAGTACATCAGACATTAGACATCAGACATGGAAATATGTCAATGCGCGGCTGTCATGCACAAATCAGCTTGTAACGTTAGACACACAGCACATCGGCATAATAACGTTTTGTTGTTGTTGTGCTTGTTATAAAGGAAAGGTCTATAATGCATTTAAATGAATGATACAACCCATTAATAATATTACCTAATAACAACTGCTCGGATTAGATTGCGGGTGCCAAAAATGCGCATCATGTACAAGTCAGACGAACGTTTGATAGATAACTTTACATACTGTATGTGGACCATCATCCGCTGTCAAACGCCACAGGTAATAATTGATTTATGATTGTACATCTCTGAAATGCTCGACTGTCATGCAGCGTTGCGTTACTGTAACGTTAGACACAGCACCGACATAAAAGCGATATTTTGGTTATGCTTGTTATAAATAAAAGGTCTATAATGCATTGTAATGACATTGAACTAAGATAATACGATGGTTATCATAATTTTTCAAGTCTTTAATTACAAGTAATTCCAGAAAAAGTAAATGACATTTCAGGCTCGCTTCCGTATTACGAGAGCGAAAAGAACATTTCTGTAGACGTTTCGCAATGCATGCCGGAAGGGAGTCTCATGGCTCCGAATCGAACGAGGGTCAAGATTTGCTCAGAACGGAGCCAACCCTAACCCTAACCCTATCCCTAACCCTAAATGAGTAATGAATTGGGACGCCACTACGGCTACACGTGAACGCGCAAAACAGAGATTAGGGGTGAAAACGGAGCCAGAGTGGTGAATTGGGATTCACCCTATGAGTACAAGAATCAAGAGTTTTTTCGAGTCTGCATTTATCCTAAGGTCATTAGTTACCTTAAGCCAGTGGTTCTCAACCTTTTTTGGGCCAGCGCCCCCCTGTCCATTATCCAGGCCTCTTACCGCCCCCCCCCATTTAAAAAAGTAGGCTTATTTTCTTCCCTAAATTAATGTTGACTAATATTCTGTGTTATATAATTTAAAAAGCATGTCACTGAATGCCAAATAATAGATTGGATTTAACTGGGCAGTTGGAACATTATCATTAGTTTACCAGAGAGCAGAAAAGCCATGTGAATGTGAATACAAATGCTGTTTCTGAGTGTTAAACAAACTCAGACAACATCAGAGAATACAAACAGACTGCTACAGAACAGCAGCAATTTCACACATGTCCGATGCAGAACAAACAGTAGGCTGCAGAACTGTACATTACAACTAACATTGTTAGTTTTTTTAAGTGTGCTGGTGTTGCATTTCTCAAAATTGCTGTTTTATGATGCTAATATTTATTCATTTTTGATTGGACTTTGGGGGGGGATCACAATATGGCGGCAAACGCTAGGGGGCTATTATTTTTAATATTTTATTTAGTATTCTATGGTATTATTTTCATAAGCCGACCACTTCGAATTTCTCATATCAAAACATATCAAAACATAACAAAGTTCCAAAGTTCAGAGCTCTGTGATCTGGGAGCGCTCAGAGATGGGCGCTCTGACTGAAAACACGGTTTTGTCCGAGCGAACTGACCGTTCGTGCATTTACGAACGTACCCGTAATAACACTGCTGACAGCTGATCAATACAAAAGACGCTGCAGCTGATGCGTTCGTTTCCAGGACATCACAAGAGGAGCAACATATCACAAAAAAGCGATTGTATATTTTAGTTTGCAAACACATTGCAATGCTAACCTGTTCGGTTCTAGTAGGGTTAAATGCTATATTCTGGTCAGCCTGGTTGTAAAGCAAGCCATGCTAACCCATCGCTAGTTCAAACAGACCGTAGTAGACTTTAAACAACAAAGAGACACGGAATTCATCATGATTATTATTTTCTTGCGCAGTGAGAGTGAATCCCCAGGTCTCGAAAGACCTCGGATTCAAACTGAACTTTTCCTCCCCTGAGCCAGTCATTTTATTACCAAACAGAAAGACACACATACAGGAAGACACACACACAGGGGAGGGGGGGCCAAGCCCCGTGAGGAAGCCCACATTGCTAAGAACATACATGGAAAAGGGGGAGGCAGTCTGATGAACAAAACAGTGTTTTTAACATAAACACTAACCTGGGAATGTAAGCAGTTTCATGGAAATGTCTACTTAACATATACATTCCCATGGACTGCTCTGCCCAACACAAACATTCTCATGGAAATGTACAGCGTTTAGCAAAATCAGATTTACGACAGGGCCCCTCTGACAACACAATGTCAGGAAGGGAAACTACCCAGGCTGGGATAGAAGATAAGGAGTGGAAAGGGGCCTTGTATAGTTGTGCTTAAGAAGCACACAGTTGAATTCTCAGAATAGAACAGAAATGTATAGAGTACATGGACTTAATGTACTCTTCAAAACATCCACAACATTATGAAAACTTAATTCAAACCTATCATAACCTCAGAATGGCACTAGGGATAACACCCACAACAACACTTAACAGTAATACATTTATGTAATATACTGTGATGAACCTGCGAGGGGAGGGGACATTCGTAGCTGATTTCTCTAGGTTTGATTATTGGTAAGCGACAGAGAACTTTCAGGACTGGTTTATTACGATCGCTTTTTTGAGATAGGTTGTTCCTGCTGTGATGTTCTGGTATGGTGGTATGGTATTAGCACTCATTTTAACTAAATTAAATAAGCTGTATTGAAAGGAAGCGAACGAAGCGAACGCAACAATTACAATGAGCCCACAAACTGAAACATATGTCACTCAAGCATAGCCTACAAGGAAAACACTCATAGAAGTTGGACATTGGTCAACATGATGTTACAGATGGGATGAACCGGGGTTCTTTCTATCGTAGCATAGTATTGCAATTTCTGCACTGTACATGAACTGTCAAGATTCTTCTACAATGCAGCTTACCCAGACACATTGGAAACTATCAAAAGCTCTGCCTTTGCTAGTTTTTAGCTTCTCCATCTTCTTGATGACACTCACTTTTATTTTTTTGGGGGGCTGCGCTACGTGTGTCTGCGTCACAGAGCCCGGCCAAGTTCAGAGCGCTCAGAGATGGGTGCTCTGACTGAAAACACGGTTTGTCCGAGCGAACTGACCATTCGTGCATTTACGAATGTGCCCGTAATAACACAGCTGTTTTTCATGAGAAAAATACTTTTCAACGCCCCCCTTTAAAAAATATTTGTTCCAGCGCCCCCCGATGTTGTCTGAACGCCCCCGTTGAGAAACGATGCCTTAAGCAAAGTGGTTTCTGTGCTGTGGTATGATCGGAAACCTGACTGAAGTGGGTCATACCTATTATTTAAGACTAAGAATTCATGAAGCTGTTTGTACACTGCCTTTTCTAAAATGTTGCTTAGAAAAGTGAGATTGGATATTGGTCTACAATTTTTGGGATCAGAAGGATCTACGTAGGTTACTTTTCTTCAGGGTGACGTGATTTTTCCTAGCATTTCGCATTGCCAAGTTAAAGGCAGATAGATGTTCTTTAAAAATATTCTGATCAACCTGTAATTTGCTCTTTCTCCATCTGCGCTCAGCTTTCCTACATGTTCTCTTAAGGAGATTTATTTCACTGTTACGCCATGGTGCTCTCCTCTTGGCTCCAACCTTTTTTAGTTTGGTAGGTGCCAGGGAGTCTAGGGCCATTTTTACTTTATTGTTAAAGGTAATTACTAAGTCGTTTTCATATAACGTGGGAGTTGTGTGATTACTGTTCATTAAAGCTTTGAAATTCTCAGCCACTGCAGGGGTAAGATAACGTTTTTTAGCAACACGTTCAGCATTGCTTTCAGCTTTACGTGTTACAATGGTAAAGAAAATACAGAAATGGTCAGAGAGGGCCAGGTCGCTGATACCTGATATTGAGACCTCAAGACCCTTTGTAATCACAAGATCAAGGGTATGGCCATGATTGTGAGTGGGTTCATTGACATGTTGGATAAAATCCATTGATTTCAAGAGGTCAATAAAATCCCTAGCCCTCAATTATCAACATGAAAATTAAAATCTCCAGTGATAATAATCCTATCATAGTTGGGATGGATAATGGATAGGAACTCAGGTAGGAAGGTAGGGGCTGGTTTCGGCGGCCTGTATACAGTTACCGTTAGAATAGGTGGTTGGCATGCCATAACTGTGGCATGATATTCAAAGGAGGAGAATATATCAAAGGATATGCTCTTGCAATTTAGATTATTTGAAGCCATGGTAGCTGTTCCTCCCCCTTTTTTCCATTTCTGATTGAATGGAAAAAACTGTAGTTGGGGGGAGATGCCTCAATAAGGGCTGCTGCTCCATTTGTATCTAGCCAGGTTTCTGTGAGCAGCATACAGTCGAGTTTTCTATCACAAATGAGCTCATTTATGATAAATGTTTTTTTGTTCAATAGGGACCTGATATTCAAAATTGCCATGGAGATGTCATTTTGACACTGGGACTGACTCGAGGGAATACTTAATGAAATGGGTAATAAGTTTCTCATATTTGCGCCATGTATTACCTTATTTGTGGTGGTGGGAGTCCGGTGGGAGACAATAGTCTGGATGGCATGTTTGGTGTTAGAGGAATGGATCGGACTCATCCCACATCAGGTTCGACTGGGCGCCGGCCAGGTCCAGGGCTAGACAGCGAGGTCCATGGACAGGGACAGCAGGCGGGCACCATACCTGTTTGGATGAAACTTATCTCTCGCAAACAGATCTCTACGGTTAAAGAATGTGGTGAAATTGTCTATGAATGGGATTTGCATACGACAGCAGTATCCCTGTAGCCAAAGGTGAAGACTTCGAATTCTACTGTATTTGGTGTCGCCATACCTGGGACTCGGGAAGGGGCCCGAGATGATGCAGGTCTTACCTGTGTCTTTGACGGTGGTGATGAGGGCTCGGAAGTCGTCCTTCAGCTCCTCCGACCTCTCCCGTCCAATGTCGTTGGCCCCCACGTGGACGATGACGGAGGTGGCCTGGGGGTCTTCTTCCACCAGCATCGGGACGACCGCGGCGACGTCCCTCACCTTGGCACCTGGGAGGCAGAGGGTTCTGGCCTTCGGGACTGCAACATGGCGGACCATGGACGAGCCTATTACAAGCACAGAGGGGGTGGGGGGGGGAGAAGAGCAGGGGCGGGGGGGGGAGGAGACATGAACTGTAGTTTCCTCTGCTGGCGGCGTGATGGACCTGTAGGGGGCACAGGGTGGGAGAGGGGGAGAGAGAGAGGGAGGGGGGGGGGGGTGGTGCAGGCCCTGGCTCTCTTCGCCTTCGGTGTGGACTGGTAGCTCTGCAGCGCCCCGAAGCTGTTCCGCAGCAGGAGGGCCTCAGGGGGGTTGGTGCCAGAGGAGTCGATGGTACGACTCCTCTTCCTGACGGTGGTCCAAGTCTCTAGTGATGTAGGGACAGAGTGAGTTTCACCTAGGATGGGGCTTACAGGTGGAGGTGGAGGCTTTGATGTTGATGTTGTGGTCTGTGTGCTTTCTGTGTCTGTAATTATTGTTTCATGTAATGTGTCAAAAAATTAATTAAGAAGCGACTCCCCTTGTCTGATCTGGTGGAGAGTTGTGATTCGTCCCTTCATCTCCTCAACCTGGAGGCTAAGCTCCAGGCAACGCCGGCAAGCCATGAAAGAGAAAAGTAGTGTTATTTGCAGAGAGAGAGAAAAACAATTTGATTATGGTGAGCTAGGAGTATTACGGAAATATGTGATATAAGAGTATATAAGGTTGTTAGTAATTCGGGGAGGTATCCCGATAAAAAACGCCCGTTTAAAAAGTGTAAAGGTGGCTAGCTGGTTAGCCGCAGTAGCTAGCTAATAACGCTGGTAATCCCGACTCAGCCTCCCGGCGTCGGATTCGGAGGAACGAGGTCCTGATGTTATATAGGATAGGAAAGCTATTCATTTACAAAAAATGCTTTCTCAATAGAGCTCGGTATAGATAGCAGTTTTTAAGATTCTAAGAGCTGTCGAACTAGAGCAGAAAACAAACACACGTCGTGATGTTTATAAACAGACCAACAGTTTAACATAAAGTCACAAGTGCCATCTATAATGGTAACAAATAAAAACAGTATCCTTCACAGTAACAACAAACCCATTGGTCTCAGGATACCTCTGAGCCTCTGAGCCTCTTCTGCTTCTTCTCTTTCAGCCAGCTGCTGAGACAAACTAGCCTGTTTACATGTTCAGAGCTCAAGGCTGCCCTCTTTTTTGCACTATGTTGTCTGCAAGGGAGAAAAGTCTCTCACAAGGGACAGAAGTGGCAGGGCAGGCCAAATAAAAAACGAAACCTTTTTTTGTTGTTGATTAAAATGCGTTATTTGTTCTGTAATTAATTAATAGAAATTAACGCGTTAAAGTCCCAGCCCTAATTTAGATCCATACATAACTCGCTCTACCAAAGCAAGTTAGTGAGTGGAGCATCGGAGGTTACTGTAGACTGTCAGATATAAAATACAGTACAGTATTCATAATTTTTTTTGATTGATTGATTGAAAACCTTTATTGTCCCCAATGGGGAAATTTTGTTGTCAAACAGCTCAGTTAGGGCAGAAAACATTCAATACAGAAAACAGAAAAACATTCAATAAAATACATAAAACAGTGCAGGCTCAATAAGTAAAAAGTTCCAAAAGTTCCAGCTCCAGGTCTCCCCCACCCTGCAGGGCCTGGTTGTAGAGTCGGAGTGCAGCTGGAACAAAGGACTGTCCAAATCTTTTTGTACTTTGACGGGGGAGAACAAATCTGTGGCTGAACTTGCTCCTCATCCCTGCCAGCTCGCAGTACATCGGGTGGGAGGGATTGGCCAGCATGGCCGCCAGTTTTTTCCCCATCCTCTGTTCTGCCACCACCATAAGCAATGGTGTAGTGAGTGAGTTTTATTTGTATTTTTACCAGTGTTACTTATGCAATGTGTTTATTTCTTCAGGAAGTGATGGAAAACCTGAAGAAACAGATGATGGGCGAGATGAAAGCCCTCGCTATCCTGAAGGTCAAATCTGTTTTACAATTTAGACATCCATGGTTTGGTTGTTACTTAACATTTGTACTGCTCATGTCATGTGTGTCACAAACTAACAGTTTTGTTTGATTAGAAATGTTTTGTTTTATTTCAGGGTCAAATAAAGACGATAAAAGAAGAATTACACCGGGAGCACACGAACACAGAGGAGGCCAGACGGCAGCTTCAGACAGAGTTTGAGGAGGTGTCGTCTGCTACCAGGCAACTGGAGATTGAAATGGAGGAACTGAGAATTATTTACGATGACAAATCGGAGGTAAACATAAATGAGATGACGACACTCATATGTATTGAAAGCAACTGGAGATTTGTGGTGATTGGTCAAAGTTATTATGGATCTGATCAGATTTGTGGTGATTGGTTAAAGTTGTTATGGATCTGATCAGATTTCCTGTGATGTTATGAACAGTGTGGTAATGACTGTAGACCAAGGCAGAGGACTCAATCTCACCACTCGGGACAAAAGCTTCATCCCAAAGAATCCAAGAGATCGGTCCGTTGGCAGACAGTTCGTAGGGAGGCAGATAATCCAATACGGGGTGGGGTAGGCAAGGCAGGGTTAGGTTCACAGGTAGCCAGACTAATAGGAGGCAGATAATCCAATAGGGAAAAAGCAAAAGACAAACTCAAAAAAACTAACAAGGATCAAAAACCAGGGGGGTATTCCATCAACATTGCTAAAGGAAAATCCAGGCAAGACTTGAAAAATAAGCCTCGATTTTCCTTTATTCACGTTGATGGAATACCCACCCAAGAAAACAAGATATCACTAGGACGATCGATGGGACGTTCTGACACTAAGTTACAAAGACAAACTGGCAACGGGACAGGAAACAAACAGACTAAATACACAGGGGATGATGATGAGGAACAGGTGAAACCAACCAGGGTGGGGCAGACAAACACACAAGGGCAGGTAGGGAAGTGTCTGAAACCAGACAAGGTGAGAGACACCAAAAATAAACAGGAAACAATAAATGAATGACATGAAACAAAGACCAACAAAACTAAGGAAAAGGATGAGACGTTACGAACGGTCAACTGTCGGATCTGGTGAAGAGGATCTGGCCTTGGTCAAGTTTTTCTGGCAGCAGAGAGAGGGTCTGTCAAGCCTTACTGCAGGGGATTGATTGTCCATTTCTTTTTCCATTCAGAACATTTCAAGTTTGACAGAGAAACTCAGTGAGATTCAGTGTGAACATAAAAAGACATCTGAAGGTTTGGAAGCAGAGAGGAACCTTGAATTTGACCACTTGAATGCTGTCAAGGTAAGATAAATAAAAAGGTAAGATAAATAAAAAAAACTAATAAAATGTATTAGTGTTCAATTTAGCAAAATAGTGAAACGAATACTGGTGTTTTG
>NC_137686.1:2568619-2696119 GCF_963989245.1 Nansenia antarctica | reverse complement strand
TATGCCCCCTGTCGGGTGGGTGTGTGTGTGGGTGTGTGTGTGTGTGTGTGTGGGGGGGGGGGGGGTGGGTGTGTGTGCTTGTGTGTGGGTGTGGGTCTGCGTGCGTGTGTGTGTGTGTGTGTGTGGGTGGGTGTGTGTCTGCATGCGTGCGTGTGTGTGTGTGTGTTTGTCGGTGCATCCACTTTTGTCTTACGAGGCGCCCAGACACTATATTGTATTCACTCCCTCTGCACCGTACAACATTCACCACACAGAGTCGCCTATACACACTATCACCAGAGACCCATGAATATTGGGTAAACTGAACTGAAATCAGTTCACCTGAGGTCCCGTAGGATCCCCCACGATCCCGACCCGGAAACCACTTCCTGTCATACGCCCCCTGTCCTGTCATACGCGCCCTGTCCTGTCATACGCCCCCTGTCCTGTCATACACCCCCTGTCCTGTCTGTCATACGCCCCCTGTCCTGTCATAAGCCCCCTGTCCTGTCATACGCCCCCTGTCCTGTCATACGCCCCCTGTCCTGTCATACGCCCCCTGTCCTGTCAGACGCCAACTGTCCTGTCATCCGCCCCCTGTCCTGTCTGTCATACGCCCCCATTCCTGTGAGACGCCCCCTATCCTGTCATACCCCCCCTGTCCTGTCACACGCCTCTTGTCCTGTCTGTCATACACCCCCTGTCCTGTCTGTCATACGCCACCTGTCCTGTCCTGTCATACGCCCCCTGTCCTGTCATACACCCCCTGTCCTGTCCTGTCATATGCCCCCTGTCGTGTCTGTCATACGCCCCCTGTCCTGTCATACGCCCCCTGTCCTGTCTGTCATACGCCCCCTGTCCTGTCATACGCCCCCCTGTCGTGTCTGTCATACGCCCCCTGTCCTGTCATACGCCCCCTGTCCTGTCAGAAGCCCCCTGTCCTGTCATATGCCCCCTGTCCTGTCCTGTCATATGCCCCCTGTCCTGTCCTGTCATATGCCCCCTGTCCTGTCCTTTCATATGCCCCCTGTCCTGTCCTGTCATATGCCCCCTGTCCTGTCCTGTCATATGCCCCCTGTCCTGTCCTTTCATACCCCCCCTGTCCTATTTGTTATAAGCCCCCTGTCCTGTCATACGCCCCCTGTCCTGTCAGACGCGCCCTGTCCTGTCATACGCCCCCTGTCCTGTCCTGTCATGTGCCCCCTGTCCTGTCATACGCCCCCTGTCCTGTCTGTCATACGCCCCCTGTCCTGTCCTGTAATACGCCCCCTGTCCTGTCTGTCATACACCCCTATCCTGTCATACAACCCCTGTCCTGTCATACATCCCCTGTCCTGTTATACGCCCCCTGTCCTGTCATACGCCCCCTATCCTGTCATACGCCCGCTGTCCTGTCAGACGCCCCCTGTCCTGTCATACCCCCCCCTATCCTGTCATACGCCCCCTGTCCTGCCTGTCATACGCCCCCTGTCCTGTCATACGTCCCCTTTCCTGTCATACGCCCCCTCTCCTGTCTGTCATACCCCCCTGTCCTGTCTGTCATACACGTACTGTCCTGTCATACGCCCCCTGTCCTGTCTGTCATACGCCCCCTGTCCTGTTATACGTCCCCTGACCTGTCTGTCATACGCCCCCTGTCCTGTCTCACGCCCCCAGTCCTGTCATACGCCCCCTGTCCTGTCAGTAGCCCCCTGTCCTGTCCTGTCATATGCCCCCTGTCCTGTCCTGTCATATGCCCCCTGTCCTGTCCTTTCATACCCCCCCCTGTCCTATGTGTCATACGCCTGTCATACGTCCCCTGTCCTGTCATACATCCCCTGTCCTGTTATACGCCCCCTGTCCTGTCATACGCCCTCTGTCCTGTCATATGCTCCCTGTCCTGTCAGACGCCCCCTGTCCTGTCATACGCCCCCTGTCCTGTCCTGTCATATGCCCCCTGTCCTGTCATACGCCCCCTGTCCTGTCTGTCATACGCCCCCTGTCCTGTCCTGTAATACGCCCCCTGTCCTGTCTGTCATACACCCCTATCCTGTCATACGCCCCCTGTCCTGTCATACATCCCCTGTCCTGTTATAGGCCCCCTGTCCTGTCATACGCCCCCTGTCCTGTCATACGACCCCTGTCCTGTCATACGCCCCCTGTCCTGTCTGTCATACGCCCCCAGTCCTGTCATACGCCCCCTGTCTTGTCAGACGCCCCCTGTCCTGTCATACGCCCCCTGTCCTGTCATACGCCCCCTGTCCTGTCCTATCATATGCCCCCTGTCCTGTCCTGTCATATGCCCCCTGTCCTGTCCTTTCATACCCCCCCTGTCCTGTTTGTCATACATCCCCTGTCCTGTTATACGCCCCCTGTCCTGTCATATGCCCCATGTCCTGTCAGACTCCCCCTGTCCTGTCATACGCCCCCTGTCCTGTCCTGTCATATGCCCCCTGTCCTGTCATACGCCCCCTGTCCTGTCCTGTCATATGCCCCCTGTCCTGTCATACGCCCCCTGTCCTGTCTGTCATACGCCCCCTGTCCTGTCCTGTAATACGCCCCCTGTCCTGTCTGTCATACACCCCTATCCTGTCATACGGCTCGTGTCCTGTCATACATCCCCTGTCCTGTTATACGCCCCCTGTCCTGTTATACGCCCCCTGTCCTGTCAGACGCCCCCTTTCCTGTCATACCTCCCCTGTCCTGTCATACGCCCCCTGTTCTGTCCTGTCATACGCCCCCTGTCCTGTCATACGCCCCCTGTCCTGTCAGACGCCAACTGTCCTGTCATCCGCCCCCTGTCCTGTCTGTCATACGCCCCCATTCCTGTGAGACGCCCCCTATCCTGTCATACCCCCCCTGTCCTGTCACACGCCTCTTGTCCTGTCTGTCATACACCCCCTGTCCTGTCTGTCATACGCCACCTGTCCTGTCCTGTCATACGCCCCCTGTCCTGTCATACACCCCCTGTCCTGTCCTGTCATATGCCCCCTGTCGTGTCTGTCATACGCCCCCTGTCCTGTCATACGCCCCCTGTCCTGTCTGTCATACGCCCCCTGTCCTGTCATACGCCCCCCTGTCCTGTCCTGTCATATGCCCCCTGTCGTGTCTGTCATACGCCCCCTGTCCTGTCATACGCCCCCTGTCCTGTCAGAAGCCCCCTGTCCTGTCATATGCCCCCTGTCCTGTCCTGTCATATGCCCCCTGTCCTGTCCTGTCATATGCCCCCTGTCCTGTCCTTTCATATGCCCCCTGTCCTGTCCTGTCATATGCCCCCTGTCCTGTCCTGTCATATGCCCCCTGTCCTGTCCTTTCATACCCCCCCTGTCCTATTTGTTATAAGCCCCCTGTCCTGTCATACGCCCCCTGTCCTGTCAGACGCGCCCTGTCCTGTCATACGCCCCCTGTCCTGTCCTGTCATGTGCCCCCTGTCCTGTCATACGCCCCCTGTCCTGTCTGTCATACGCCCCCTGTCCTGTCCTGTAATACGCCCCCTGTCCTGTCTGTCATACACCCCTATCTTGTTATACGCCCCCTGTCCTGTTATACGCCCCCTGTCCTGTCATACGCCCCCTGTCCTGTCAGGCGCCCCCTGTCCTGTCATACCCCCCCTATCCTGTCATACGCCCCCTATCCTGTCTGTCATACGCCCCCTGTCCTATCCTGTCATACGCCCCCTGTCCTGTCATACATCCCCTGTCCTGTTATACACCCCCTGTCCTGTCATACCCCCCTATCCTGTCATACGCCCCCTGTCCTGCCTGTCATACGCCCCCTGTCCTGTCATACGCCCCCTGTCCTGTCTGTCATACTCCCCTGTCCTGTCTGTCAAACACCCCCTGTCCTGTCCTGTCATACGCCCCCTGTCCTGTCTGTCATACGCCCCCTGTCCTGTCTTACACCCCCAGTCCTGTCATACGCCCCCTGTCCTGTCAGACGCCCCCTGTCCTGTCATATGCCCCCTGTCCTGTCCTGTCATATGCCCCCTGTCCTGTCCTGTCATATGCCCCCTGTCCTGTCCTTTCATACCCCCCCTGTCCTATGTGTCATACGCCCCCTTTCCTGTCATACGTCCCCTGTCCTGTCATACATCCCCTGTCCTGTCATACGCCCCCTGTCCTGTCATACGCCCCCTGTCCTGTCCTGTCATATGTCCCCTGTCCTGTCCTGTCATATGCCCCCTGTCCTGTCATACGCCCCCTGTCCTGTCTGTCATACACCCCTATCCTGTCATACGCCCCCTGTCCTGTCTTACACCCCCAGTCCTGTCATACGCCCCCTGTCCTGTCAGACGCCCCCTGTCCTGTCATATGCCCCCTGTCCTGTCCTGTCATATGCCCCCTGTCCTGTCCTGTCATATGCCCCCTGTCCTGTCCTTTCATACCCCCCCTGTCCTATGTGTCATACGCCCCTTTTCCTGTCATACGTCCCCTGTCCTGTCATACATCCCCTGTCCTGTTATACGCCCCCTGTCCTGTCATACGCCCCCTGTCCTGTCAGACGCCCCCTGTCCTGTCATATGCCCCCTGTCCTGTCCTGTCATATGCCCCCTGTCCTGTCATATGCCCCCTGTCCTGTCCTTTCATACACCCCCTGTCCTGTCATACCACCCCTGTCCTGTTTGTCATACACCCCTATCCTGTCATACGCCCCCTGTCCTGTCTGTCATACGCCCCTGTCCTGTCTGTCAGACGCCCCCTGTCCTGTCTGTCATACGCCCCTTGTCCTGTCTGTCATACGCCCCCTGTCCTGTCATACACCCCCTGTCCTGTCTGTCATACGCCCCCTGTCCTGTCTGTCATACGCCCCTGTTCTGTCATACACCCCCTATCCCGTCCTGTCATACGCCCCCTGTCCTGTCAGATGCCCCCTGTCCTGTCATACGCCCCCTGTCCTGTCATACCCCCCCTGTCCTGTCATACGCCCCCTGTCCTCTCATACGCCCTCTGTCCTGTCCTGTCAGATACCCCATGTCCTGTCATACCTCCCCTGTCCTGTCATACCATCCCTGTCCTGTCATACCCCCCCTGTCCTGTCATACGCCCCCTGTCCTGCCTTTCATACGCCCCCTGTCCTGTCATACGCCCACTGTCCTGTCATACGCCCCCTCTCCTGTCCTGTCATACGCCCCCTGTCCTGTCTGTCATACCCCCCTGTCCTGTCCTGTCAGATGCCACCTGTCCTGTCATACGCCCCCTGTCCTGTCCTGTCATATGCCCCCTGTCCTGTCATACGCCCCCTGTCCTGTCCTGTCATATGCCCCCTGTCCTGTCCTGTCATACACCCCCTGTCCTTTCATACACCCCCTGTCCTTTCATACGCCCCCTGTCTTGTCGGTCATACGCCCCCTGTCCTGGCCTGTCATACGCCCCCTGTCCTGTCATACGCCCCCCTGTCCTGTCCTGTCATACGCCCCCCTGTCCTGTCCTGTCATATGCCCCCTGTCCTGTCATACGCCCCCCTGTCCTGTCTGTCATATGCCCCTGTCCTGTCCTGTAATACGCCCCCTGTCCTGTCTGTCATACGCCCCTGTCCTGTCTGTCAAACGCCCCCTGTCCTGTCTGTCATACGCCCCTTGTCCTGTCTGTCATACGCCCCCTGTCCTGTCATACACCCCCTGTCCTGTCATACACCCCCTGTCCTGTTTGTCATACGGCCCCTGTCCTGTCTGTCATACGTCCCCTGTCCTGTCTGTCGTACGCCCCCTGTCCTGTCCTGTCATACGCCCCTTGTCCTTTCATACACCCCCTGTCCTGTCATACCCCCCTGTCCTGTTTGTCATACGCCCCTGTTCTGTCATACGCCCCCTGTCCTGTCTGTTATACGCCCCCTGTCCTGTCCTGTCATACGCCCCCAGTCCTGTCATACGCCCCCTGTCCTGTCAGACGCCCCCTGTCCTGTCATACGCCCCCTGTCCTGTCCTGTCATATGCCCCCTGTCCTGTCCTGTCATATGCCCCCTGTCCTGTCATACGCCCCCTGTCCTGTCTGGCAGACGCCCCCTGTCCTGTCATATGCCCCCTGTCCTGTCATACGCCCCCTGTCCTGTCTGTCATACGCCCCCTGTCCTGTCTGTCATACGCCCCTTGTCCTGTCTGTCATACGCCCCTTGTCCTTTCATACCCCCCCTGTCCTGTTTGTCATACGCCCCCTGTCTTGTCTGTCATACGCCCCCTGTCCTGTCCTGTCATACGCCCCCTGTCCTATCATACGCCCCCCTGTCCTGTCCTGTCATATGCCCCCTGTCCTGTCCTGTAATACGCCCCCTGTCCTGTCTGTCATACAACCCTATCCTGTCATACGCCCCCTGTCCTGTCTGTCATACGCCCCTGTCCTGTCTGTCAGACGCCCCTTGTCCTGTCTGTCATACGCCCCATGTCCTGTCATACACCCCCTGTCCTTTCATACATCCCCTGTTCTGTCATACGCCCCCTGTCCTGTCTGTCATACGCCCCCTGTCCTGTCTTACGCCCCCTGTCCTGTCATACGCCCCCTGTCCTGTCCTGTCATACGACCCCAGTCCTGTCATACGCCCCCTGTCCTGTCATACGCCCCCTGTCCTGTCAGACGCCCCCTGTCCTGTCATACGCCCCCTGTCCTGTCCTGTCATACGCCCCCTGTCCTGCCATACGCCCCCTGTCCTGTCATACGCCCCCTGTCCTGTCAGACGCCAACTGTCCTGTCATCCGCCCCCTGTCCTGTCTGTCATACGCCACCTGTCCTGTCATACCTCCCCTGTCCTGTCATACGCCTCTTGTCCTGTCTGTCATATGCACCCTGTCCTGTCTGTCATACGCCACCTGTCCTGTCCTGTCATACGCCCCCTGCCCTGTCTGTCATACGCCCCCTGTCCTGTACTGTCATACGCCCCTAGTCCTTTCATACGTCCCCTGTCCTGTCATACGCCCCCTGTCCTGTCAGACGCCCCCTGTCCTGTCATACGCCCCCTGTTCTGTCCTGTCATACGCCCCCTGTCCTGTCAAACGCCCCCTGTCCTGTCAGACGCCAACTGTCCTGTTATCCGCCCCCTGTCCTGTCTGTCATACGCCCCCATTCCTGTGAGACGCCCCCTATCCTGTCATACCCCCCCTGTCCTGTCACACGCCTCTTGTCCTGTCTGTCCAATGCCCCCTGTCCTGTTTGTCATACGCCACCTGTCCTATCCTGTCATACGCCCCTGTCCTGTCTGTCATAACCCCCCTGTCCTGTCTGTCATATGCCCCCTGTCCTGTTTGTCATACGCCCCCTGTCCTGTCTGTCATATGCCCCCTGTCCTGTCTGTCATACGCCCCCTGTCCTGTCTTACGCCCCCTGTCCTGTCATACGCCCCCTGTCCTGTCCTGTCATACGACCCCAGTCCTGTCATACGCCCCCTGTCCTGTCATAAATTTAAATTAAATTTGAATTAAATTAAAATGTTGCCATTTAGCAGACGCTTTTAATCCAAAGCGACTTACAATTACGAATTACAGGGACATTCCCCCTGGAGTAACTTAGGGCTAAGTGCCTTACTCAAGGGCACACTAGTAGTGGTGTGGTTTCAGGCGGGATTTGAACTCACAACCTTCCGATCACAACCTGTCATACGCCCCCTGTCCTGTCATACGCCCCCTGTCCTGTCCTGTCATACGCCCCCTGTCCTGCCATACACCCCCTGTCCTGTCATACGCCCTCTGTTCTGTCCTGTCATACGCCCCCTGTCCTGTCATACGCCCTCTGTTCTGTCCTGTCATACGCCCCCTGTCCTGTCATACGCCCCCTGTCCTGTCAGACGCCAACTGTCCTGTCATCCGCCCCCTGTCCTGTTTGTCATACGCCCCCTGTCCTGTCATACCTCCCCTGTCCTGTCATACACCTCTTGTCCTGTCTGTCATACGCCCCCTGTCCTGTCTGTCATACGCCCCCTGTCCTGTCTGTCACACGCCCCCTGTCCTGTCTGTCATACGCCCCCTGTCCTGTCTGTCACACGCCACCTGTCCTGTCTGTCACACGCCACCTGTCCTGTCTGTCATACGCCCCCTGTCCTGTCTGTCACACGCCACCTGTCCTGTCCTGTCATACGCCCCCTGCCCTGTCTGTCATACGCCCCCTGTCCTGTCCTGTCATACGCCCCCAGTCCTTTCATACGCCCCCTGTCCTGTCATACGCCCCCTGTCCTGTCAGATGCCCCCTGTCCTGTCATACGCCCCCTGTCCTGTCCTGTCATACCCATACGCCCCCTGTCCTGTCATACGCCTCCTGTCCTGTCATACGCCCCCTGTTCTGTCCTGTCAAACGCCCCCTGTCCTGTCAGACGCCAACTGTCCTGTCATCCGCCCCCTGTCCTGTCTGTCATACGCCCCCATTCCTGTGAGACGCCCCCTGTCCTGTCACACGCCTCTTGTCCTGTCTGTCATATGCCCCCTGTCCTGTTTGTCATACGCCCCCTGTCCTGTCTGTCATACGCCCCCTGTCCTGTCTGTCATACGCCCCCTGTCCTGTCTGTCATACGCCACCTGTCCTGTCCTGTCATACGCCCCCTGTCCTGTCATACGCCCCCTGTCCTGTCCTGTCATCCGCCCCCTGTCCTGTCTGTCATACGCCACCTGTCCTGTCCTGTCATACGCCCCCTGTCCTGTCATACGCCCCCTGTCCTGTCTGTCATACGCCCCCTGTCCTGTCTGTCATACGTCCCCTGTCCTGTCATACGCCCCCTGTCCTGTCCTGTCATACGCCCCCTGTCCTGTCTGTCATATGCCTTCTGTCTTGTCATACGCCCCCTGTCCTGTCATACGCCCCCTGTTCTGTCCTGTCATACGCCCCCTGTCCTGTCTGTCATACGCCCCTTGTCCTGTCTGCCATGTGCCCCCTGTCGCCCCCTGTTCTGTCAGACGCCCCCTGTTCTGTCTGTCATACGCCCCCTGTCCTGTCATACGCCCCCTGTCCTGTCATACTCCCCCTGTCCTGTCTTATGCCCCCTGTCCTGTCTGTCATACGCCCCCTGTCTTGTCATACGCCCCCTGTCCTTTCATACGCCCCCTGTCCTGTCTGTCTTGCGCCCCCTGTCCTGTCATACGCCCCCTGTCCTGTCATACGCCCCCTGAGCTGTCATACGCTCCCTGTCCTGTCCTGTCATACGCCCCATGTCAGACCTGCTCGCCCGCTCGCTGGTTTAACTCGACTCAATCCAGGCGGGCATTCTTCGTTCGTTCGTTCGGGGGCCGAGGACAAAAAACAAACAAGTTTAAACAACCGCCGGAAAACTGCCGATGCCATCGGTTTCCCCCTCCGACGGCGGGGCAGCGAGGTGTAATCTGTTCCATTTACACATCGCCGCGACGACAGCGGGCGGGCGGGCGGCGGAGGCGTCAAGATGGGCTTTGTCAGTGCTGCACGGAGCAATTAAACCCCCAAATCAATAGGCAGACATTTGTCATGTTTACAGCCCCCTGTTTCTTTCTGCTGGGTTGAACTCATCACTTTAGTGCTGCTGCCCTATTTTTTTCCACTGCAGAGACACACTCCATTATGTCTGCAGGTACAGTAGAGATATTCACCACCGGGGCACACACACACACACACACACACACACACACACACACACACACACACACACGCGCGAGACCATGGGGAGGGGTTGAGGATGAGGAGGATGAGGGGACGGGACCAGACGCTTCTACTCCTTCTTTTAGTTGTTCGTCGTCTTCGATTTGCTCGATGTGCCGTGATCTGGAGTGTCCACTGTGGTTTTGTCTGGTCCCCCCCCGTGCCCTGGTTTGGAACACTCACACGGATACACCGTACACGGTACCAGATGTACCACGTCCCAATTCTCCATCCTTTTCCTCCTCAAGTGTGCACTGGTGGATTTAACACCCGAGGATTTAGAAGAATAGGATTGGTGGAAGCAGCGCCGGCTGTTCCTATGCGCGCTATGCGCTGGGCCTAGGCCCCCCCCCGCCCCCCGACTGCTAGAAGCCCCCACCAGTACACACTTTGAAAGGGGGGGGGGGGTGCAGGTGTAGTGGGAGCCGGTCAAGGGTCTGGGTCTATGCGTCCTGTTCCTGTAGGTGTTCTACACCAATCATATGTTCTACACTCCATGTGGGGGAGCACAAGTCCACAATTCAGGGACACAATATTAAGCATACATACCGTACATCAGGGGTCGGCAACAGGCGGCCCGTGGGCCCGTGCCCATCACCAATAATATTTGGCCCAGCAGATTATTTTGAGAATCCACTTTTTTTTTTTTTTTTTTTTTACAATATCGGACCGACAGTCCCACATACTGTATAGCGCCTATAATGTCCGAATAGAGAATCGACCTCCACCTGAATAATGCTTATTGTATTTTTATCCATGTTGAGAGTGACTGACACAGGGACAGACAATCAGGCAGCGAAGCGCACTAAGTAGGTGGACAACGCGTGGTGCTGAAATAGCCGACATGTGGTGTGTGGTTTGAAAGAAATAACACGAGCTCAGTAAACCATTCAAACGTAATGTTTACGTATATGTGACTGCACAACACATATGAACAGTAACAAAGCAAATTCTGTTTAATTTTCTGAAAAACATTGACAACAAAATCGGCGCAAACAAAAAGCAGAATCCGCTTGATCTTCGATCTACGCTCCTGAAACGACAGAGCAAACACGCTATTAGGGATAATAATTACAATGAGCCATTCATTCAAAATATACAAAATACAATTAGGTTATTAAATACAATAACGACAGGCTTGGTACTCACTTAATGTGAAAAGTGGCATGTCCCATCGGTCACTATTTGCTTGATATCTGGTGATATGGACGTCACTTTAATCCGCAGGCAGTTCTCAAGGTTGTTATGCATCAATCGACCGTCACCTTTCCTCTTTAGACCTTTGGAGACTGATATTATGTTTCTCTTGCTAGCTAGCAGGTTAAATGTTTAGCTAACTTCACCCGACACGCAAACAACCAATCCAATAATAATGTGACCTTGTCTGGGAGGAGGGGGGAATAATTATCAGAACAAAAGTATGTTAAATAATTATTAGAATAAGTTAGGCTGCGCTACATCGTCAGTCCACACATTTATTATTCAAAAATATGGAAAAGGGTGAAACTATGTTTCAACGTTGTTGAGAATCACAACACAAACTCGCTAGTCAAGCCAAAATACCGCAACGTAATGGATTGGACTCATACCTAGTTAACTAGAACACTACTTTACATTGTTAGCAGGCTCACAAAACAAGCTGTGTTAGTTGAGAACGCGTCACATTTTTAAACAATCAATTACTTAAATTAGCCTTTGATTATGTTCGGGCCCGCCATTTAGTGGCTCAATTTTTTGGGGGCCCGAGGCCAAACTTAGTTGCCGACCCCTGCTGTACATTATTAATACATTATTGTGTTTGTTGTTGTTTTTTTATGAACAACTTGTCAATCAATTGTTAATAATAATAATATTAATAATAATAACAATACTACTACTACTACTACTACTACTACTACTACTACTAATAATAATAATAATAATAATAATAGTAATAATGTCTAATTAATTACTGATAATACATACATTGTCATTATTTTATATTCTCACACATACTCAGCTAGAACATTCCAGCCCCTAACAATCTATGATTAAGCCGCATTAAGCCGATCAGATCTTATTGGAAAATGATTTTAGGACTGCGATTATGTCCAAACTGCACATAGTAAATCTATGGCTATACACCAATGCTCATGGTACCAAGAGAATTCAGATTGGACTGTCTACTACCTACTGGACTGAACTACCTACTGGACTGAACTACCTACTGGACTGAACTACCTACTGGACTAAGTCCCCACTGCGCTCCATGGACCAAGCCTTCATTCCTGGTGTGTCTTTGATATCCCTTCCATCAACTGACCAGCTTGCGTTTCCTTGTGTTTCCTTTTATTTCTGTGTGTGTGTGTATGTGTGTGTGTGTGTGTGTGTGTGTGTGTGTGAGTGTGTGTGTGTGTGTGTGTGTGTGTGTGTGTGTGTGTTTGTAGGCTGACCTGGCGACAGCTCTAAGAGAGAATGTGGAGTTGGCCCACGAGTACAGAGACCTCCAGAAGGCCTTGATGGGGGCGAGGCGGGAGGCGGTGGGCGTGTTTGACCAGAGGAACCGTGCAGAGTTATCTTTTCACAACCACAAACAAGTACGTCGGTTCTGATGGCGCTACTGTAAAGTCATTATGTCATTATTATCAAATGATATCATATAAACACAATATGAAATGATATGATATACAGATTATATGACATAATCATAATCTATTCCATATTCTATTATATGATTAATATTCCATATGATATTATACTATATTATATTATACAGTGTGCCAGTTGATTGGAATGCTCTTTGCATGGACAGTGATTTTAGGATGGTTTTAGCCGGGGCAAGCAATGAGGAGGTTACTGCAGTAATCCAATCCTGATGAGATAACTTTAGTGGAGGAGGATGATGGATGTGATAGGAGGTAATGGCTGGCCGTGTAGTATTTCCACCCAGGGGAGTCGAGCGAGGTGGATGCAGGGAAATAAAGACCCCAACTTCACCGGTTTTCAAAAGGTCTCTGAATAGCGCCTGCAGAGGTGTCTCTGAGGTGGAGTTGTGATGTTGGTGCCACACATTAGCTTCTGTTCACTAGGTGGTCAATGACAAAGAGACCCAATGATAGACACAGGTCAAAGAATAAGAAAAAAAGCACGCTCACAATGCTTCTGCACCCTAAAGGTATTGGCTACTTGTGAGAGACAACAGAGAACATGTCAAGTCTGTTTGGTCTTTATGCTCTGGGGGGCTACATTATTTCATGTGACGTTGAAAGGAAATTGCAGATGACAACCATATTCAAACAACAGGAATAGAATCAGAGCTTCTGCAATAAGCAATACAACATGATTTGTTCCACAGAAATGACTAATACCTTTACTTGAGCAATTCCTCAATCTAACCGCATGAATGTTATCAAGTGAGAAATGCATGCAAAAATAAAATCCTGTGGACAGGATTTGCCACGCTCATGATCAAAGCCTGATTTTCTTTTTACTCTAGATTCAGCCCTCCACCATTTTTGTTTGTTTCAACTCCAGACATGTTTAACACAACCTCCCTATGAATCATGCTGCATGCCCAAATTAAGCTTGATAATGGCCTCTAATTGACGGCCTATAATTCGCTTCATCAATACTGATGCATCATCTGATACACTGGTACACTACTAACAAATATTAGTATAGTAATATAATTATATTATATTGTCAAGACTATTTTTTCCACTTCAGCGTTGGTTAACTAAAGCCTACTCTCTTGGCATGTTCCTATGAAATGCACTAGAACAGCCGTGCGTTTTTACCTACTAAAAGAGCCGCCTCGGTTTGCTCTTTAGAATGGGAATCTGCTATTTACACACAACGACACTAGTTGGTCGCTTGTAAATTACCCTGCTTCCTACACAGAAAAACTGCAAAATAGCTTTATATTAGCTTATCCCATTTTGAAAATGTAAGGATATTGGGTGGCAGAACGCACATATCTAGGAAAGCCATGAAAGGAGGGTCCTGAAATTTGATCGACTGCAAAGATATTACTTTTACTCACAGGGCTCAAATGACCCCTCATGGCTGATTAAGTGTTAAAGATTACTTTATAGAAGATTTGCCTCCTATGCACGCTATGCGCTGGGCCTAGGCCCCCCCCCCGCCCCCGACTGCTAGAAGCCCCCACCAGTACACATTTTGAAAGGGGGGGGGGGGTGCAGGTGTAGTGGGAGCCGGTCAAGGGTCTGGGTCTATGCGTCCTGTTCCTGTAGGTGTTCTACACCAATCATATGTTCTACACTCCATGTGGGGGAGCACAAGTCCACAATTCAGGGACACAATATTAAGCATACATACTGTACATCAGGGGTCGGCAACAGGCGGGTGCTCTTGAACCAAAAGGGAGCCTTGAGATCTAAATAGTAAAATATGCAATATTATCTGGGCATATGAGATGGCCTACTTGGCTTTGGGCTGGTGCGTTAGAGGAGCAGGGGCCTCATTTATAGAAAGTACTTTGGATCAAATTTGATCTTACCCGTGTCGTACGTAGAAAACCACGTCAAAGTAGTGATTTATACAATTTCAACTTGAGTCAATTTGACTGTGGAAACGATCGTAGCTCTACATCGGGTATTGACCTTGCGTACGCACATTACCTACTGGTTATGCAGAGTTATTACAGGCATGTGAGCCGCACTGCCTGTACTGTAATTCATGCGAAGTGAACGTGACTCATAATAAAATTAACGATGTTGTTATCAGCTGAGAAAATGAGTGTAATTCAAGATTTGTTGTATTTCAGTCTTCCTTTATATTCCTCCGGAGCTGTCAAGGCAACGCCATCTCCCCTTCAACATGCCTAATGCGCTAAATTATCCTGGATTTTCCTCCGGTGTCTCCGGTGTCTGGGAGTGAGCAGCCATATTTTCAATGTCACCTGATAAGAATAAGAACATTATATTATTACAGTATAAGCATTTGCTGGATAGTTGTCATCAGCACACAAGTTGAGGGGGGATGGCATCCCCCCTGAAATAAAAACGGTCTAAATCAACCCCCTTCTAAAACTGTCATTCCCCCTTTATCCCTTATGTCATTTTATCAATGAACGTGGTATTACTGCTATTTCAACATTTAGTTTTGCGTATATTGAGTATTGAGTAAAATACTGTGGGCGAGGGGGGGGGGGCCGCACACACTGACATTTTTACCAAGTCACTAGTTGTGTTTCCATAAAAGACAAGCGAATTTCAAAACGCGAATCATGAAATGCGGATCAAGCTGGGTGTTTCCATAAAAGTTAAGCAAATCGGAGCGTTTTCATTAACTTGCTTGGAACGAATCAGCTAGGCTACGTAAAACGTAATTTTCATCAGAGGATGACGTGGTGTAGGCTACGTGTCTACGTTACACATGTTGTGGAAGTAAACAAACAAACCAGCTAGCATTGGCCATGTTGCAGACTGTCCCATTCAGGGTTGCCAGGTGGGGCAGGTTACCGTTTTTTGGTGGATTTAGCGGTTTTTAGACTGTGGTTAGGCAATGCAAAAACACATACAAAATATTAGTACAATACAATAACAATAAGTACAATAACGCTTTATTTCTTTTAACAAACTGTGGTGTGCATCTCCAGCAGTGCGATATCTGTTTACATACTATCTGTAGACTCTCCGCTGCTACACTCTTCCATTTGTTGCGCAAAATGGGCCAGGGTTGGTCAAATCCTTTGTTGGGCATCTCGTTTCTTAAGTCCAGGGCCCCGTTCCACTAAGCGAGATTATCTTCTAAGCCTCGATAAAGTTCTAAGCCTCGATAATGTTAGCTTGCGTTCGGTTCCATCAATGTGGCTCAAATAATTCGCTGCTTGGTTGAGCTCCTTCTGAGTCAGATATAATTAGCCTGGTCGCGAGCAGGCTAAAACACTGGCTAAAGTAATACGTGCGTCAAAAAAGGCTCACAGGCGGAAACTACATCCCGAACGACAGTTCCTCTTTTAGGAAATATTAGTTCCCACTTCACACGAGATAGATAGATAGATTGGTTGACTGTGTGATAGATAGATAATTTGATATTTTGAAAGTGTGATCGATCGATAGTTTGATTGTGTGATAGATAACTTGATATTTTGAAAGTGTGATAGATAGATCGATAGATCAATAAATAAAAGTGTAAAAAAAAAAAAGATATGTTTCAACTTGCATTGCTGTCATCACAGCGGTCTGGCTGGCGCAGTGGTTAAGGCAGCCAGCTAGAGTTCCAAAGGTTGCGTGTTCGAGACTTGACTAAGTGTCTAAAAGTTTTAGTTTTTTTACATTTAACCGAAGCCTTCATGCAAAGGCTTAAACACCATTGTAATCGTGTCAGTTCTTGTAAATTAGCCTGCACCATAATTGTATAGCCTACATACCCTACATAGATTTTAGATTAGATTCAGACAACGAAATGCAGTAAAAAGTGTGTCCGAAGAGGGATTCGAACCACCCTCTAAAAATTACGAATAAATACCACGGCAGCGGTCGGTACCACTAGGCCATTGTGACGATATGGCGGTTTGTAGCCTGCTGCTGATATCACCACAGTAGTAAATATTAATTTATTAAAATATGAACATATAACAATAACTGGGGCTAGTATGACCTACTCATTTAATCGGTCAGCAATTTCTTGCCAAACCATTTCCCTCGCCTTGTTTATTGCGGCAGTATTGCACTATTTTACATCTTGTTTTTCCGTCTTCATAAAGATCAATAATTCGTAATGCTGCGCAAATGTAGAACCCCTGCAGAGTGGAGTATCTTCATTTCGACAGATCGACTCTTCGGGGCTCTTTATGTCTGCGTGCACGCGCCCATATCGAAGATTTGTAAGCCAGTGTTCTGTGAACACTCATAACACAAGCCTGATCCTCGTTCGAGGAATCACCTGAGGCTTGAATTCCAATCCCGAGTTGCCTGATCGCCTGATTTATTTCAATCGCCGATATACTGATCCACCTTTAGTGGAACGGCCCCCTGGTATATTGTGGCATTTCTTTGCTGTTTGCCATCAGAATAACCAGGAAGACGCAGACAGCAGAAACAGCTGAGGCTACGTGAGTTGAAATTCTCTACCTGTTTCCATAACACCAGATGCGAGTCAGAGGCGATTCGCGTAAGGCGAAAACCACCTCATGCGAGCGTATCGACTTTGGGCGAATTAGAGGCGATTCGTATCGAGTTTATACGAATCAAGCCATTTCCATAAAAATGTTCATACGAATTATCTCAAACTGATGCGAATCACCGCGAAATACGAATCAGAATGGTTTATGGAAACGCACCTACTGACACTGAAGTCACTGACGCTGTGGGGATGCTAAAATTGTCCTCATATGATATAATCCACCATCCCCTCTGATTTTCTTTTACAACTTGAGTACTGGTTGTCATGATTAAACATTACAAATGCAACTTACCGAGAAGCCACCCTTCTCTGCCCTCTCCCGCTCACTTGGCTTAATTCAGCCGCTATAATTGAGCCGCTATCACAGGGCGTAAATTCAAAGCTCATTCTCAAGTATATTTTGTATTTATAGACTTTAGTACCAGTGGCGGCTGGTGCAAATTTTTTTGGGTGGGGCACAGCAGTGTGGCGGGGGGGTCATCTTTCGCGCGCATAGCGCGCGTTGTTTTTTTTTGCGTGCACGATTTTTTTTCCCGCGTGCACGCGCACGTAACGGCGTTTTGTGACAGAACTTTCACTTTCATTCATGAAATTCACCCCGTCTGTGTTACTGTTTACACAAGTACAATTACAGTGTGACAGTCAGATGGAGCATTCGGTAAACAACAACAGCAAGGTAATGCATCAGCTGAGTTAAAGAAAACCAACTCTTACCTTTGATGACAGAACATGAGCCGTGTTTACCCGTACCTCCGCCTTGCCCCGCGCATATTGCTATGAATAGTTCGAAGATAGGTGCTTGCACGTTAGGTGCGAGGCTGCTTGGTTAACCCATTAGCGGGAACATTATTAGTTGCACAAAATAGGCTGATTTAATTGACCATGAACATCAGAGACAGACATTACGAATGTTCATTTAAAATACTCCGGAAGCCCGAAGTCCGGAAAACCGGAAGTCGGAAGTCCTCAGCATAATGCATTGTCTGCAATACAACCGGAGATTCAGGACGCACATTTGTGAGCCCTGGCCAAGAAATAGAGACAGCCAATTGGAGCGCTGCTACAGCTCACGTGTAAGCGAAAAGTATTCGTCCTGGCATAGTCTTGCATTGACCGGCGCCCCGCGTTCTCCCCCTATGTATTTTAACAGTGAGTTTTACACACACACACACAGATAAAAATGTTTATTGTATTGGAGGATTTTTAATGAATGCTGATAGGCGCCGACAGAATATCAGCCGCATTTTGTGAATAAACAATGTTTATTTTAAAAAAAAACGTTTACAAATCGCAACTAGGAAGTGAAGGTGGGGGCGGCGCCCCAGCGCCCTCTATCGGCCAGCCGCCATTGTTTAGTACATACGCAAGCACAGCCCGTTTTTATAAATAATGCTTACGTCCGTTTAGAAAAATGTGCTTACGTGCAAGTCAAAGATGACTTTCAAGTACTTTTTTATAAATGAGGCCCCAGGGCTCCTAAGTTTGTTGGAAATGTGAACCTCCACCACTTGAATTTAGAAGTTCCAAACAACAACATCCTCCCTAATACTATAAACCCCTGACATGGACATGGCAGTGTCAGACTATATGTTATATACTGCACCTTCAACCATATTCCTAATCCTGTAGCATCTTTCTTTTTTCTTCTTTGTGTGAAAAAAGTGAAGCTGGGCACCCATTCAAGTTTATATTCAAGCAATTCATTCAAGTTTATAGCTGTTTAATATTAATATCTTAGTAGCCTATATTTAGTACCAATCCAAATTAGACATCAGTCTCAACAGTACCTAGTGGCTGTACTTACAATTGATAAGTCAGCAAAAAAAATTCAAAAAATAACCCTAACCCTAACATTTCACACCAGTGGGATGATACAGCCCCTTAGCCCATGTTGTGTATGAGAATGACATGCCTCACTCCAAACATGTGAGTATGAGAATGACATGCCTCACTCCAAACATGTGAGAAGCTCTCAGCTGCGTGAGGCTGTATAATAGTTGCTACTCAGCAGAGGGAGCCAATGAATACCCCTGCTAAGGCTCTCCACCGTCCAACCCACCACGCATGACTGAGGAGCTGCAGTCAGTAGACTGTTGTTTTGTACCATGGTATTATTATCCCCTAGTATTCATAGATTTCCTCACACGATTTGGAACCTTGTGGATGTTTTTGTGTGAGTGGTCATGTGTAAGTCATTCATGTTAGTGTTTCACCCTTTTTTTCATATAACCTGCATTTGGATTTGTATACATTATATGTGTTGAAATCCTTCAAGGAAGTGTCCAATTCTGTTAAGAATTGAATTGTTAACACTTGAATTTGCTTCTTTTTTTTTCGTACCGTCAACAAATAAGCACCTACCAAATTGTTATTTTCCAAGTATGATTTTAAACATGATGTTCCCTCCGATAGCATCTGCTACTTTATGGTTCATGTACACTAAAGGTGCTCTTATCACACCATGTAAGTATTGTTTTGTTTATGTGGAACCTTCCTCAGCTCAGGTTTATCACAGGGCTGGTATAAAGAGCATTCCTGTTATTGTCTTTCCTTCAGCAGTTGATGGCTGGGCTAATTCGCTTTAGTTTCTCTATGCACTGGGGAACACATTGCCAAGCAATGATAAGCTTTGTAAGGAAAGGAAAAGAGAGATGGAGGGAGGAGAGAAAGGGAGAGAGAAAAAAAAAAGCAACGGCATCTATCAGAATTGAAACCCCCCCTTTTTTGCTTTGAAAACTGTGTTCAAAATAATAAAGCGAGCAGCATGTCTTTCCAATAGACTAGGAATAATTTCTTGTTGCGGTGGGGGGTTCATGACTCTGTGTGTATGTGTAAAATATGTCTTGGGGGGATTGGTATAAAGTTAAACTGGGTGAAGTCGAAATATTTTACTCATCAGCTTTGCAGTCACAGAGTTTGCCTCGGCTAGAACAAAACTGCTGAAGCATTTAGAGAAAATTAACCCCCCATCCTGGCAGCCAGATGTGACTGGTTTCTGATGAATGCACACGAGTGGGCAGAGAAACCAAGAGACTGTGAAATTCCTGTCAGGCCCGTGTACTGCAGAATGGGCTATTGACTGCTTTCTCTATTCCCCTCCATCATTCTTCTTGAACACTGCCATTAATTTCCTCTCCTGCCTTACCAATTCCTTTTTTCTCTGCCTCCCCTCTCTCCCTCTCTCCCTCTCTCTCTCTCTCTCTCTCTCTCTCTCTCTCTCTCTCTCTCTCTCTCCCTCTCTCCCTCTATCTCCCTCTCTCTTTCTCTCCCTCTCTCCCTCTTTCTCTCTCTCTCTCTCTCTCTCTCTCTCTCTCCCCCTCTCTCTCTCTCTCTCGCTCTCTTTCTCTCCCCCTAGCTTTCTTTGTTGCAGAAGAGGATGCACAAAGCAGTGGTGAGATACTTCAGACAACGTGGCCTGTCCAGTCAGGCCCAGCTGGCTCATTTCCAAGCTCTCTCAAACGAGAACAACCAGAAAATAAAAACCCTCCAGGTATGTGGATCACACCACTTCCACCCGTTACTGTACAACCATTCAGTTTCAATGAGAAACCCTTTCACCCGTCTATATCATATTATTGTTATTTCCGAGGGATCTTCGGGTTGAGTATTTATCGTTCCGTTGATTTATTCGTCTACCTACGGGGAGTATAGCCTCGTAACGTTGCGTTATGCCAAGCGTGTTACGGCGTCTAAAGCTTCAAACCCAGTGAGCGGAGGTGTTGAGCCTCCATTGGCACGGAACAGCCAGACTTGTACCGAGGGTGACACACTCACCACAGCTGTCTGTGTCACCGCAGCAGCAGAGTTAAAGACCTTCACCCATCCCAACCCAGAGTGATGTGATGGATGATACGTTAGTGACAGCGCCTATGCGGTGAACCCAGCCTCTGTGGCTAGCTCCGTCGCCTCTCCAGATAACTCTATAGAAACATTCACTCCTCAGGTCGGCTGTTCGCTACACTGCATTCGCTCGTGTCTTCCGTTGACTACAGCGGGGGGACATGAGGGGCTATACTTTTCCAGACCCAGATAAGGGTCATCCTCAGTGTCCCTAAAACAAGATCTGGGAGTTGACAGAATGTCTCTTTCAGGCCTGTTGTTCTACCGGGACAGACACAGTAGCCTTACTACTTTAACTGAAGTCCTGTTCAAATGTTAGATGGGTTTAGTTTACCCCCCCTGCCCACCTTCTTCTCATGTTTTTGCTAAAAGAAACAGAAAAAGGAAAAACCCAAAAGAAACGTAAGGCACGCGTTCTGCAGGGGCGCATGAAGAAGAGAGGATCTTTCAATTACTGGATAATCGCCGGCTAATATGTGCTGAGGAGACGCGAGAGGAGGTCAAAGCGGACAGGGAAGCAAGAGTGATGATGACTCCTCATGAAACGTCCTGTCCTCAAGCAACCGACCGGAGAGATTCATATAATTTCTCTTCTATCTTTCTATATACATACACATATATATATATATATATGGATATTTGGATATTTACAGTTGCATTGTTTGCCAGCTTTCCGAGTGTGACTGCTGCGTCCTCTCAGGCGTTCTCTCCCAACCCTACCGGTGTCATGTGATCTCTCAGAATGTTTTTGTTCTTTTTTTTTTTTTTTTCGGTGTAGAATTCAATTCGACTGATTGGATTTGAATAGACCCCTTTTCAAAATCCCCATCGAATCGATTTGACTTTACCTTTTTAGGGCCGGTGGGCAACAACAACCATGTTAAAGTGGCCTCCCTCCCTCTCTCCACTCCCTCCTCTTGTCTTTCCTTGCCGCCATGCTGGATGGGCCACACATTACAGGGAGCAGAGCGCTCACGTTTCCCAGGAGGGAGGAGGAGGAGGAGGAGCAGGCCCTGAACACAACACAGCTCAGAGGCAGGCTGGGGGAGGGAGGGAGGGGGGTGGTGGGGGGCTGTGGAGGGAGGGAGGGTGGGGAGTGGGGCATGGAGAGAGGGGAGGAGCTATCAGGAAGCCGCAGAGTGTGAAGGACAAAAGAGGCTGGTGTACTGAAGCGTGCCGCGCCCTCACCCGTCACAGACCAGCGCTGGGTCCCTCAGAGCAACCAGCCAGGCAGACAGACAGACAGACAGACAGACAGGCAGGGAGGCAGGCAGGCAGACAGACAGGCAGACAGGCAGATAGGCAGGCAGGCAGACAGACAGGCAGGATGGCAGGCAGACAGGCAGGCATGCAGCAGGCAGGCAGACAGGCAGACAGGCAGGATGGCAGGCAGACAGGCAGGCAGCAGGCAGGCAGGCAGACAGACAGGCAGGCAGACAGGCAGGATGGCAGGCAGACAGGCAGGCAGGCAGGCAGACAGGCAGGATGGCAGGCAGACAGGCAGGCAGGCAGCAGGCAGGCAGACAGACAGACAGGCAGACAGGCAGACAGACAGACAGACAGACTGACAGACAGGCAGGCACGCAGACAGACAGACAGGCAGGCAGAATGGCAGGCAGACAGGCAGACAGACAGACAGACAGACAGACAGGCAGGCAGACAGGCAGACAGGCAGGCAGACAGACAGGCATACAGACAGGCAGGCAGGCAGGGAGGGAGGCAGGCAGACAGACAGACAGACAGACAGGCAGGCAGACAGACAGACAGGCAGACAGACAGGCAGGCAGACAGGCAGGATGGCAGGCAGGCAGACAGACAGACTGGCAGGCAGGCAGGCAGACAGACAGACAGGCAGGCAGACAGGCAGACAGACAAGCAGGCAGACAGGCAGACAGACAGACAGACAGACAGACAGGCAGACAGACAGACAGACAGGCAGACAGACAGGCAGGCAGCCCTCACTTTAAAACTGCCTCCTCAAAGTCCCCAACAGTCTGCCGTGTAACGCCCAGGGACCCTCTCTAGAACAGTGCACACTTTAAAAACACAAAGCCCCCCAACCGCGTTGTGCACACTTAGAGGACCCCTTTTTCTTTGCACGCTTTAAAGTGGATTAAACCCTGATCGCTTCAGTGCAATGTCCTCTTCGTACCGATGATGGAAAGCAATCCTGAAAATGTTCCAAAATGGAGCCAGGACTGTCTGAAAGCCTGAGGGGGGGGGGGGGGGGGGCTGGGGTGAGGGGGGGGGGGCTAATACTAATCCATCATGTCCACTTAACCTCAGCAGCAGAACATCAGAGAGGTCAGGTTAGCCCTTCCACTTGGCCCACCAAGGCCCACTTGCATTAAGGGGAATGTTACTTTTTTTTGCTGGAAAAGTAGCTTGAGGGGATGGAGAAAGGCTGGGGGGGGAGTAGTGGTGGAGGAGTGTGTGTGTGTGGGGGGGGGGGGGGGGGCTGTCATCCTGTTACACTGCTGCCAGAACTGGCAGTTGAGTTTCTGGTGTGCTGCCAGTTTACACCAGGGATGGTATAATTGACAATGGCTAACAGCGGCGCCGGGCAGTGCAGAGAGAGCCTTGTTGAATGGCCGGTAATGATTGGAGCAGACGCCCACTGCCCCGGCCCCAGGGGACGGTAATCCCAGATCCTGTTTCTGATATAATTGTTAGTCAGAGAATTTCTGCTTGGCTGGCCCGCTTCAGATTCCCAAGCTGGTTGACAGTGCCACGGCAGTTTAATAGAAAAACTGTGATGCTGAGTTTTTATTTTTTTGGGTGTTTTTATTTTTTCTTAAAAAAAAAAAAAACTTCTAAAAGCCACAAAAAAACTGCACTAGAGTTCACCAGGAGCCTCTGGTTTCCTCCTCTCCTCCACCACGTAAGAACACCTCGGGTCACTCAGAGAAGGAGACACCTCCTCCAAGACCGGAGTAGGGAGGGAGAGCAGAGAGAGAGCGTCGTCAACACCAGACGCCGGCGTCGTGTTTGTCACCTCTGTCTCTGCCTCCTCTGCCTCCGCGCTCAGTCCACGTCACTCCGCTTCTCTCTAATTAGCCCCACTAGTGTATCCTGTCTTACCGCTATTCATTGATTTCTATTTGCTCCCCTCTTTATTCAAACAGGAGGAGTTGTCAAAAGCGATTCGGCGCGTCTCCGCGTTCCTGCACTCGCTGACAGACGGCTCAACTACCGGGGAGGACGCAAACAAACAACGAGCCGGGCTGGACGCCGGCGGACTGAACAAGAGGAAGAAGACACCTGCAGTTCAGATAGCGGTGTAATTGGACACTCACCTGGGCGCCTGACAACTTACTTACCACGGCACGCTTCATTCTCCTGCCTCTCTCTCTCTCTCTCTCTCTCTCTCTCTCTCTCTCTCTCTCTCTCTCTCTCTCTCTCTCTCTCTCTCTCTCTCTCGCAGCAAATCCATAACAATGAAACAGGTGACTTTCATGCTGCTGTCAGGTCTGATCTAATTTTAGCTGGGTGAATGATTGCAATTGGCTTTGCCTCATCAGATAATTAATCTATGTCACCATTAATTGGAAAAGAGAATAATTACAGGCAGTGTTGACAGAAATTCTACGCTTCTCCAGATTCCCCGAGATCTAATTACGAGGAGTGAAACCCCCCATGACCTTAACTAGCACTTAGCACACCTCGGACCCCCCCTGACCACCCTCATATGAAGTCACTTCCTCCATGGAGACAGCCCTGTTTTTTGTGTTGTTTCTTCCCTCCCGACACCCCCCCCTCCCCCGACACCCCCCCCCCCCCCCCCCCCGCCTCCCCAGCTCTTCTGAGGGCTGTCTCCCTCAATCACTTTTCAATATTCAATCTTAATTTTGTGGAAGTTTAGCATTTTCAATGAGCTGGAGATGAATGATTAATGAATAAATTTAAATGCTTCATTTTGTCCATGGATCATTAGTTAAGTCCTTTGTGGGAAGGACCTGAGAAAGGAGTGAAAATTATTGAGACATTAGCCTGAAGCAATCCAGGGGTAAATAGTGTGCACAAAAGGGATGTTGTCACACACTTCCACTGGCTTTCTCTAAAGAACCCTGCGGGAAACACTGGTTTCTATCTGGGGCATCTCACCTGAATCACATGTTGTACAGTATCTGGAGAAAATAGATTTTTTTTCCCATCAAGCATGTGTTCTCACCCCTTGGAGTACTAATGATGTATTGTAGTATTTAATAGGCTATTTATTTAACACATCAAAAGTTGCCAGGTCGTTTTTCCCCCGTTTTTTTTTAGTTCACCGTGGTGATTCTGTACAAATATCACTACACAATGTTTAATATTGAAATAGTCGTCATTGGACTATTGCAGACGGTCACTGATTTCGACGAAGATAACAAGATACTGTTGACGCAGCTCGCTGCGGGGGTCACTCAGGGTTTGCTATTGGCACCGTTTGAATTTCCTTAAAACACATCTCTACTGTGGAGGTCCCTGATCTCACAGGACTTGATTGGTGTTTGCTTGTGTTTGCTGTTGACCCATCCAATCATGTTAGTTTAATGAATACCTCAGGGAAGTGTGCATTGCAGGGCCCTACTCTACCCTATCTCCCCCCTCCCTCTCTCCCTCTCTCTCTCTCTGTCCCTCTCTCTCTCCCCCCCCCCCTCTCTCTGTCTCTCTCTGTCTCTGTGTCTCTCTCTCTCTCTACTCTGTGGTTGATAGAGATGCTGTCTGTAGTTTGTTGACGGCCTAGAGGCCTCTCACGCCAGGCAGGTCAGAGGGGGGCAGTATGGACCAAGAGCCAGAGGAAGACATTGACATCACCATTGACCGTCCTCTCTGGGAAAAAAACTGTTATGCTCGGCGCGTTATCATAGAACTCCACGCCGATATTTGTTGTTCCGATATGTAACGGTATCACTTCAGCTTAGATATTCTCACATTTCTTAGGAGCCCCACGTGTTAAGACACTCAGGTTAATGGTGCTATAACTAGGTTTCAGATCAACGGTTTACTAAGCGCTGATCCCGTTAGTTCTGTAAAAAGCACCTTGAGGAGAAGCGCTTTGAGAAATGCTCTGAGTGTCTGCTATCTCTCATAGTGGTTATGTACTGGAAGCTATATCTCAAACGAAGGCACCTCCCCAACACATTTATCTACTCTCCTTGCATCTAATCAATCCCCCAAATAAATGATAGCGAACCGGTACTGGTTGTCATCACATTTATCTGTGGGCATGCTTCAAAGTACACACACCTGAATGCGGCTACTCTGAAGTGGGTATACTCTGTGTGTGTGCGCGTGTGTGTGTGTGTGTGTGTGTGTGTGTGTGTGCGTGTGTGCGTGTGTGTGCGTGAGTGCATGCGCGTGCGGAGATATTGACAGGTGGAAAACGCTTGACAACTGAGCTGTACTTTATTATAATGCCGGTTTTTATTACGAAGAATAAATACAATTCAGAACCTGTCTCACAGTCCTAGTTGGCACAATGTACCTGTGTCATTTCCACTGATGCATTTTGTGATCCACCCCCAGTCAGTGAGGAAAGAAATACCGTTTTTTTTATATACAGTAGGGTGGAGAAGACATGATTAGCAGCTAGTTTAATACAGAACGTCTGTTAGAGGAAATAGGGCCTTTTGCTTCCTTTACCACTCATCACGTCATCCTCTCTTTGTTCACGAGAGAGTGGAGAGTCGAGCCACCGAGCTGATGGGAGTCCAGGAAAAGAGTGTGTGTGTGTGGAGAGAGAGAGGTGCTACTGTGTCTAAAATATCAATGAGGGAGATCCAGCCAAGTTTAAGTGCACACGACGGGGGAATAGGCCCCGGTCCCTTCCGCCTCATAGACGAACTGTTTCACTTCTGGCTCTGTGTCGTGCAGAAAAGCAGAGATGAGGAGATGTTCAATATGAGTTGTTTAAAGCGTGTTCACCTTCACTTTCTGTCTCTGCCTCACGCGCTGGAAACGATCACGTGTCGTAACAGTACAGTAGTTTCCAATTTCTTAGACATGTTGTTTAGCAAGTTTCCATTAATTGATCAATAAAAATACGAAATACCTGTCTGTCAGTGTGCTTTGTCTCAGCGATAGGTTTGAGAAGTGAAGATAAATGTAAACAGTCTTAAGGACCCTATCCAATATGGCACCGCCACAGAAGACATGCCAAACAAATTTATCGCCAAAACAATACATGTTCCCTGTGTTTCCACACTCCTTTGATTTCAAAGACATTTATCTTAACAGGATAATAATTTGTGAAAGTCTCTGACATTTGTGGCTAGCTAGCATGATAATAAATCTGTGGCTTGGAACATTTTTTAGTTAATTAGAGTCAATCAATCCAAACTTTGCTCACTTACCGGTGTGAAACCAGAGTATAATGAGCAGAAATCAGCATGGTGATTGGAAAACACAAATTACAGCTGTTAAAGAGAAACTCATCTACTTCTACTTCTGTGGATGCCAATTCCTGCTGTGAGGGTTTCAAATGGTGTGAGATTCTTTTAATGGATGTTTGGTTAAAAAAAAGTCTTCCTCGATAATTAAGAACCTTTCAACATCTTCTGTGGAAAAAAATTAAATGACAAAATAAATAGAACTATTAGTGGTGTGTTAATACAGTAGAGCAAGATTGGTCGGTTGATCTAAACATGCAGCATGACATACATAATCATCAATCCATAATTGATTAATTTATAGAGGAAAGACTATTTGAACTCACCCATTTAGTTTTGAGAGCCAGTGTTACGTATCTTGTCTTTGAGGTGACTCAGAACTCCTGCATGCTTCAGTTGCTGCATGCTGGATGTCCCTGACATAGATCCACACATAGTACAGAGTCTGTGATATGAAAGGTTGTGTATACTTTATTTATGGCTAGACTACTGTATATTCATATTGTTCCTGACATCTTCCAGAGCCACATGGTTAAATGTAATGATGTGAGTAATAAGGAATAGTAATACAAGTAATAAGGGAGACAGCATGTCTGTGTGGACTGTGTGGTGACTACTACAGCCCTGTCCAGAAACAACCCCTATATCCCCATGGATCTAGACACAGAACCAGCCCCATGGATCTAGACACAGAACCACCCCCGTCATTTGACCCTGTGAGTGAAATAAATGTTTATATCTTTGCACCCGATCAAATTTCAGGACCCTCCTTTCATGACTTTTCCTAGATATGTGCGTTCTACCACCCAGTATCCTTACATTTTCAAAATCATATCAGGATAAGCTGATATTAAGCTATTTTGCAGGTTTTCTGCATAGGAAGCAGCCTAATTTACAAGCGGCCAACTCCCGCTGGTGGAATGAGCTCCCCACGGCTGTCAGAACGGCAGAGTCACTACCCATCTTCCGTCGTAGACTGAAGACCCATCTCTTCAGGTTACATCTTAACTGCTCCTCCTGAGACATCTTCTGACCCTCACCACTACGTCTCCTAAAGACACCCGCTTTCCCCTCTACTGTGTCCCTAAGAACTTCTATTGCCCCCCTTTTACTGTTTCTCAGTTTCTCCAGTAATATAAAAATAAAATAAAATAAAAAAAGTTTTAGGAGAAGGCGATAATAGGGAGAAGGTTTTTCCTTCTATCAGTGGCCCCGGGCCCGAGCTAGAGTACTCTTCATTCAACGAATGGTGGACTGCTGATTCACATGCTTAGTATTCAAATGTATTGATTGTAAGTCGCTTTGGAATAAGGCGTCTGCTAAATGCCAAAAATGTTAAAATGTAGTGGTCGTTGTGTGTAAATAGCAGCTTAGCATTGTAAAGAGGGGGTCATTTGAGGCGTCTCTTTTAGTAAACAGCCCCATGGATCTTGACACAGTGGAGATAAGACAGGATTGGATGGGTATCAGTAGAGGGTGGTGAACATGGCCCAGTACATCAGAGGGAGGAGCTCCCAGCCAAACAGGACCTCTACCACAGGAAGTGTCTGAAGATGGTCATCAAAGGCCTACCCTGTTCTCTCCTCTACCACCCTGTTCTCTCCTCTACCACCCTGTTCTCTCTCCTCTACCACCCTGTTCTCTCTCCTCTACCACCCTGTTCTCTCCTCTACCACCCTGTTCTCTCCTCTACCACCCTGTTCTCTCTCCTCTACCACCCTGTTCTCTCTCCTCTACCACCCTGTTCTCTCCTCTACCACCCTGTTCTCTCCTCTACCACCCTGTTCTCTCTCCTCTACCACCCTGTTCTCTCTCCTCTACCACCCTGTTCTCTCTCCTCTACCACCCTGTTCTCTCTCCTCTACCACCCTGTTCTCTCTCCTCTACCACCCTGTTCTCTCTCCTCTACCACCCTGTTCTCTCCTCTACCACCCTGTTCTCTCCTCTACCACCCTGTTCTCTCTCCTCTACCACCCTGTTCTCTCCTCTACCACCCTGTTCTCTCTCCTCTACCACCCTGTTCTCTCCTCTACCACCCTGTTCTCTCTCCTCTACCACCCTGTTCTCTCCTCTACCACCCTGTTCTCTCCTCTACCACCCTGTTCTCTCCTCTACCACCCTGTTCTCTCTCCTCTACCACCCTGTTCTCTCCTCTACCACCCTGTTCTCTCCTCTACCACCCTGTTCTCTCCTCTACCACCCTGTTCTCTCTCCTCTACCACCCTGTTCTCTCTCCTCTACCACCCTGTTCTCTCCTCTACCACCCTGTTCTCTCCTCTACCACCCTGTTCTCTCTCCTCTACCACCCTGTTCTCTCCTCTACCACCCTGTTCTCTCCTCTACCACCCTGTTCTCTCCTCTACCACCCTGTTCTCTCTCCTCTACCACCCTGTTCTCTCCTCTACCACCCTGTTCTCTCTCCTCTACCACCCTGTTCTCTCCTCTACCACCCTGTTCTCTCTCCTCTACCACCCTGTTCTCTCTCCTCTACCACCCTGTTCTCTCCTCTACCACCCTGTTCTCTCCTCTACCACCCTGTTCTCTCCTCTACCACCCTGTTCTCTCTCCTCTACCACCCTGTTCTCTCCTCTACCACCCTGTTCTCTCTCCTCTACCACCCTGTTCTCTCTCCTCTACCACCCTGTTCTCTCTCCTCTACCACCCTGTTCTCTCCTCTACCACCCTGTTCTCTCCTCTACCACCCTGTTCTCTCTCCTCTACCACCCTGTTCTCTCTCGTCTACCACCCTGTTCTCTCCTCTACCACCCTGTTCTCTCCTCTACCACCCTGTTCTCTCCTCTACCACCCTGTTCTCTCTCCTCTACCACCCTGTTCTCTCCTCTACCACCCTGTTCTCTCTCCTCTACCACCCTGTTCTCTCCTCTACCACCCTGTTCTCTCTCCTCTACCACCCTGTTCTCTCTTCTACCACCCTGTTCTCTCTCCTCTACCACCCTGTTCTCTCCTCTACCACCCTGTTCTCTCCTCTACCACCCTGTTCTCTCCTCTACCACCCTGTTCTCTCTCCTCTACCACCCTGTTCTCTCCTCTACCACCCTGTTCTCTCTCCTCTACCACCCTGTTCTCTCTCCTCTACCACCCTGTTCTCTCTCCTCTACCACCCTGTTCTCTCTCCTCTACCACCCTGTTCTCTCTCCTCTACCACCCTGTTCTCTCTCCTCTACCACCCTGTTCTCTCTCCTCTACCACCCTGTTCTCTCCTCTACCACCCTGTTCTCTCTCCTCTACCACCCTGTTCTCTCTCCTCTACCACCCTGTTCTCTCCTCTACCACCCTGTTCTCTCTCCTCTACCACCCTGTTCTCTCCTCTACCACCCTGTTCTCTCCTCTACCACCCTGTTCTCTCTCCTCTACCACCCTGTTCTCTCTCCTCTACCACCCTGTTCTCTCCTCTACCACCCTGTTCTCTCTCCTCTACCACCCTGTTCTCTCTCCTCTACCACCCTGTTCTCTCTCCTCTACCACCCTGTTCTCTCCTCTACCACCCTGTTCTCTCTCCTCTACCACCCTGTTCTCTCCTCTACCACCCTGTTCTCTCTCCTCTACCACCCTGTTCTCTCTCCTCTACCACCCTGTTCTCTCTCCTCTACCACCCTGTTCTCTCCTCTACCACCCTGTTCTCTCTCCTCTACCACCCTGTTCTCTCCTCTACCACCCTGTTCTCTCCTCTACCACCCTGTTCTCTCCTCTACCACCCTGTTCTCTCCTCTACCACCCTGTTCTCTCCTCTACCACCCTGTTCTCTCCTCTACCACCCTGTTCTCTCTCCTCTACCACCCTGTTCTCTCTCCTCTACCACCCTGTTCTCTCTCCTCTACCATCCTGTTCTCTCCTCTACCACCCTGTTCTCTCCTCTACCACCCTGTTCTCTCCTCTACCACCCTGTTCTCTCCTCTACCACCCTGTTCTCTCCTCTACCACCCTGTTCTCTCTCCTCTACCACCCTGTTCTCTCCTCTACCACCCTGTTCTCTCTCCTCTACCACCCTGTTCTCTCCTCTACCACCCTGTTCTCTCGTCTACCACCCTGTTCTCTCTCCTCTACCACCCTGTTCTCTCCTCTACCACCCTGTTCTCTCCTCTACCACCCTGTTCTCTCCTCTACCACCCTGTTCTCTCTCCTCTACCACCCTGTTCTCTCTCCTCTACCACCCTGTTCTCTCCTCTACCACCCTGTTCTCTCTCCTCTACCACCCTGTTCTCTCCTCTACCACCCTGTTCTCTCTCCTCTACCACCCTGCTCTCTCCTCTACCACCCTGTTCTCTCTCCTCTACCACCCTGTTCTCTCCTCTACCACCCTGTTCTCTCTCCTCTACCACCCTGTTCTCTCCTCTACCACCCTGTTCTCTCCTCTACCACCCTGTTCTCTCTCCTCTACCACCCTGTTCTCTCCTCTACCACCCTGTTCTCTCCTCTACCACCCTGTTCTCTCCTCTACCACCCTGTTCTCTCCTCTACCACCCTGTTCTCTCTCCCCTACCACCCTGTTCTCTCCTCTACCACCCTGTTCTCTCCTCTACCACCCTGTTCTCTCCTCTACCACCCTGTTCTCTCCTCTACCACCCTGTTCTCTCTCCTCTACCACCCTGTTCTCTCCACTACCACCCTGTTCTCTCTCCTCTACCACCCTGTTCTCTCCTCTACCACCCTGTTCTCTCTCCTCTACCACCCTGTTCTCTCCTCTACCACCCTGTTCTCTCTCCTCTACCACCCTGTTCTCTCCACTACCACCCTGTTCTCTCTCCTCTACCACCCTGTTCTCTCTCCTCTACCACCCTGTTCTCTCTCCTCTACCACCCTGTTCTCTCCTCTACCACCCTGTTCTCTCTCCTCTACCACCCTGTTCTCTCCTCTACCACCCTGTTCTCTCCTCTACCACCCTGTTCTCTCTCCTCTACCACCCTGTTCTCTCCTCTACCACCCTGTTCTCTCCTCTACCACCCTGTTCTCTCTCCTCTACCACCCTGTTCTCTCCTCTACCACCCTGTTCTCTCCTCTACCACCCTGTTCTCTCTCCTCTACCACCCTGTTCTCTCTCCTCTACCACCCTGTTCTCTCTCCTCTACCACCCTGTTCTCTCTCCTCTACCACCCTGTTCTCTCCTCTACCACCCTGTTCTCTCTCCTCTACCACCCTGTTCTCTCCTCTACCACCCTGTTCTCTCCTCTACCACCCTGTTCTCTCCTCTACCACCCTGTTCTCTCTCCTCTACCACCCTGTTCTCTCTCGTCTACCACCCTGTTCTCTCTCCTCTACCACCCTGTTCTCTCCTCTACCACCCTGTTCTCTCCTCTACCACCCTGTTCTCTCTCCTCTACCACCCTGTTCTCTCCTCTACCACCCTGTTCTCTCCTCTACCACCCTGTTCTCTCCTCTACCACCCTGTTCTCTCTCCTCTACCACCCTGTTCTCTCTCCTCTACCACCCTGTTCTCTCCTCTACCACCCTGTTCTCTCTCTTCTACCACCCTGTTCTCTCCTCTACCACCCTGTTCTCTCTCCTCTACCACCTGTTCTCTCTCCTCTACCACCCTGTTCTCTCTCCTCTACCACCTGTTCTCTCTCCTCTACCACCCTGTTCTCTCTCCTCTACCACCCTGTTCTCTCCTCTACCACCCTGTTCTCTCTCCTCTACCACCCTGTTCTCTCGTCTACCACCCTGTTCTCTCTCCTCTACCACCCTGTTCTCTCCTCTACCACCCTGTTCTCTCCTCTACCACCCTGTTCTCTCCTCTACCACCCTGTTCTCTCTCCTCTACCACCCTGTTCTCTCCTCTACCACCCTGTTCTCTCTCCACTACCACCCTGTTCTCTCTCCTCTACCACCCTGTTCTCTCTCCTCTACCACCCTGTTCTCTCCACTACCACCCTGTTCTCTCCTCTACCACCCTGTTCTCTCTCCTCTACCACCCTGTTCTCTCCACTACCACCCTGTTCTCTCCTCTACCACCCTGTTCTCTCTCCTCTACCACCCTGTTCTCTCTCCTCTACCACCCTGTTCTCTCTCCTCTACCACCCTGTTCTCTCTCCTCTACCACCCTGTTCTCTCCTCTACCACCCTGTTCTCTCTCCTCTACCACCCTGTTCTCTCTCCTCTACCACCCTGTTCTCTCTCCTCTACCACCCTGTTCTCTCCACTACCACCCTGTTCTCTCCTCTACCACCCTGTTCTCTCCTCTACCACCCTGTTCTCTCTCCTCTACCACCCTGTTCTCTCTCCTCTACCACCCTGTTCTCTCTCCTCTACCACCCTGTTCTCTCTCCTCTACCACCCTGTTCTCTCTCCTCTACCACCCTGTTCTCTCTCCTCTACCACCCTGTTCTCTCCTCTACCACCCTGTTCTCTCTCCTCTACCACCCTGTTCTCTCTCCTCTACCACCCTGTTCTCTCCTCTACCACCCTGTTCTCTCCTCTACCACCCTGTTCTCTCCTCTACCACCCTGTTCTCTCTCCTCTACCACCCTGTTCTCTCCTCTACCACCCTGTTCTCTCTCCTCTACCACCCTGTTCTCTCTCCTCTACCACCCTGTTCTCTCCTCTACCACCCTGTTCTCTCCTCTACCACCCTGTTCTCTCTCCTCTACCACCCTGTTCTCTCCTCTACCACCCTGTTCTCTCTCCTCTACCACCCTGTTCTCTCTCCTCTACCACCCTGTTCTCTCCTCTACCACCCTGTTCTCTCCTCTACCACCCTGTTCTCTCCTCTACCACCCTGTTCTCTCCTCTACCACCCTGTTCTCTCCTCTACCACCCTGTTCTCTCCTCTACCACCCTGTTCTCTCTCCTCTACCACCCTGTTCTCTCCTCTACCACCCTGTTCTCTCTCCTCTACCACCCTGTTCTCTCCTCTACCACCCTGTTCTCTCCTCTACCACCCTGTTCTCTCCTCTACCACCCTGTTCTCTCCTCTACCACCCTGTTCTCTCCTCTACCACCCTGTTCTCTCCTCTACCACCCTGTTCTCTCCTCTACCACCCTGTTCTCTCCTCTACCACCCTGTTCTCTCCTCTACCACCCTGTTCTCTCCACTACCACCCTGTTCTCTCCTCTACCACCCTGTTCTCTCCTCTACCACCCTGTTCTCTCTCCTCTACCACCCTGTTCTCTCTCCTCTACCACCCTGTTCTCTCCTCTACCACCCTGTTCTCTCCTCTACCACCCTGTTCTCTCCTCTACCACCCTGTTCTCTCTCCTCTACCACCCTGTTCTCTCCACTACCACCCTGTTCTCTCTCCTCTACCACCCTGTTCTCTCCTCTACCACCCTGTTCTCTCTCCTCTACCACCCTGTTCTCTCCTCTACCACCCTGTTCTCTCCTCTACCACCCTGTTCTCTCCTCTACCACCCTGTTCTCTCTCCTCTACCACCCTGTTCTCTCTCCTCTACCACCCTGTTCTCTCCTCTACCACCCTGTTCTCTCCTCTACCACCCTGTTCTCTCCTCTACCACCCTGTTCTCTCCTCTACCACCCTGTTCTCTCCTCTACCACCCTGTTCTCTCCTCTACCACCCTGTTCTCTCCTCTACCACCCTGTTCTCTCCTCTACCACCCTGTTCTCTCTCCTCTACCACCCTGTTCTCTCCTCTACCACCCTGTTCTCTCTCCTCTACCACCCTGTTCTCTCTCCACTACCACCCTGTTCTCTCCTCTACCACCCTGTTCTCTCTCCTCTACCACCCTGTTCTCTCTCCTCTACCACCCTGTTCTCTCCTCTACCACCCTGTTCTCTCCTCTACCACCCTGTTCTCTCTCCTCTACCACCCTGTTCTCTCCTCTACCACCCTGTTCTCTCTCCTCTACCACCCTGTTCTCTCTCCACTACCACCCTGTTCTCTCTCCACTACCACCCTGTTCTCTCTCCTCTACCACCCTGTTCTCTCTCCTCTACCACCCTGTTCTCTCCTCTACCACCCTGTTCTCTCCACTACCACCCTGTTCTCTCTCCTCTACCACCCTGTTCTCTCTCCTCTACCACCCTGTTCTCTCTCCTCTACCACCCTGTTCTCTCCTCTACCACCCTGTTCTCTCTCCTCTACCACCCTGTTCTCTCCTCTACCACCCTGTTCTCTCCTCTACCACCCTGTTCTCTCTCCTCTACCACCCTGTTCTCTCCTCTACCACCCTGTTCTCTCTCCTCTACCACCCTGTTCTCTCCTCTACCACCCTGTTCTCTCCACTACCACCCTGTTCTCTCCTCTACCACCCTGTTCTCTCTCCTCTACCACCCTGTTCTCTCTCCTCTACCACCCTGTTCTCTCCTCTACCACCCTGTTCTCTCCACTACCACCCTGTTCTCTCTCCTCTACCACCCTGTTCTCTCTCCTCTACCACCCTGTTCTCTCTCCTCTACCACCCTGTTCTCTCTCCTCTACCACCCTGTTCTCTCCACTACCACCCTGTTCTCTCTCCTCTACCACCCTGTTCTCTCTCCTCTACCACCCTGTTCTCTCCTCTACCACCCTGTTCTCTCCTCTACCACCCTGTTCTCTCTTCTACCACCCTGTTCTCTCCTCTACCACCCTGTTCTCTCTCCTCTACCACCCTGTTCTCTCTCCTCTACCACCCTGTTCTCTCTCCTCTACCACCCTGTTCTCTCCTCTACCACCCTGTTCTCTCCTCTACCACCCTGTTCTCTCCTCTACCACCCTGTTCTCTCCTCTACCACCCTGTTCTCTCTCCTCTACCACCCTGTTCTCTCTCCTCTACCACCCTGTTCTCTCCTCTACCACCCTGTTCTCTCTCCTCTACCACCCTGTTCTCTCCTCTACCACCCTGTTCTCTCTCCTCTACCACCCTGTTCTCTCCTCTACCACCCTGTTCTCTCCTCTACCACCCTGTTCTCTCCTCTACCACCCTGTTCTCTCTCCTCTACCACCCTGTTCTCTCCTCTACCACCCTGTTCTCTCCTCTACCACCCTGTTCTCTCCTCTACCACCCTGTTCTCTCTCCTCTACCACCCTGTTCTCTCCTCTACCACCCTGTTCTCTCCTCTACCACCCTGTTCTCTCCTCTACCACCCTGTTCTCTCTCCTCTACCACCCTGTTCTCTCCACTACCACCCTGTTCTCTCTCCTCTACCACCCTGTTCTCTCCTCTACCACCCTGTTCTCTCTCCTCTACCACCCTGTTCTCTCCTCTACCACCCTGTTCTCTCTCCTCTACCACCCTGTTCTCTCTCCTCTACCACCCTGTTCTCTCTCCTCTACCACCCTGTTCTCTCTCGTCTACCACCCTGTTCTCTCTCCTCTACCACCCTGTTCTCTCCTCTACCACCCTGTTCTCTCTCCTCTACCACCCTGTTCTCTCCTCTACCACCCTGTTCTCTCTCCTCTACCACCCTGTTCTCTCTCCTCTACCACCCTGTTCTCTCTCCTCTACCACCCTGTTCTCTCTCCTCTACCACCCTGTTCTCTCCTCTACCACCCTGTTCTCTCCTCTACCACCCTGTTCTCTCTCCTCTACCACCCTGTTCTCTCTCCTCTACCACCCTGTTCTCTCCTCTACCACCCTGTTCTCTCTCCTCTACCACCCTGTTCTCTCTCCTCTACCACCCTGTTCTCTCCTCTACCACCCTGTTCTCTCCTCTACCACCCTGTTCTCTCTCCTCTACCACCCTGTTCTCTCCTCTACCACCCTGTTCTCTCTCGTCTACCACCCTGTTCTCTCCACTACCACCATGTTCTCTCCACCACCGCCTGGCAAACGGTTCCAGAGCGCCTGGTCTCGGACCGACAGGTCGGGAGACATCTTCTACCTCCAAGCTTTAAGACTTCTGAACCAGCAGCCTAGCTGCCTGCTGCTCACCTGCACTGGAAACACTCACCCCAGCACGTCACACACACACACACACACACACACACACACACACACACACACACACACACTCACACTCAAACTCACACATATTCATATTTACTCCCATCATTGCTGTTATATTTTAGATATTTATCTGTATAAACTCACTGAACACTTCATTTGGAGCGCTATACTAATACTGGGTAGGGCCTCCCTTTACTCTCAAAACAGCCTCAATTTTTTCGTGGCATTGATTCCACAAGATGTTGGAAACATTCCTTTGAGATTCTCCATGATGACATGATTGCATCACTCAACCCGATTTTTCAGGTGCACTTTCAAGCTGTGAATCTCCCATTGTACTACTACATTCTAATGCCACTGAAGAACACTGAACTCATTGTCATGTTCATGAAACCAGTTCATGTTTATGTGCATGAAACAAATAATTCTAGCGATGATTGATTAGTATTAACGGGCCGAAAGTGTGAAAACATGTGAAAACATTCCCCACACCACCGGAATAAATGAGAAGATGTACAGGTGTTCCTAATAAAGTGTTCAGTGAGTGTATATCCCATCATATCCAAGGCTACATGTATATTGATTGACAGTTATTATTATTGATTCTATTACCTTTACTGCCTTATTTAGAACGTTACTGTGCCTATTGCACGATGATGTTGTACTCTTTTTATTCCTATTATTACACTGCACTGTTGAGAGGTTGCACATAACACACATTCCATTGTACTGTTTGCGTCTGTATCCTGTGCGTATGATACATAAACCTTCATTTCGTTTGGCTCCATTCACCCCCTGAGAGGTTAGTTGGAATTATGGCTTCTACAGGAGGGACTTGGCTTTCTTTCTGGACAAGGTGTGTATCATGACAAATATTTAAATCTAAGTTAGAAACCTTCATGTTTTGCAGCAGTTATGATTAAACACAAACACTTCTATCAATGTGTTTTATCCATGAACTATTGTCTTATTAAATGTTTGATCTATTTACTTCTTATATTTGCTTTTATTCATTGTCTTTTTTATTTTCTTACTATGCTCCTCTTATTGTATTTGATAATAATGTATGTAAAGCACTTTGAATTGCCCCTGTTGTATGAAATGAGCTATACAAATAAACTTGCCTTGTAGACCTCACCTCTAGACAAGGTGTGTATGTAGACACCTCTAGACAAGGTGTGTATGTAGTCACCTCTAGACAAGGTGTGTATGTAGTCACCTCTAGACAAGGTGTGTATGTAGTCACCTCTAGACAAGGTGTGTATGTAGTCACCTCTAGACAAGGTGTGTATGTAGTCACCTCTAGACAAGGTGTGTATGTAGTCACCTCTAGACAATGTGTGTATGTAGTCACCTCTAGACAAGGTGTGTATGTAGTCACCTCTAGACAAGGTGTATATGTAGACACCTCTAGACAAGGTGTGTATGTAGTCACCTCTAGACAAGGTGTGTATGTAGTCACCTCTAGACAAGGTGTGTATGTAGTCACCTCTAGACAAGGTGTGTATGTAGACACCTCTAGACAAGGTGTGTATGTAGTCACCTCTAGACAAGGTGTGTATGTAGTCACCTCTAGACAAGGTGTGTATGTAGACACCTCTAGACAAGGTGTGTATGTAGTCACCTCTAGACAAGGTGTGTATATAGTCACCTCTAGACAAGGTGTGTATGTAGACACCTCTAGACAAGGTGTGTATGTAGACCTCACCTCTAGACAAGGTGTGTATGTAGTCACCTCTAGACAAGGTGTGTATATAGTCACCTCTAGACAAGGTGTGTATGTAGTCACCTCTAGACAAGGTGTGTATGTAGTCACCTCTAGACAAGGTGTGTATGTAGTCACCTCTAGACAAGGTGTGTATGTAGTCACCTCTAGACAAGGTGTGTATGTAGTCACCTCTAGACAAGGTGTGTATGTAGACACCTCTAGACAAGGTGTGTATGTAGTCACCTCTAGACAAGGTGTGTATGTAGACACCTCTAGACAAGGTGTGTATGTAGTCACCTCTAGACAAGGTGTGTATGTAGACACCTCTAGACAAGGTGTGTATGTAGTCACCTCTAGACAAGGTGTGTATGTAGTCACCTCTAGACAAGGTGTGTATGTAGTCACCTCTAGACAAGGTGTGTATGTAGTCACCTCTAGACAAGGTGTGTATGTAGACACCTCTAGACAAGGTGTGTATGTAGTCACCTCTAGACAAGGTGTGTATGTAGACACCTCTAGACAAGGTGTGTATGTAGTCACCTCTAGACAAGGTGTGTATGTAGACCTCACCTCTAGACAAGGTGTGTATGTAGACACCTCTAGACAAGGTGTGTATGTAGACACCTCTAGACAAGGTGTGTATGTAGTCACCTCTAGACAAGGTGTGTCTGTAGTCACCTCTAGACAAGGTGTGTATGTAGTCACCTCTAGACAAGGTGTGTATGTAGTCACCTCTAGACAAGGTGTGTATGTAGTCACCTCTAGACAAGGTGTGTATGTAGACCTCACCTCTAGACAAGGTGTGTATGTAGTCACCTCTAGACAAGGTGTGTATGTAGTCACCTCTAGACAAGGTGTGTATGTAGACACCTCTAGACAAGGTGTGTATGTAGTCACCTCTAGACGAGGTGTGTATGTAGTCACCTCTAGACAAGGTGTGTATGTAGTCACCTCTAGACAAGGTGTGTATGTAGTCACCTCTAGACAAGGTGTGTATGTAGTCACCTCTAGACAAGGTGTGTATGTAGTCACCTCTAGACAAGGTGTGTCTGTAGTCACCTCTAGACAAGGTGTGTATGTAGACACCTCTAGACAAGGTGTGTATGTAGACACCTCTAGACAAGGTGTGTATGTAGTCACCTCTAGACAAGGTGTGTATGTAGACACCTCTAGACAAGGTGTGTATGTAGTCACCTCTAGACAAGGTGTGTATGTAGTCACCTCTAGACAAGGTGTGTCTGTAGTCACCTCTAGACAAGGTGTGTATGTAGACACCTCTAGACAAGGTGTGTATGTAGTCACCTCTAGACAAGGTGTGTATGTAGACCTCACCTCTAGACAAGGTGTGTATGTAGTCACCTCTAGACAAGGTGTGTATGTAGTCACCTCTAGACAAGGTGTGTATGTAGACCTCACCTCTAGACAAGGTGTGTATGTAGTCACCTCTAGACAAGGTGTGTATGTAGTCACCTCTAGACAAGGTGTGTATGTAGACACCTCTAGACAAGGTGTGTATGTAGACACCTCTAGACAAGGTGTGTATGTAGACACCTCTAGACAAGGTGTGTATGTAGACACCTCTAGACAAGGTGTGTATGTAGACACGTCTAGACAAGGTGTGTATGTAGTCACCTCTAGACAAGGTGTGTATCATGCAGACCTCACCAGTGGAAGTTATTTCTTCTCAAGAGCTCTTGGAATGGGGGAGCTTATGTTGTTGGGCTTATGTCACCGGGGTCGGTAACAGCAGCTTTTTGCCATTGTATTAATTATTGTCAGGGACTCCGAGGGTGAGATAACACACAACACACTAGTTGCCCTCATTTTTTTTCACTTGTCAGTGGAGTGAGTAATTGGGAGTGCTGACCATATTAGACAGAGAGACTTTCTAGAAGATTCTGTACCACTGCAACAGTCTGATAGAAGATACTGTACCACTGCAACAGTCTGAGAGCAACAAAAAAACTAAAGGAAGCTAAAGCCAGAAATTAAAAGCTTAATTTCTGAGAATTTTCCAAATCAATGTGGAATAATGTGTTGGCTCTTGTGTTCTTGTTGCCAGGATAATTTACTGTGGGAGTTACATTTTATAGGACTGCATTAGTAGCTTCACAGTCAAACGCATTCTGTTTTAGCACACATTTTTGGTTGCACTTTATTTTACACTAGGCCCATAGACATGGGTAACATTAATCAGTATGTATGTACTTTGTTTACATTGTAAAATGGCAATTAATTACACAATAATAACACAAATGAGTTACGTGTTTGTTTATTTGGGATTCATTACAAGAAGAACCGTTGATTTCTTTTTAATTTATTTATTTATCGGAAAAAAAATAATCATATAGTTTTCCTTTGCCATTCAAACACATGTACAGTACAGTGCTAGATTAGAAAGTTTACAATTATTTACAAAAATTGCACTACAGTACTGTCGACAGCCTTCACTTTGCATAGAGTGTATCACATTTTTATTACACCCCTTACAAAAACTCACAAAGCTCAACAGTATTGATACAATTTGGGTTTGTGTGCGTGTGTGCGTGTGCGTGTGTGCCTGTGCGTGTGTGTGTGTGAGTGTGTGTGTGTGTGTGGTGTGGGGGGTAGTTGCTAATACAATGGGGCTCATCTTGCAATTCTCCCAAGGAACAACTATCAGTCCTGCAACAGCAGCTCCGGCGTCCCTAGGTGACCGCGCCACTGCGCCCGTGTCGCTCCATCGCCCCCCACTCCACGCCTGCTGCCACCCTGAAGGTAGATGCATCACGCTGGGGAGACTGAGCAGCACCCCCCCCCTCCCCTCAGCCCCTCCACCCTCCTCTGGGCCTCCTATGATCTGATACGCCCTGGTCTCCCCACCACCACACCACCACACCACACTCTTTCTCCCAGCAGTCCAGCCACTCCCCCTCAGGTAACCCCCACACCACTCCCCTGTTTACCTCCCTCCCTCCCGTGCTGCTCACCCACTATCCTTTGTCATTTGACAATGCGTCTCACACACAAACACACACACTCGCACACACACACACACACACACACACAGGCACAGGCACACACAGACACACACACACACGCACACACGCATATACATACACACACTACACACACACACACACACACACACACACACACACGCATATACATACACACATACACACACACACATATACATACACACACTACACACACACACACACTCCTGTGCTCACTCTGGAGGGGACACCGCCTGTTCCTCTCTCCCCTCACCTCCAGGCTGCTGGTTGAGTCTGTGAGCCGTATCTGCGGCTCCTGCGCCAGGGGTTTAAACAGCAGGCCCCTCCATAGTCCCCCGACTAGCAAATAAGAGCACTTGAATGAGCTAATACACCGCAGACACTAGATGTGAGTGCTTTCACTTATTTGGCACTAATATGAAACATGTGCTGTTTCGGCTCCAGTCGATATCAATAGATATCAATGTCCGAAGTGATTACCGAAGTGATTACGGGGGGGGACGAGGCGGCGTACAGGGATGAGGTAGAGCAACTGAGCAAGCTGTGCAAGGTTAACAACCTGCTGCTGAACAAGTCAAAGACCCAGGAAATCATCGTAGACTTCAGGAGGAAAAAGTCCGAGATCCAGCCCCTGCTCATCGACGGAGAGAGCATGGAGAGAGTCTCAACCCTCCGATTCCTGGGGGTGCACATGCAGGATGACCTGTCCTGGAAGGACAACACAAAAGCCACCATCAAGAAGGCACAACAGCGGCTATACATCCTGAGAGTCCTCAGGAAGGAACACAGCAAGCAGGAGATACTGGTGACCTTCTACCGCGGCGCAGTGGAGAGCATCCTCACCTACGGCATCTGCAACTGGTTCTCCAGCTGCACAACCGCGGAGAGAAATGCGCTACAGAGAGTCGTGAGAACAGCCCAGAAGATCACCGGCGCCCCCCTCCCCTCTCTGGAAGAGCTGTACAACACACCTTCCTGTCTCAGGAAGGCCTCCAAGATCTCCAGGGACCCAACCCACCCTGGGTACGAACACTTTACCCGGCTGCCCTCGAAAAGGCGGTACAGGAACATGGCCGCAAGGACAAACAGACTGAAGAACAGCTTCTACCCCAGGGCCATCCAGGCCCTGAACACAGCAAAGACCTAGGTTCTGGGCCTTGGACAGTCTGGACGGATTGATGGCAGCTGCTGGACTGAAAAAATCAGGTGTAGTGCTGAGGCACAAATATGTACATTTCAAGCCTGCAAACTGCGACACTTTAAATGAATGTGCAATAACACTATGTGCAATATGACAACCCTAGTCGTCTATCTGTACAGTATAGTATAGTGGATAGTGTACATAGCCTTTATGTAAACCAGCTCCTTCCCTTCTTGTGTTTTTTTAACGTTTTTTTTCCTTTCCTAACACCAGGGGAGCCACCCCTCCTAAATGTCGTTGTTTGGTACCTGTACTATAGCAATGACAATAAAGACCATTCATTCATTCATATGTACCAATCGTAGAGGTTCATCTCTGCAGGTTCATCTCTGCAGGTGCAGTTGGCATCCTGGGGGAGTTCATCATGTAATACTGGAGATGGAAAGTTAGAGTAGATGAATGTTTTGGCACGTGTTTCTGTCCCCTCTGGCCACACTGACAATGTGAACACGTGCATAGGTTTTGTTAATAACGGCAAATGTGTGGATGGATGTGGGTATCCTTGTCAACAAATGACATGTCAAATAGGTATGTAAAGGACAGCTGACCTCGACACCAGATTTTAGAGAGGGCTTTGTTTGGACCAAAACAGCGTTGTTCACTGAATGTTCATTATGGTGTGATCTCATTCCTTGATTGCTAACAATTTATCATCATGGCCATTTTAGTACATACTGAACCTTTAACACTAGAACAGCCGTGCCTTTTTTACCTACTAAAAGAGCCGCCTCAGGGGTCTCTTTACAATGCTCAAGCTGCTATTTACACACAACGACCACTAGTTGGCCACTTGTAAATTAGCCTGCTTCCTACACAGGCTAGCTTGTCCTGATGTGATTTTGAAAATGTAAGGATACTGGGTGGTAGAACGTACATATCTAGGAAAAATCATGAAAGGAGGGTCCTGAAATTTGATCGAGTGTATAGATAAAACATTTTTCTTTACTCACAGGGGTCAAATGACCCCTCATGGCTGTTCTAGCTTCACTGAATTACCAGCAGCTACACAAACTACACTTCTGGCTCAGTACTTGATGGACGTTCCACTTGCTGTAGATTTTTAAACGTCTGACCTCATCAATAAATTGAATTGTGTCTGGAAAGGTAGTGTTTTGTCTCTGGCGAATTCCATTTGTTCTTTGAGTAATACAATGGTGCTTGGGTGATGATTAAACTGCTAAACTACTATCAGAGACAGTTTGTAGTTTATGGGGTTCTGAGAGGTGTAAATCCTAACTTTACACTTATTCTACCCAAAAATGTACTCTCTCTAAACCAGCCCCTTCCCTTCTTGTGTTTTTTTTTTTTTTTCCTTTCCTAACACCAGGGGAGCCACCCCCCCCTCCTAAATGTCGTTGTTTGGTACCTGTACTATAGCAATGACAATAAAGACCATTCATTCATTCAATAGTGTTGCTGTTCTCTTATCAGATATAATGAAAGCAACCTGTGAATGAATCAACAGGACAGGCTATAGTGTACAGTACATCGGCAGTGGGAGTGATTAGAAGTCATACTGTAGTTGAGAATGGCAGTTATTTACATTGTATTGCTAGTAAAAAGCTTTGAAATCAATACTTTATTGACTATAGCCTAAAACATAGCTTCTTATCATATAAACATTTTATATACCTGCCTGTTACAAATGGAATTACAATAAAATGTAGGTTTAGTTGACTATTTGTGCAAAGCAGATACGTTCAAGATGTCAAAATGTAGCTTTATTGATCAAGAACAAGAATCAGTGTACTGCATATACATTTTGCTACATAATACATACATTTTTCCACATAATGAGACATACTGTAGTGAAAGATGAGCTTTCCATGACAATACCATATTATTTGGGCTCTTTTCTGGAGAGGGGATCATTCTGGAACCTATTTACTAAGCGATAAATTACAACTTTCACTTTGAATGTTGCCATACCACCACACTTAGTTAACAAAATATTTTTTTACAAACAAGATGATATCGCCCTCTCCATGATATTAATATGATATGTTCTGTGATCTGTAAACAGCTGGTTATCTTGCTTTTTCACGATAAGAGAAAGTGCTGAGGATTTCCGCCTGGTGAGCACATTTGGGCTGAATCTTTCACACGTCACAAATTGCAGATGGGAAGCAGTGATCTTGAACAGCCGATCACATTTCCGTGACCATCTGACACCTTCCATTTAGGAAAATAATACTTTCTATCTTAGCATACCCTCTGCTGCAGCAGCAGCCAGAAAAAGGAATTATGCCTGGTAGACTTTGCAATGCTCAACTTTCTGCTTCTCCTTGTTTTGTGTCATTGGATTGATTAGATTAAATGCTCCTATCTTTAATCTGTTATTCCAGGCTGTAATCATCTGAGCAGTGTGTGTTGTTCAGTTATTTCCTGTGTTGTTAATGATATGCCTATCACTAGAACTGTTAATTATTGACATTATAAGATAATGGATACTGTTGTAATAGTTAGAAGACACACTGGTTTTTACACAAATAGAGGAAGAGTGTGTTTACCCATACCAGTTGTAAATGAATATCCAGTTGTGTTTGTGTGTGTGTTAACATACAGTATATGTTCATCAGTCAACCAAGTCTAGGGTAGAGCAGGGTAGGGCAGGGTAGGGCAGGGCAGGGTAGGGCAGGGTAGGGCAGGGCAGGGTAGGGTAGTGTAGGGTAGGGCAGGGCAGGGTAGGGTAGGGCAGTGTAGGGTAGGGTAGGGCAGGGTAGGGTAGGGCAGGGTAGGGTAGGGTAGGGTAGGGCAGGGTAGGGCAGGGCAGGGTAGGGTAGGGTAGGGTAGGGTAGGGTAGGGCAGTGTAGGGTAGGGCAGGGCAGGGTAGGGTAGGGCAGGGTAGGGTAGGGTAGGGTAGGGTAGGGCAGGGTAGGGCAGGGTAGGGTAGGATAGGGTAGGGTAGGGTAGGGTAGGGTAGGGTAGGGTATGGTAGGGTAGGGTAGGGCAGGGCAGGGTAGGGTAGGATAGGGTATGGTAGGGCAGGGCAGGGTAGGGTAGGGTAGGGTAGGGTAGGGCAGGGTAGGGTAGTGGTAGGGCAGGGTAGGGTAGGGTAGGGTAGGGCAGGGTAGGGTAGTGGTAGGGCAGGGCAGGGTAGGGTAGGGTAGGGTAGGGCAGGGTAGGGTAGGGTAGAGCAGGGTAGGTAGGGTATGGTAGGGTAGGGTAGGGCAGGGTAGGGTATGGTAGGGTAGGGTAGGGTAGGGTAGGGCAGGGTAAGGTAGGGTAGGGCAGGGTAGGGTAGGGTAGGGTACGGTAGGGTAGGGTATGGTAGGGTAGGGTAGGGCAGGGTAGGGTATGGTAGGGTAGGGTAGGGTAGGGTAGGGCAGGGTAAGGTAGGGTAGGGCAGGGTAGGGTAGGGTAGGGTAGGGTAGGGTAGGGCAGGGTAGGGTAGGGTAGAGCAGGGTAGGTAGGGTATGGTAGGGTAGGGTAGGGCAGGGTAGGGTATGGTAGGGTAGGGTAGGGTAGGGTAGGGCAGGGTAAGGTAGGGTAGGGCAGGGTAGGGTAGGGTAGGGTAGGGTAGGGTAGAGCAGGGTAGGGTAGGGTAGAGCAGGGTAGGTAGGGTATGGTAGGGTAGGGTAGGGCAGGGTAGGGTAGGATATTGTAGGGTAGGGCAGGATAGGTAGGCTATGGTAGGGTAGGGCAGGGTAGGGTATTGTAGGGTAGGGTAGGGTAGGATAGGATAGGGTAGGATAGGGCAGGGTAGGGTAGGGCAGGGTAGGGTAGGGTAGGATAAGGTAGGGTAGGGTAGGGTAGGGTAGGATAGGGTAGGGCAGGGTAGGGTAGGGTAGGGTGGGCAGGGGAGGGTATGGTAGGGCAGGGTAGGGTAGGATAGGGTAGGGTAGGATAGAGTAGGGTAGGGTAGGGTAGGATAGGGTAGAAGTGAAATATACCAAGAAAGGACATCACCTATCATATTAGTGATGTAATGCTGCTATCTTATCCACCTAATATGACATGTATCATCTCCTAGACCATTTTTATAAAAGAGTAGATATACAGTATATTTCCAGAATGTTGAATTCAGATTTTTTTTTATTATCATTTAGCGAACACACATAAGTCTTTTTTCCAAGGTACTGTATATATAATGTGACAGATAAATATGAGTTGGCTTAACTGGTATAGAGAGAGTTGTAAATCACTGTAGTGTGATTCTTTGTCTCAGAGGGTTTAATTAGTCCTCGAAATTCTTCTCTTATCTGATGACCCCCCCCCCCCCCCCCCCCCCCCTCTCCTCACTGCAACAACCTACAACCATAAACGCCCTGCAATTTGAAGCCCAGTGGCCTCAGGAGACTGAGCTGCTACAAAGAGCTGAAAGAGTTGGAAATGGTCATTTCGTAGCACTCCGGATAGCTCATCTGAGACTTGGCTAATGTCCTGCTAATTGAGTGTTGTATCATCTTTGGCAAGCTATTACTGTAAAGTCCCTGGTTCCAAATGGAAGTATACCGGTATACATAGTCAAAGTATACAGGTATCCATAGCCTTGCAAAATCCTTTGGAAGGGGTTGAACAATGACCAACAGTACAGTGTGTTTTGATGAACATAAGTTCATAGAACAATATCCAATGATGGACATTGTTTGAAATATGTATAGCCAAAGACTCACAGCAGGGTCTTGTTACATTTTCCAATACATGCCTCCAGTACAGTATAAACTATTAACCGTGTTGAGAAGTGATGTTGTCCTGTTAGCCTTCAACCACCAAAAGGCATCGAATCTTTCACAAAGTTCTACATTTCTGTGGCCTGCTATTATATGATGGTTGCATGGTGGTGTTGCTGTATTTCATAGTACATGAACAAGCCGGTTTATCCCTATCTGTCATTCTCTAACTTGGGAGGTATCTGTCAGTGCTGGTCCCTGGGGACCCTGTGTGTGTAGGTTTTTTGCTCCAATTGAGCTCTTTATTTAATTGACAGTTCATCCCAACCTAATAAGTAAAAACAGGATTGGTTTTGATTTGCTTGAATGTTTTTTTTGCAGTTCACTTTGTGTGATGGAAGTGTTTGATTGACTATAATAGAACCCCCTGATGGTGATAAGACATATGCATATTGTAAATGCAGTGTAGTCAATGAATATTGCCAATATAATCGTATGGTATAAGTGAATGTAGGCATATACAGTACAGCATTGGTCCCACGCTATTAATGGCACTATAATTACAATATAAGTACTTCAATAACAGGCCTGCATGAACACAAAGAAACCACATTTACAGATTTAACAGATTCAGATTCATGTTGATTTGATTTCAACTCGTTGTATTTCTTGTAGGTTGTTGTTGTCGTCCTTTTCTAGTTTGACAACGTGATTGTTTGTCGTTGTTTGAGATGGATTTTGCTGTAGACCCCAGAAAGTCTGTAGGTCACTAAGGTAGTAGAAGACTAAAGGTCCTGTAGACAGCCAATGTGGGTCATGTTCATAACAGTAATACTGTATGTGTGATCAAAACAGTATCATAATATGAATGGAACATGGAATGACACGTCCCACATTGGCTGCCTACTACCTTAGCGACAGCCTTAGCGACAGCCACATATTATATACTTGTAAACTTAAGATATCCCTTAAATGTGTGGCTATGGAGGTCCTTCATGGTGGCTTGGCAGATGGCTGGCTCACCTAAGTGACCTCATCATGTCTTAAGGGGCCAACTAGATGCATTATGTACAGTAGCTGAGGTGTCGTTGTGTATATAAAACCACAGAAGACATTTGACAGTGCATCTGTAGCCAGAGGGGAACAAGTTTAGAACTACTGTCAGAATGATGATACCCCAACATACTGTAGACCTAATGTCTATAGTCGGTAATGATAAGGTAATGCTACTGTAATCAAGGAATGTAAGGCAGCTAAATCAAGCATATCATGTATTGGATTTAATTTGGCAATTGAATTATTTAATTACTCATATTCAAACTACAAGTTTCCTCAATCTAAATAATTTCTGCTTCATTTAATGACATATCGAACTGTTACTATACTGTGCAGTCTATATCAGTACTTGATGAAAATGTGTGTCTTTGTTATCAGAATGTGGCTGGCCTTATGCTGTAAAGATATTGTGCATGAGGAACTAGTGAACAGGCCTTTGTTTTTATACCTAAATGTTAACAGTGTACCCTATGAATAATTGTTTATGTTTAAATGTGATGCATGTGGGTCTAAAGTTTGTATAGAGCACCTTCTTTTGAAGGACTAGCAGGAGCAGAATGAGATGAGGGGTTATTTTGGCGATGGAGATTAAGGCAGGGGCTTTTTGTCATTTGTGCGAGACAAGCCATTCATCCATCCAGTTCACAGCCAAAAAAAGGCTGGTCCCAGAAATTAGCAGTTTCAGCTCAGCAGCAAAGTCGTCGGGCTGTGAAGGCAGAGAGAAATTGACTAATTAGCAATGCGCACTAAAACTTGACGGTTCTCTCTATAACAGCGAGGGAAAGACTCGGTTTTTCTCCCCCTTTCTCTTTTCTTTCTTCCATAGATGTTTGAAATCGCAGTCATTTACGCTCGACAGTTTTTACAATAGCCTTGAGCCATAATTTTGCGAGTCTCTCCAGCATCCATACCCCTGCATGGTCTCTCTCCACCGGCCATGCACGACCGTTTCTCTCCCCAACCGTGGATTTCCTATTACTCTCGTTACGACTCACTGAGCCCCAGGCCCAAGGATAATGATGTGTTGTTTCTTGGTAGCATAATTTGTCACACGTATATTTCTTCTTCTTCTTCTCTTGCAGAAAGCACAGCTCCCTCTCACACACTCACACACTTCTTGTTAATTCAGAAGAGCAAATGATCAACGTCAACAAATAACGTGAAATAGTGACTTTTGGAGTTGGAATCAATGGTTATTTTGAGGCACCGACCATAGACTTTAAAGGAAAGGATATATAAAAAAAAAAAAAAAAAGGAGAACAAAGGAAAGTCAAGTCAGAATATTGGGAACCTGAAGCTTACTTTCTTTTTTGTCAAGCTCTTAAGTCAGGTAAGTTGGTCTTGTTCCCAGGCAAGCTGCTCACTGATCATTTAGTTGTGACAGGCGCTTTAGAGAAACACGGTAGTACATGACGCTTATGTCAACTTAACATTATCCATACAGTCAATGCATTTTAGCGTTGTGCAAAAATGATATGCGTGTTTTATTTATATTTGTTGAATAGATTCATTTAATGAATACATTGTGTATACTCACGTCTCACTCGTCCTAACTCAGGTAAAAGGGGTAAACGCACCCTGGCACAGTGATGACGGCTGGGAGACAAACTAATTGCTTTTGTATCACTCCGTGCGTGCATTTGTGGAATGTGTAATATGTCCTCATTGTGGGGGTGCAGCAAGATACAGGAGAAGGATAAGTGTTGGCTGAATGCTGCATATTATCCTTAGTGCGCCGTAGGGGTTGTTGCCTTTCCCTTATCCGACAACTTAAGTTGCGTTCAGACGACCAGCCGCTGCAGCATCTCTCTATAGCATCTCTATGATAGTTTGTTTTTGACAGCTTCGATCTGCAGCGTCCATTGAAATGATATTGCCTTGAAAGAATGAAAGAGAATGGTACATTATCGGAACTATTACCTTTTTGTTATGTCTTCTTTTCCGACCAGTGCTCAAAGTTGAAATGATAGCCTACCGACAGAACCTTATTGTTCGATGCAGAATAACATCGGCTGGCACATGTTGGTTTACCGGTTTAATCGGATGAATATCTATTCAACGTTTATGCGTGGCATAACGTGAACTTCTTGCAGACAATTCCCTAACTGTAATGAAGGTATTATTTTATGTTTTTTATTGATAAATAAATTGCTGGAGGTGATCGACTTGCATGCTTTATTTGTTACCTAGGTGGCGTTCACAGAGTCAGGAAGTCATGTCCAGATCGGGTGATAGAACATCCACCTTTGACCCAACTCACAGTGATACCCTGCTCCACGGGCTCAACTTGCTCTGGAGGAAACAGCTTTTCTGTGATGTGACTCTCACTGCCCAGGGACAGCAGTTCCACTGCCACAAAGCGGTGCTGGCGTCCTGCTCGCAGTATTTCCGATCTCTGTTTTCCTCTCACATGCTCAACAACAACAACAACGAGGGAAGCAAGGACCAGGGGAGCAGTGGCACCCCGTCCTCCTCTCCCGACGACAAGCTCATGGCCAGCAGCCGCTCCATCAACAACCTGGTCCTCCAGGGGTGTTCCTCCATCGGACTACGGCTAGTGCTGGAGTACCTCTACACCGCCAACGTGACTCTCTCTCTGGACACTGTGGAAGAGGTGCTCTCGGTCAGCAAGATCCTCAACGTCCCCCAGATCACCAAGCTAAGCGTGCAGTTCCTCAACGACCAGATCTCCGTCCAGAACTACAAGCAGATCTGCAAGATCGCCGCGCTCCACGGCCTGGACGAGACCAAGAAGCTTGCCAACAAGTACCTGGTGGAGGACGTGCTGCTGCTGAACTTCGAGGAGATGTGCGCCATGCTGGACGCTCTGCCGCCCCCCGTGGAGTCGGAGCTGGCCCTCTTCCAGATGTCGGTCCTCTGGCTGGAGCACGACCGGGAGGCCCGCATGCACCACGCCCCGGACCTGATGAAGAGGCTCCGCTTCGCCCTCATCCCCGCCTCCGAGCTGGTGGAGAGGGTCCAGTCGGTCGACTTCATGAGGAGCGACCCGGTGTGCCAGAAGCTGCTCATGGACGCCATGAACTACCACCTGATGCCCTTCAGACAGCACTGCAGGCAGACGCTGGCCAGCAGGTGAGGACGCACACACCACACACACACGCACTCAAACACGCACACACACACACACACACCACACACACACACACACCACACACACACACGCACACACACACGCACACACACACACACCACACACACACACACACGCACTCACACACACACACACACACACATACACACACACACACACACACACGCCACACACACACACACACACACACACACACACACACACGCCACATACACATACACACACACACACACACACACACACATGATGGTCACAGATGGGTGTATACAGTATGTCATGTATTTATGGGCATAGGGCAAGGGTTAATAACTACAATAAGTTCAGGGTAACATGATGGATTCTCAACATTAGGTCATCATTTCAGCGTTTTCTGTATGGCCAACAACACTGATACTAGTGTCACCTCTTATTAATGCAAACGTCCTAACAAAATGAATGTAGAATGGGGTTGTATGGACTGCAGTCTGTATCTAGCTATTAGGAGGCAGTTTGTGGGTCAGGAGTCCGATTCTTAACACGTTTTAAATCTTCAATCATTTGTTCCCTAGAGGCATTCTAATGCATTTTTGCAATTTGCGCTCTTATGTTTTGGAAGCGATTGCTCTAAGTTTAATATTTGGCATACTATTTCAAGCATTCATACTGTAGGCTATTTACAACTTCATGTGTTTTACGAAAGGGAAATAGCTGGATTGATTAGAATCAACTGGAGGGTCCATAACAGATTCTATAGAGAGATTATAGAGGTATCACCAGTAAGATGTATTCAGATCATGTCTAGACAGGACTTCTTTTTTAGAAACCTCATTATTTTGCTGTACTATTTGGCCTGGCCTTTCTAAAATAACCCCAGTGAACTAATAAAGTATCATACTGTAATATCCATGAATCGAAATAAGGTGATCACCTCAAGTCGGCTGTCTTAGTTTCCTTTATCCATCTGAGTTACTCTCACACCCAAGTAGAACTTCTACTGTTCCTGCATGTTCCATGATTACAGTGTTACTAAAAAGATATAAGAACTTAAGATGGTACCCTTCAACTAAAGTGTTAGGCAAGCTAAACATTCCATCTCAAATCTGAATTGAATTACTATTTTGGCCACTATATACAGGCTACAACCAAAGTCAAGCATGTTTGTGTACTATTTACCAGTTTGTGTAGGGTTAGGTGAGCATGTTGTTTGCATGTTTTTTTGTTTTTTTTACCTCAGCAGGTGTGTGTTCTAATAGGTTGATGAAAGCAGGGCAGCACTGATGGTATAGGCATGAGTCAGTTTCCCCTACCATTGCCTTGGGGGGGGCGGGCCGCCACCCCAACGGAACCCCCCGCCCAAAGAGGAATTATTACTGACGTAGACACCAAACATCTGACAAGCAGGCTAAAATATCAGCTTTTTATTAAATGCACCCAACCCGAATCTGGCGAGTGGCAAGCCCATGGGCTCGTTTGTAACGTTAGTCCGCCAGTAGTCTCGCATAGCCAGAACTATCTCCACACTTCGCTACGCGCTGGAGAATAATACAAGATTGTACGCGAGTGTGCACGAGTGTGCGAACGCGACGCGAGAGAGTTTTTGCAGGGTGAGATGTCTGCAGATGGAAAGTAAGCAAGTTGAAACGTTAGCAAATATAATTGCTGAGTGTTCTAACAGAGCAAGTTGGTTCAAATTGGTCGTTATTATTGTGACTAGAAAGTGTCTGATTATAGTTCCATGGTGTGTAAATTAGTGTCAAAGAACTAGCAAGCTAACTAGCTAGCTCAGAGGTAATTAGATGAGCTAGTCTGCTGCACACATGCCAGCTAAAGAGCTAACTGGATGCACTTTATTATTTTACTTAAAGTAGATATACTATCTTTCTTATTCTGCTAGAATTGGGCTTTATGGTAATACCATAATGGCATATTTACAGTACATGGACAGTGGATTGAAGCATTGGAAATGTCTGTTTTTTATACGATTTTTTTTCAGGTGAGAGTAAAGTCAAAATTACATTATCTGACTGCATTGCCCACAGCAATCCAATATTCAATTATAATGTATGGATCAATTTATACCTCTTATTAGATTATAAATACTCTGGTCGTTATGTTTGGCTTTTGGTTGACAGCAAAAGAGGGAGAGAGGAGGATAGAGAGGGAGAGAAGGAGAGAGAGCAGGATGGTGTCGGCACACCAGAGAGAGAGAGAGAGAGAGAGAGAGAGAGAGAGAGAGAGAGAGAGAGAGAGAGAGAGAGAGAGAGAGAGAGAGAGAGAGCAAGAGAACCAGGTGAGAAAGTGGACAGGTAGTCAAGACTACTAGTAAGTAGCCTTGAGAACCGATGGTTCTCGAGCCTAATGGCCCATAGGGCAGGAGCCTATCTCCTGTTTCCGTAGCGTGAGGCGGCTTAATGTACAAGTTAGTACACTCCCTGGACATGACGCTGGTATGTCGCAGGGCGGTCCATGCCACCCCCCCAAGGCAACAAACCTAGGGGAAACACTGAGTCTCCATGGCCAGCTGTAGGGCTGGGTGATCCTTACCCAGGTTGACTTCTTTGTCAACCTCACCTACCTTATGCAGACACAGAAACAACGGCTTCTCTGCTTGTCAAGATCAGCACTTCCAGAGACAGCAAAGGAACAGCTGTTGACAGGAAGGTGATTGATTGGTGGAGCTCAGAGCTGTTGTTTACACAGGAAGCTGGAGTAAAAAAATAAAAAATAAAATGACATTGTATTTTGATTTGTATCTCATTGATTCATAATTACGGACCATACTATCAGAAAACTGTACTCAAAAGTAAAAACTCAGCAGTTGTCTCACAGTTGATCTTTTTTCTTGGGCATGATTATGTCTCTTCCAATATATACTCTCATTAGCCATTAAAAGATGGGTACATTGCGGCCATGAAGGGATGGTCAACAACAACACTCAAATAGGCTGTGGCATTCAAGTGATGATTGATTGGTATTAACCGTCCCAAAGTGTGCCAAGAAAACATTCCCCACACCATTCCACCACCTCCACCAGCTTGGACTGTTGACAGGTGTACAGGTGTTCCTAATAAAGTGTTCGGTGAGTGTCTGTCTTTATGGAGGACACTGCTTCTGAAATCTGTAAAGAAATACAATGAAACGATCTGCTATAGTGAGGAGCTGCAGTCTCAATTAGCCATGCTAAGAGACTTAGCTACTGGAGATACCCACCCACGGGTCCCAATGCTGCTCATATCAAGAATGTTCCAATTAATATCTCATTCCACTGTTTCTCTCCTCATAATTAATCACCATTATCTATGTCCAGCACGCATTTTGCATATGAATAACCCCAAACACTTGTGAGTGTGCCAGTAGCCGAGTGGATGCACCGAGTAAAATATATATATATATATATATATATATATATATATATATATATATATATATATATTAAAGTATATATAAAATAAATGCCTTAAAATCATGGCCAACATTGTTCAAATTAATGTCACCCTGTTGTTAGTTGTTTAATTGTTTGAATTGAGCAAGACAACGGTCATTCATATACAGTATAGTAAAGTGGGTGTCCCCCAATATGGCGTACAATTCGTCCAGAAATGTCACATTGTGAGACATGGCCAATGGACTAGACACAGTATGTTATGGATTTGTTGATCTACTTCATTATTGCTCAGATATTACCCTACAGCATGGCAGCATGTAGAATCATCCTGCTAACTTCACAGCTAATTGACTAGATATCTTGAGGGTGCATTTACAATGCGACCAGCTAAGCACTCAACATTTATGTCAAGGATGTACAAGAGAGGACACAACTGTGAGATTCTACAGGCTTTACGTATTCAGAGTGTACTTTGAAGTATTTACAGGATGATTGGAACACATACAGTAAGAATATATTTTATCATCTGAGATGGATATTGTCTTATAGTCAAAGAGTCTCAAATAATTCAGCTTTCCTTTGGTGATTTCTATGTCCAAATTAAAACTTTGTACACATTATTTGGATGAAGCTAGTACATTGCACTCTGCTACTAGTATACAGATGCACTGAGAGTTGTATTGGGGGTGATGTATAAGGATTTTCATTTAATACCCACTTAAAACCAATATTTACTGTATCTTAATTATGAATGCAAAAATGCACTCTTAATCCACATATCATACAGATGCTGTACAGCGCAACAACTCAACAACCCCAGTTACAGTGACGTTTATTTCTGTACTGTGCTGGCCTGGTATGGTTTATAATGTTTATATCTTTGCACTCGATCAAATTTCAGGACTCTCCTTTCATGACATTTCCTAGATATGTGCGTTCTACCACCCAGTATCCTTACATTTTCAAAATCACATCAGGATAAGCTAATATAAAGCTATTTTGCAGTTTTTCTGTGTAGGAAGCAGGCTAATTTACAACTGGCCAACTAGTGGTAAATAGCAGCTTCGCATTGTAAAGAGGGGTCATTTTAGGCGAGGCGGCTCTTTTAGTAGGTAAAAAGGCACAGCTGCTCTAGGGCTAACCCCTCCACAGACTAGGGATTGTCCTGATGTTCCACACACCCTAACCCCTCCACACACCCTAACCCCTCCACGGACTGCTTGTGTTCCAGAATCCGTTCCAGTAAGAGAGTTCTGCTGCTGGCAGGGGGCTTGCCTCCCGGACCAGACCGCCTGCCCAGTAACTTGGTCCAGTACTACGACGACGAGAAGAAGACATGGAAGATCCTCACAAGTGAGTAGCCCTTCTTTTTTTCTTTCTTTCTTCTTCTTCTATCAGACTTTTCATCCGGTACACTTCTTTTATGAATAGGAATAGAGAAAGGAACTCTGCCGCTGCCTGGCTCGCTGATCGAGGTGCATGAATTGAAACGGGCTGTTTTAATAATAAAGAATCCTTTTTTTTGTTACCGAGTTCCAAGTGTACCTCTGAGAGTTTCTGAATGTCCTATTGACTTTATGAAAAGGAATGAGTGTTCCTGAGGTAGTGTCTTCAGTACAGGTTCACATCCCAGGGAAAATGAGGGAAGGAGTTCCTTAAAACTCCTAATGATGTATTGCTATCACTTTTAATGTAAGTTTTGAATCCAAGCGTGAGGTCTCATCCGCGTGGAGCTTTATGCCCGAGTTCTCTTGTTTTTACTGAAATTCTCCTGGCAAGATTCATGACAAGAGTCCTTCCCATGTAATGATCTGCTGTGGTGGAACAGTACATGGATGACACGTTACTCTTCAACCGCCTTTAAAGACGAGACTTTTAACACAGGCTCAGAACTAGGCAGGTATGCATTGAAATAGATTTTCCATATGCTGCATTCATAGACATATGCGCCAGTTAGGAAATCGAGGAAAAACCCTCCCTGTCAATTTATCGATATGGCAATTGAACATGCTTGAGGGCAAAAATCAGACAAAGCTAAAAGCAAAAGTAGTTTATTAGGTAGTAGGGGTGCAACGGTTCAGTTGGTCCACGGTTCGGTATGAACCTCTGTTTTTTTAAATGCTACTATTTATTTACAAACTGTTACTTTACTTTATTTTGCTTATACTTATGGAACTTTAACATTTATACACGTTACATAATATGACTGGTATATTGTATAATATAAACAAATATAAATATTTGGCCTTGCCGTCAAGGCCCTGAACACAGAAAAGGCCTAAGTTCTGGGCCCAGGACAAGTCCGGACGGATTGTATGGCAGCTAGTGCTGAGGCACAAACATGTACATTTTCAAGCCTGCAAACTGTGACACTTTAAAAAAATGTGAAAAAATACTTTCTTGTGAAATATGACAACCCTATTTGACTATCTGTGCAGTATAGTACAGTGGATTGTGTACATAGCCTCTATTGATGTAAACCAGCTCCTTACCTTCTTGTGATTTTATGCATCTATGCTTTTTCCAAAATGTGTTTCTTTTTCCTTTCTTAAACACCAGGGGAGCCTCCCCTCCTAAATTTCGTTGTTTGGTACCTGTACTGTAACAATGACAAATAAAGTCTATCTATGTATAAACAAAAAATAACAAAAACACTTTCAAATGTGACACCAGCCAGTGTTTTGATAAACCAGTAGGCTACATTACTTGTACTGAAACTACAGATTGTAAGCTTCCAAATGACGTGTCATACATTGATATCCGAAAAAAGATGACGATGGTAGACTCATTTGAATGTTGTTAGACCTCAGGCACATATTGGGTTAAACTGGCTGTCATCCAGAAAACCGGAAACAAACAGCTAGCGGCTAACAAAGCACAGCGCTACGAAGGTTTAAATTGTATTTTAATAACATCACAACATGCTGATAGAACATCAACATGCTAAAAACACATAACTACACATAATTAGATGATCACACAGTCCTTGCTTTTGAACACGTCCTAAAACGAAAGTATATTTACAAGCCATGTAAATTGATAGCCGATTACCGATAGCCTCCGGAAAACAATAACAATGAATCCATTCCACAAAGTATACATATTAAGAGAGCTATTTATAGCGGTTTCACGTATGCGAGTGGTTTACGGTTTCACCAACTGCAGTCACAAATGTGCCTCTTAGGCTTGACGACTGGTATAGGAAAGATAGAAAAGAAAGTAAAGATGCACTTAAACTATGAGAGCTGTACCAGCTGTAGCCCATTGTGCGCATTTTATGCGCATATACGACATGCGTGAAGCATTTCTGCGACACGCGTTTCTGTTCACTGTTTTCATTCCTTCATCGCTGTATTCAATGCCAAAACCAGAATGAATGACCCCACAATGCAGATTTGTAGCAATCCAGGGCTTCCTCAAACTGCTGCCATGTTCTCACCTCCTCCATGAACAAACATTTGAACAAGAAGCAACTGGGTTCCAGACCAACTCCACCTCCGACTTTGAATGAAACGCAGGATAAACCGAAAACCTGCACGGTTTACTAGTGTATGGAACCGTGGAAGGCGAACCGTACCGTCCGAAATAAAACCGAGAACCGTTGCACCCCTATTAGGTAGTCACTTCCTAGTCATGTTTGAGTAACATAGTTTCACACCTTGTTGATATGAGGAGTATCTGATAGGAGAATATCTCCATCTGAACAAATCCATTCCACAGAAATGGTATGTATAACACATTACTGGAGGCTTCCTGGAATCCTAGACTAAAATGTATCTTTAATGGAACATTTCTATGGACATTCCATGATTAAGATGTATCTGTGTTTGGGGACTAGCCCTAAGCGATCTATAGATGAAGCTAGATAAAGCTGTCTATTACGGCATGAGTTTCAAGATATAGACGAGTGTCCTATGCTCTCTTTCTCACTTCTGTCTTGTCTGACCTTTTGAAGTACTCCACTATATCCCTGCCACATTCCAAAGGTCAAGCAAGTGCTAATGGGAAAGAAACCCTATGTGTCCTTCAGTTCATCATCGGTGGCCATATTGAGCTGTTGTCCTCTGGTTTGGTGAGGATCATATCTCACTAATGTTTCTGCATTCAGACAAATGAAACCCCAACCTACCTGCTGTCAGTTTGTGCATACACACTCCCACTGTCCCCACAGAATATCTCATGTTCATATCTGGTGCTTTGTTTGTTGCTAGTATCATAGATTAAAATAGAATAGAATAGAATAGAATACCATCATTATGAGCTTTATTTATTACAATTAGTTTGAATTGAAGTGCGATGATTTACCTGAGGTTGATTTACCTGAGGTTTTGGTCTTATACAGTATCTTACTACAACAGGCAGACCTGTACTCTACAGGCACAGTAACCTCCAGCCCATTGGTATATGATATTGACACATTTACCTCATTGTACTCATTGGTATAATGTGCAACAAGATAAATGTCGGGGGGGGGGGGGGGGGGGGGTATTTCCATTATTCAAAACTAAAAGTTAACACTCAAATGATCCGTGTCGGAGTGGAAGGACAAAACTGCAAAATCATCCCCCTTAACACATCGGTGGTCTGTAGCTCCTTACACAATGGATGTGGAATAGAAGATTATTAACATTCAATCATAACTTTTCAATGAGGCGAAACCTGAGAGGGACAGCGTTTGATTAAGACATTCATCAACACAGTTTAGGAAGGATCTGATCCCTCTCCTCCTCCGTCTCGTCTCGTCTGCTGCTGCTTGTCGGTTCCGAAAGGAACGTTTGCCATCTAGTGTACCTACGGCACCGTGGAGCCGCGGAAGACAAAGGCACCACACTGCCTCAGTCCCAGCACCGACGGCCCACTGTCGCCTGGTACAGCACTTCAGTACAGCACATCCACCTGCCATTCAGATCTCACGCTTTAGAAATGAATCCTATTTAAGCACAGTCTTGGAACAAAAGAATGAATTTGAGGCGGGTGAGACGCTGATGACGTTGGACGGCAGCGCTGTAGAGGCTGTTGGTGCAGTCTGACTGGAGTCAGGCAGTCAGTGGACCCCGACCATGCCTGTGCTGCGTACAGAGGTGTCTGACTCCCTCTAGTGAGACTGGGTGCTTACTGAAGAGAGAAGTGCAAGCCTTATTTCACAAGGGAGTGCTTGTCTTCCCAACAGGGCCTTTTTTTCTCCTGGGGCTGTGTTTCTGGACCCAGGTGAAGTCTGTGTCCTCGACTGAAAAGCCTCAATGGAGATTTGACGTAGAAAGTTGGATTATTATGCAGGACTACTAGGCTTGAGCTTTGTTGGGGAAGCCGCCCCCCCCCCACCCCCCCTGGGGTCAGGGTCAGGGTTACGTGTTACAGTCCTGTACTGTAGATATATGAAACATGCGTTAGTATTATATCCACATCTATCCATCTATGACAATAAATCAGTGTGTTTCATTTGGGAAAGAAAAAAATCTCTTGAGGCTGTAATCCACAGGTCTTTCAGAATAGGAGTGGCATACATGTACTGTACTAGTCAACTGTTTACCGGTATTATGTACAGTAAAGACAAGGGTTTTAGCGTTGTTATTACCTATCCCCATTCCCCACAATGGAGGCAGTAAAGATGCATACAATATGTGTGCATATACAATATCAGTAAAGATGCACACAACAACCTCTCAGTATATAGTGGTATCAGTTGTTTGTTACCGTATGGGAAGTTGTTCAGTATGAGTTCGGTACAAGTCACAAGACAACAACAAACAAGGAACCACTCACCCAAAATGTCGAAAATGTCGGCTGAATGATAATGTTTGACAAAAGCACGTGAGGGGAATCTACCACATCACGCGTTGCGCTCGCCTTTGAGGTGCAGCGAAGGCAGCGGGAGTAATCCCCCTCTCTCATTCAAGAAAAAGCTGTTTTAGTTCCTATCTTACCCCCACAAACCCCTCCACCCCACCGCCACACTGTCTTCCCCCCCCCCCCCCCCCCCCGCTCTCCACGGAAGGCCTGCGTGTCAGCCAGCCCAGAGTAAGACTGCAAGGAGGAGAGAGGCCAATCGGAAAGAAATGAGATTCAAGGCTGTCTAATTTCACAGCAACTGTGATCCATCAGCCCACTGGGGGAGGTGACAGTGGGAATGACTGATGGAGACAGACAGGTGGGCGCCGACATTCCACTGGTTTACGCTCAAAAGCGCCAGGGCCTCGAGATTTATTGAGTGAACATGATCGTGTTCATTATGACTGTCACCTAAGACCATTTCTCTCCATCTCAATGGGGGGTCACTTTAGCTGAGGCGGGGGGGGGGGGGGGGGACTGAGGGGGAGGGAAGACCACCACCACAACGTACCGTACACACACGGGGGGGGGGGGGGGGGTACTGCAGTCTTGTGTGCTTGGAACTGTGAGCACCTGTGAGCTACATTGTATACTAGTCTATGTGCTGTGTGATGTCAGGGGATTCACATGTTGTTGTTTTTTTGGTTTGTTTCCAAATGAATTGTTTTGAATCTTTCTTGCGTGTTATTACTGGATTTATTGATGAGGAAGAGTAACACTATAGTTTTTGCAGTCTTCTTTATTTGGGATGTACGAACTTGAATACTTCCTGGTGTTTGTTACTGGACAATGACTCTGGTATTTGTTGCTGACTCATGTCTTCCGCCATTTTGTGTTTTCTCTACCAGTAATGCCTTACAACAGTGCTCATCACTGTGTGGTCGAGGTGGAGAACTTCCTGCTACTGCTTGGTGGAGAGGACCAGTGGAACCCCAATGGTACTAATGACCTTGTTATTATGAAGTATGGATGTATACAATGTTAACAATTGTCTGTAGGTCCTATGTATATAACGTTGACAAATGTGTCCATTACATCATATTCATCATATACAGACAACGTCACATTTGTGTTACATTATGTTCATCATATGTTCACCTCTAATTATGTTACATTAAGTAAGAAAGCAGTCATTCAGATTTTCTCAAACATTCAGTCCGATGTACATTCATTTACTGCTTACCTAGTTGGTAGAGGTTGGGTTAGGGTTAGGTTGGTAGAGGTTGGGTTAGGGTTAGGTTGGTAGAGGTTGGGTTAGGGTTAGGGTTAGGTTGGTAGAGGTTGGGTTAGGGTTAGGTTGGTAGAGGTTGGGTTAGGATTAGGTTGGTAGAGGTTGGGTTAGGGTTAGGGTTAGGTTGGTAGAGGTTGGGTTAGGGTTAGGTTGGTAGAGGTTGGGTTAGGGTTAGGGTTAGGTTGGTAGAGGTTGGGTTAGGGTTAGGGTTAGGTTGGTAGAGGTTGGGTTAGGGTTAGGGTTAGGTTGGTAGAGGTTGGGTTAGGGTTAGGTTGGTAGAGGTTGGGTTAGGGTTAGGTTGGTAGAGGTTGGGTTAGGGTTAGGTTGGTAGAGGTTGGGTTAGGGTTAGGTTGGTAGAGGTTGGGTCAGGGTTAGGTTGGTAGAGGTTGGGTTAGGGTTAGGTTGGTAGAGGTTGGGTCAGGGTTAGGTTGGTAGAGGTTGGGTTAGGGTTAGGTTGGTAGAGGTTGGGTTAGGGTCAGGGTTAGGTTGGTAGAGGTTGGGTTAGGGTTAGGTTGGTAGAGGTTGGGTCAGGGTTAGGTTGGTAGAGGTTGGGTTAGGGTTAGGTTGGTAGAGGTTGGGTTAGGGTCAGGGTTAGGTTGGTAGAGGTTGGGTTAGGGTCAGGTTGGTAGAGGTTGGGTTAGGGTTAGGTTTGTAGAGGTTGGGTTAGGGTTAGGGTTAGGTTGGTAGAGGTTGGGTTAGGGTTAGGTTGGTAGAGGTTGGGTTAGGGTTAGGGTTAGGTTGGTAGAGGTTGGGTTAGGGTCAGGGTTAGGTTGGTAGAGGTTGGGTTAGGGTCAGGGTTAGGTTGGTAGAGGTTGGGTTAGGGTTAGGTTGGTAGAGGTTGGGTTAGGGTTAGGGTTAGGTTGGTAGAGGTTGGGTTAGGGTTAGGTTGGTAGAGGTTGGGTTAGGGTGAGGGTTAGGTTGGTAGAGGTTGGGTTAGGGTTAGGGTTAGGTTGGTAGAGGTTGGGTTAGGGTCAGGGTTAGGTTGGTAGAGGTTGGGTTAGGGTTAGGTTGGTAGAGGTTGGGTTAGGGTTAGGGTTAGGTTGGTAGAGGTTGGGTTAGGGTTAGGGTTAGGTTGGTAGAGGTTGGGTTAGGGTTAGGGTTAGGTTGGTAGAGGTTGGGTTAGGGTCAGGGTTAGGTTGGTAGAGGTTGGGTTAGGGTTAGGTTGGTAGAGGTTGGGTCAGGGTTAGGGTTAGGTTGGTAGAGGTTGGGTTAGGGTTAGGGTTAGGTTGGTAGAGGTTGGGTCAGGGTTAGGTTGGTAGAGGTTGGGTTAGGGTTAGGTTGGTAGAGGTTGGGTCAGGGTTAGGTTGGTAGAGGTTGGGTTAGGGTTAGGTTGGTAGAGGTTGGGTTAGGGTCAGGGTTAGGTTGGTAGAGGTTGGGTTAGGGTTAGGTTGGTAGAGGTTGGGTCAGGGTTAGGTTGGTAGAGGTTGGGTTAGGGTTAGGTTGGTAGAGGTTGGGTTAGGGTTAGGTTGGTAGAGGTTGGGTCAGGGTTAGGTTGGTAGAGGTTGGGTTAGGGTTAGGTTGGTAGAGGTTGGGTTAGGGTCAGGGTTAGGTTGGTAGAGGTTGGGTTAGGGTTAGGTTGGTAGAGGTTGGGTTAGGGTTAGGTTGGTAGAGGTTGGGTTAGGGTTAGGTTGGTAGAGGTTGGGTTAGGGTTAGGGTTAGGTTGGTAGAGGTTGGGTTAGGGTTAGGTTGGTAGAGGTTGGGTTAGGGTCAGGGTTAGGTTGGTAGAGGTTGGGTTAGGGTTAGGGTTAGGTTGGTAGAGGTTGGGTTAGGGTTAGGGTAAGGTTGGTAGAGGTTGGGTTAGGGTCAGGGTTAGGTTGGTAGAGGTTGGGTTAGGGTCAGGGTTAGGTTGGTAGAGGTTGGGTTAGGGTTAGGTTGGTAGAGGTTCGGTTAGGGTTAGGGTTAGGTTGGTAGAGGTTGGGTTAGGGTTAGGTTGGTAGAGGTTGGGTTAGGGTCAGGGTTAGGTTGGTAGAGGTTGGGTTAGGGTCAGGGTAAGGTTGGTAGAGGTTGGGTTAGGGTCAGGGTTAGGTTGGTAGAGGTTGGGTTAGGGTCAGGGTTAGGTTGGTAGAGGTTGGGTTAGGGTTAGGTTGGTAGAGGTTTGGTTAGGGTTAGGGTTAGGTTGGTAGAGGTTGGGTTAGGGTTAGGGTTAGGTTGGTAGAGGTTGGGTTAGGGTTAGGGTTAGGTTGGTAGAGGTTGGGTTAGGGTTAGGGTTAGGTTGGTAGAGGTTGGGTTAGGGTTAGGGTTAGGTTGGTAGAGGTTGGGTTAGGGTTAGGTTGGTAGAGGTTGGGTTAGGGTTAGGTTGGTAGAGGTAGGGTTAGGGTTAGGTTGGTAGAGGTTGGGTTAGGGTTAGGGTTAGGTTGGTAGAGGTTGGGTTAGGGTTAGGGTTAGGTTGGTAGAGGTTGGGTTAGGGTTAGGGTTAGGTTGGTAGAGGTTGGGTTAGGGTTAGGTTGGTAGAGGTTGGGTTAGGGTTAGGGTTAGGTTGGTAGAGGTTGGGTTAGGGTCAGGGTTAGGTTGGTAGAGGTTGGGTTAGGGTCAGGGTTAGGTTGGTAGAGGTTGGGTTAGGGTTAGGTTGGTAGAGGTTGGGTTAGGGTTAGGGTTAGGTTGGTAGAGGTTGGGTTAGGGTCAGGGTTAGGTTGGTAGAGGTTGGGTTAGGGTTAGGATGGTAGAGGTTGGGTTAGGGTTAGGTTGGTAGAGGCTGGGTTAGGGTTAGGGTTAGGTTGGTAGAGGTTCGGTTAGGGTTAGGGTTAGGTTGGTAGAGGTTGGGTTAGGGTTAGGTTGGTAGAGGTTGGGTTAGGGTCAGGGTTAGGTTGGTAGAGGTTGGGTTAGGGTCAGGGTTAGGTTGGTAGAGGTTGGGTTAGGGTTAGGTTGGTAGAGGTTGGGTTAGGGTCAGTGTTAGGTTGGTAGAGGTTGGGTTAGGGTCAGGGTTAGGTTGGTAGAGGTTGGGTTAGGGTTAGGGTTAGGTTGGTAGAGGTTGGGTTAGGGTTAGGGTTAGGTTGGTAGAGGTTGGGTTAGGGTTAGGTTGGTAGAGGTTGGGTTAGGGTTAGGGTTAGGTTGGTAGAGGTTGGGTTAGGGTTTGGTTGGTAGAGGTTGGGTTAGGGTTAGGGTTAGGTTGGTAGAGGTTGGGTTAGGGTTTGGTTGGTAGAGGTTGGGTTAGGGTTAGTCTCATGAATGATTCTCGGGCAATCACCAAGAACAATCAGAATCTGAATTATTTTAATACAAAAGTATATTTGCACGTACAGGAAATTGACTTGGTGAGGTTGGTGTATAGGACATAAAAAACAACAATAAGCAAACATAAATTAAAAGACAATGACAAAAAGAGCAATAGGACATTAATTATGTAGGCTGTAAATTACAATAAATAATAAATTACACTGTCAGTTGTATGTGTGTGTGTGTGTATGTGTGTGTGTGTGTGTGTGTGTGTGAGTGTGAGTGTGAGTGTGAGTGTGAGTGTGAGTGTGAGTGTGAGTGTGAGTGTGAGTGTCAGTGTCAGTGTCAGTGTCAGTGTGAGTGTGAGTGTGAGTGTGTGTGTGTGTGTGTGTGTGTGTGTGTGTGTGTGTGTGTGTGGTGGTCAAGACGCTATCCATGACCAACACTGGACTCTTCATACTAAATAAGGGCTTATACCTAATGTATGTACTGTAATAACGATGTTATTACTATAGTAATTAATATAATTTCTTTCTAACTACATAGTAATGGAGTTGTTACAGTTATATACAGAACTATTCCATTTTTGTAATGACAATGTATGAATCAATTAATCAATCAAATGTATTTATATAGCACATTTAAACACGACTTGTCAACCAAAGTTATTTACAGTAAACATACTCCTAAATAAACCTTAACCCTACAGTAAACATACTCCTAAATAAACCCTAACCCTACAGTAAACATACTCCTAAAGTGTAAATAAACTGAAAATAAACAACCAACAGAACAACAGAGGAGCAGAACAACACATCAAAACAAACAAGGCAAGAGGCAGAGTGAGGGTTAGAGTCAGAGTGAGTCAGAGTGAGGGTTAGGGTTAGAGTCAGAGAGAGTCAGAGTGAGGGTTAGGATTAGAGTCAGAGAGAGTCAGGGAACGCTAAGGAACACAAGTGAGATTTGAGCTCAGATTTAAAGGACTGGATGGGAATGGGAAAACATATTTCCATTAATGACTCAAATTAGACAATTATTCTGTGTCGTGTTAATACTATGTTATATATATTGTTTATTGATCTTAATTATTGTATTTTCAGGCAAGCACAGTACTAATTTTGTAAGCCGTTACGATCCAAGATTCAATAGTTGGATCCAGCTTCCACCCATGCAAGAAAGGTAAGAGTGAACAATGTGAATAGAAATGACAGTCAAACGGCCCCGCGGTGGTGTAGCGGTCTAAGCACTGGCCACTAGTGCATGCTGCCCACCGGGGCCGGGGTTCGTATCCCGGCTCGCCAGACCCGGATATGGCCAGGGCACACACGGGGAACGGCATATTGGGCGGCCGCTCCCGAGGGGGGTATAGGAGTAGTTCCGGACAAGGATCCGTCGCGCAACAGCGCCCCCGTCTGGTGCTGGAATAACGGTGCTGGGCTCGAGGAGCCAGTCAGCTAGTCTGCCTGGCGGCCTCCTCTGGGACTGCCGGCCGCGGGGTCGTGCGACGGATCCCTCGCAATAGGCAGGGGATAATTGGATGCTAGGTTGGGTTCAATTGGCTACCAAATTGGGTGAAAAAAGGGATAAAATCTGAAAAAAATAAAAATAAAAAAATAAGAAATGACAGTCAAACAATAGAACCAGTTCTGCTTTACACTGAATCCTTGTAACCTCGGTGGCAACCATTATTATTATTATTTTATTTTTTAAATACAGAAACACTATAGAAATAGAAACCTAATTACTTGGTGTAACTATGGCCCCAAATAATTGCTGCATACGCAAGCACGCACGCACACACACACGTGCACACTCACACACACATGTGCACACTCACACACACACACACACGCACGCACACAACGACTCAACGGATCTGTCACTGTTGTTTTCTAATGATGTTGTCTGGGTGACGCCCTCTCCTCAGGAGAGCCAGCTTCTTCGCCTGCTGCCTGGATAAGCACCTGTACGTGATAGGAGGGAGGAACGAGAGCGGCTACCTCTCCAGCGTGGAGTCCTACAACCTGGAGACTAACGAGTGGAACTACGTGTCCTCCCTGCCCCAGCCGCTGGCCGCTCACGCTGGAGCAGTGCACAATGGGAAGATCTACATCTCAGGTCAGTCCTGTTCCCGGTGGCCAATTAACACTAGAACAGCCCTGTGAGTAAAGAACTGTTTTATATCTTTGCACTCGATCAAATTTCAGGACCCTCCTTTCATGACTTTTCCTAGATATGTGCGTTCTTCCACCCAGTATCCTTACATTTTCAAAATCACATCAGGATAAGCTGGTATAAAGCTATTTTGCCGTTTTTCTGTGTAGGAAGCAGGCTAATTTACAAGCGGCTAGTGGTCGTTGTGTGTAAATAGCAGTTTCCCATTCTAAAGAGCAAACCGAGGCGGCTCTTTTAGTAGGTAAAAACGCACGGCTGTTCTAGTGCATTAATAAAAGACAATTAATAGGCTTTAGATAGCCAACGCTGAAGTGGAAAAAATAGTCTTGACAATATAATATAATTATATTACTATACTAATATTTGTGTCTGTTGCGTTTGGTATCGTTAACGTTAACACATGTTGCTGTTGAATCACCAAGGTTACCGTTATTTGAGGAAATTCTTCACTCATAGCAGCAGAGATTTGCCCCATTCTATCATTCTATCATTCTATCATTCTATCATTCTAACATTCTATCTAACATTCTATCTAACATTCTATCCAACAGCCACATTCTATCCAACAGCCACATTCTATCCAACAGCCCCATTCTATCCAACAGCCACTCTACATTCTATCCAACAGCCACTCTACATTCTATCCAACAGCCACTCTACATTCCATCCAACAGCCACATTCTATCCAACAGCCACTCTACATTCTATCCAACAGCCACATTCTATCCAACAGCCACTCTACACGGTAGAAGTCCAGAACACAACATCATTCGATTTTGGCTACTGTGTTTTGCACCACCCGAAGTAGGAGGCCATGGATGTCTCGTCGTACAATCACGAATGTGTCCATGTTGTTGTTAACCTTAGGACAACTTTACCGGCTGATATGATACTACATAAAGGCTATGATACTACATAAAGGCTATGATACTATATAAAGGCTATGATACTATATAAAGGCTATGATACTATATAAAGGCTATGATACTACATAAAGGCTATGATACTATATAAAGGCTATGATACTATATAAAGGCTATGATACTATATAAAGGCTATGATACTATATAAAGGCTATGATACTACATAAAGGCTATGATACTATATAAAGGCCATGATACTATATAAAGGCTATGATACTATATAAAGGCTATGATACTATATAAAGGCTATGATACTACATAAAGGCTATGATACTATATAAAGGCTAAAGACTAGGCTATGACACTACGGAAAGGCTGTGGACACTCAAAAGGCAAAAAATTGCAGCAATTGGCGAAACGGCAAACTACAGATCTTACCGTTTTTATAGTCTCTTCCAGCTCCTCCCCCCCCGTGCCAAAAACTCATGTCGGAATACAATGCAAATGAGCACCGTGATGTCGAAATACAATGCAAATTAGCACCGTGGCAACACTCGAATGAAATGCACTCATGTCGAAATGTAATACACACATCTCCAAAATACAATGCACACATCTCGAAATGTAATGTACACATCTCCAAATACAATGCACTCATGTTGAAATGTAATGTGCTCATGACGAAATGTAATACACACGTCTCCAAATACAATGCGGCTGTATTGATTTCATATGCCGTATTTTTGCATTGTATTCCGTATTTTTGCATTGTATTTAATGTTACACATTGCATTTGAATGTGGTATGATCCTCCCTCCATAGAGTAATCCCCACTGCTACCTAGTTAACTATAACACTACTTTACATTGTTAACAGGCTCACAAAACAAACTGAGTTGACTAGTGAGTGTGTCATTGATCTCCAACAACGCAGAGATTCCGTATTCACATTTTTCAAAAGAAAAGTCCAAACATTAAATCAGATGCCGACATGCGGACCAAAACACTAGAATGTGTCAATTGGTGATACTTTAGAGACTCCATGGCAACATGACTCAGTCTTACTTTGATATGCATGCATTCATTATATTGAATCATTTCAAGTCATTACTATAGAGTGCCATTCAATTAGCATTTCGTTGTGAATACTAAATGAATACCAGCGGTGTTAAGACTGTAAACAGTTGTATTTTAACCTCAAATGTTAATTGCAAACTGTGTACAGCGACATTACGACCTGTTCACTGTCCTAAGTGCCTCAGCCTTGAATATCCCTTTAGAATAGACAGAATAGACAGGCCTCCTCTAGAATAGACAGAATAGACAGGCCTCCTCTAGAATAGACAGAATAGACAGGCCTCCTCTAGAAAAGGCAGAGTGATGATTGATAGCAGTGTAGCAGTCTCACCCATTCACAGCTTCTAACACACAGTGCTCTGTGTATATGTGCTACCGCTATAGGAGGAGTACACAATGGAGAGTATGTCTCCTGGCTGTACTGCTACGACCCCGTACTGGATGTCTGGGCCAGGAAACAGGATATGAACACAAAGCGGGCCATTCATACCCTGGCAGGGATGAACGACCGCCTTTACGCTATCGGAGGCAACCATCTGAAAGGTAGGGACCTGCATGTCTCAGGTACTGAAGGCTATACTGCACGTATGTATGTACACAGTGGGGTTTGAGTTAATCATTGGAATTATTGAATTTTCTAGCAGTGTGCTGCAGATGCTGGCAGTCGATGCAAAAGCGAATGGATTGTAGCTGACGCTGGCTTTTAATTGACTTTTATTCTCTTTCATCTCTTTTACCTGGGACTCCCGGCCTCCATACCGTAGCTTCTCCTTAGCACTGCCCCCTTAACCATGTATATTTGAGTGCACTGATTGAGTGATTGAGTGATTGAGTGATTGAGTGATTGAGTGATTGAGTGATTGAGTGATTGACTGATTGATTGAGTGATTGAGTGATTGACTGATTGACTGATTGATTGACTGATTGACTGATTGACTGATTGACTGATTGACTGATTGACTGATTGACTGATTGATTGAGTGATTGAGTGATTGAGTGATTGAGTGATTGAGTGATTGACTGATTGACTGATTGATTGAGTGATTGAGTGATTCTTCTTCTTCTTTCGTGTAACGTCAGAGGTCCAACTCGTTGTCGCGTAGCCATGCCCGCATCTCTGGTTCTAGGTCGAAGAGGCTGGCTTCTGAGGGTGGTCTATATAAGGCAGATGGTGATTATGTGGTCGGCGGTCTGCTCTGGGTCACCGCACTCGCATGCCGCACTGTCCGCCAGGCCCCACGCCTTCATTGATGTTTTAAAGCGACCGACACCAGTTCGTAGACGGTTCAGTGTGGTCCATTGCCGGCGTGGTAGGTCGTCTCCTCCAATGGCGCCATCTCCTGGGTCCCAGATGTAGCGGTGGATTCGGGAGGGCCCGGCTGACTCCCACTCCTGCTTCCAAGCTGCTGCCAACCATGCATCTCTGGAGATGTCCTCAGAGGTGGAGTTGAGCATGGCTTGTGCTGCCTTGTTGTAAGGGTGGCGGGTCTTGAGTCGGCTTGGAGGTGCTGGTGTTATGGTGGTGTTGTGCAGGATGTGCCAGTCATGCTTTTGTGCCTTCCTGGCCAGGGCGAGGGTGGCAGCCTCCCGTCGGAGGCCGGCCGGTGCTATTCCCGCGAGGACTGGCAAGAGGGACACAGGGGTAGGCTTCAAGCATCCAGTAATTATTCTGAGGGAGGTATTGATAGCCACGTCGACCTTTCTCGCATGAGGGCTTCTGCTCCAGACTGGGGCGCAGTATTCCGCTGCAGAGAAGACCAGGGCTTGTTGGATATTCTTAGCGTCTTAGCGGAGGCTCCCCAGGTTGTACCAGCAAGGCGGCGGATCAGCGCGGCCCTGGATGTCACTTTGGCCTTGACTTCTTCCAGGTGTTGTTTGAAGGATAATGTCCGATCCAGGCGCACTCCAAGGTACTTTGGGGCTTGCTGGACCTCCAGACATTTGTTGTCTGGATTAATTGAGTAATTGATTGATTGATTGAGTGATTGAGTGATTTAGTGATTGACTGATTGACTGATTGATTGAGTGATTGCCTGATTGACCGATTGATGAATGTGTTGACAATCAAAAATCAACTGATACAGTTGTGGACGCGCTGCAAATCAAACCCGTCGTGGATTGCGCAAGAACATTTCCTGACTGGGTCCGTTAAGCAACGGTTACCATGACGATACCAGTCCATGTTCTCCCTCCGTCCTGGCCAGGGTTCTCCCATCTAGACGTGATGTCATCAGTCCATGTTCTCCCTCTGTCCTGGCCAGGGTTCTCCCATCTGGACGTGATGCTGGTGGAGTGCTACGACCCCAAAGGGGACCAGTGGAACATCCTGCAGACGCCCATCCTGGAGGGCCGCAGCGGGCCGGGCTGCACTGTACTGGACGACAGCATCTTCCTAGTGGGGGGCTACAGCTGGAGTATGGTGAGACTGTAACACCTGTTAGGTGGAGTTGCGTAGTGTTAGGTGTCGTTGTGTAGTCAGTATGTACAGTATGTTAGGTGTAATTGTGTAGTCAGTATGTACAGTATGTTAGGTGTAGTTGTGTAGTCAGTATGTACAGTGTGTTAGGTGGAGTTGTGTAGTCAGTATGTACAGTATGTTAGGTGTAGTTGTGTAGTCAGTATGTACAGTATGTTAGGTGTAATTGTGTAGTCAGTATGTACAGTATGTTAGGTGTAGTTGTGTAGTCAGTATGTACAGTGTGTTAGGTATAGTTGTGTAGTCAGTATGTACAGTATGTTAGGTGTAGTTGTGTAGTCAGTATGTACAGTATGTTAGGTTCTAGTTGTGTAGTGTTAGGTGTAGTTGTGTAGTCAGTATGTACAGTGTGTTAGGTGTAGTTGTGTAATGTTAGGTGTAGTTGTGTAGTCAGTATGTACAGTAGTGTTAGGTGTCGTTGTGTAGTCAGTATGTACAGTAGTGTTAGGTGTCGTTGTGTAGTCAGTATGTACAGTAGTGTTAGGTGTCGTTGTGTAGTGTTAGGTGTCGTTGTGTAGTCAGTATGTACAGTGTGTTAGGTGTAGTTGTGTAGTCAGTATGTACAGTGTGTTAGGTGGAGTTGTGTAGTCAGTATGTACAGTATGTTAGGTGTAGTTGTGTAGTCAGTATGTACAGTATGTTAGGTGTAGTTGTGTAGTCAGTATGTAACGTATGTTAGGTGTAGTTGTGTAGTCAGTATGTACAGTATGTTAGGTGTAGTTGTGTAGTCAGTATGTAACGTATGTTAGGTGTAGTTGTGTAGTCAGTATGTACAGTATGTTAGGTGTAGTTGTGTAGTGTTAGGTGTAGTTGTGTAGTCAGTATGTACAGTAGCGTTAGGTGTAGTGGTGTAATGTTAGGAGTAGTTGTGTAGTCAGTATGTACAGTGTGTTAGGTGTAGTTCTGTAGTCAGTACAGTATGTTAGGTGTAGTTGTGTAGTCAGTATGTACAGTATGTTAGGTGTAGTTGTGTAGTCAGTATGTACAGTGTGTTAGGTGTAGTTGTGTAGTGTTAGGTGTAGTTGTGTAGTCAGTATGTACAGTATGTTAGGTGTAGTTGTGTAGTCAGTATGTACAGTGTGTTAGGTGTAGTTGTGTAGTCAGTCTGTACAGTATGTTAGGTGTAGTTGTGTAGTCAGTATGTACAGTGTGTTAGGTGTCGTTGTGTAGTGTTAGGTGTAGTGCAGTATGTACGTTTTATACATGTTAGTGAACCTTTGTGTGATCTAAGGTAGGAGTTGAAATGGTATTGGCTGTAGCAATGTTGTAGTAGGCAGTGTTGTATTTCATTTTAAAGCTACTGGTAGCACACTACTGCTAGCACACTACTGCTAGCACAGGAAACATACAGTATGTGGGGAGAGTCTATGTAGTAGTAGTAGTAGTAGTAGTAGTAGTAGGAGTAGTAGTAGTAGGAGTAGTAGTAGTAATAGTAGTAGTAGTAGTAGTAGTAGTAGTAGTAGTAGTAGTAGTAGTAGTAGTAGTAGTAGTAGTAGTAGTAGTAGTAGTAGTAGTAGTAGTAGTAGTAGTAGTAGTAGTAGTAGTAGTAGTAGTAGTAGTAGTAGTAGTAGTAGTAGTAGTAGTAGTAGTAGTAGTAGTAGTAGTAGTAGTAGTAGTAGTAGTAGTAGTAGTAGTAGTAGTAGTAGTAGTAGTAGTAGTAGTAGTAGTAGTAGTAGTAGTAGTAGTAGTAGTAGTAGTAGTAGTAGTAGTAGTAGTAGTAGTAGTAGTAGTAGTAGTAGTAGTAGTAGTAGTAGTAGTAGTAGTAGTAGTAGTAGTAGTAGTAGTAGTAGTAGTAGTAGTAGTAGTAGTAGTAGTAGTAGTAGTAGTAGTAGTAGTAGTAGTAGTAGTAGTAGTAGTAGTAGTAGTAGTAGTAGTAGTAGTAGTAGTAGTAGTAGTAGTAGTAGTAGTAGTAGTAGTAGTAGTAGTAGTAGTAGTAGTAGTAGTAGTAGTAGTAGTAGTAGTAGTAGTAGTAGTAGTAGTAGTAGTAGTAGTAGTAGTAGTAGTAGTAGTAGTAGTAGTAGTAGTAGTAGTAGTAGTAGTAGTAGTAGTAGTAGTAGTAGTAGTAGTAGTAGTAGTAGTAGTAGTAGTAGTAGTAGTAGTAGTAGTAGTAGTAGTAGTAGTAGTAGTAGTAGTAGTAGTAGTAGTAGTAGTAGTAGTAGTAGTAGTAGTAGTAGTAGTAGTAGTAGTAGTAGTAGTAGTAGTAGTAGTAGTAGTAGTAGTAGTAGTAGTAGTAGTAGTAGTAGTAGTAGTAGTAGTAGTAGTAGTAGTAGTAGTAGTAGTAGTAGTAGTAGTAGTAGTAGTAGTAGTAGTAGTAGTAGTAGTAGTAGTAGTAGTAGTAGTAGTAGTAGTAGTAGTAGTAGTAGTAGTAGTAGTAGTAGTAGTAGTAGTAGTAGTAGTAGTAGTAGTAGTAGTAGTAGTAGTAGTAGTAGTAGTAGTACAGTTTTTATTGTAACCAAATCTATTTTGGGGTTTTATTTCATCTTGTGAAAAACAGCTACTGCATAAATACCGCTGTGCTCTTCTAATCCGATTGTTTCAATCGAGCCTAATGCTAGGCTCTGTCCAAACTTAGTCTTAGTCTTTGTGTGTGCCTAGCATTGCCCGATACTAATGCTGTCACCGTGCAGATATATGTGAGGATGAAACATGATGCTTTAACACACGGATGATGTGTTTCAGGGGGCCTACAAGTCTTCCACCATCTGCTACAGCCCAGAGAAGGCCAACTGGACAGAGCTGGAGGGAGATGTGGCTGAACCTCTGGCTGGCCCATCCTGCACTACTGTGATCCTGCCTGCCTGTCTGCCCTTCAACAAATAACACCCCACCCAACCAAGAGAATGAGAGGCAGGTGGGAGGTAACACCCCACCCAACCAAGAGAATGAGAGGCAGGCGGGAGGGAGAGGGATGGGGGGGAAAGGACCATCAAAGAAAAACAAACAGTCGTCAACAATTTTATGATGAAGTCTCCAATCAGACAATGGGATGTGTATAAATTATTTTTTTACAGGTTTGAACAAGAGCACTTTCGTTATTGCCTACTGAAGGTTTGAAATGTAATCATGTATCCATGTATTTAAACCCATCTGTGTTGAAACTTTGGAAAATGGTCATGTTCATACACGATTTTGTTTCATCGCTAGTTAAGTGTTTTGGCTTCTCTTGATATAGCACGCATAGTGTTCGCATTATTATAGCTTTTCAAATCCATTTGTATCTTGTAATAAATAGAAGGCATCTATCGAACAGAATGCAGTGCTGTTAAAAATAATTGACACTGGAAACAATCTGTCGACCAAACCACAAATTGAACACATTTTTTCCTGACCCAAATCATGTTTCTGTGTATATTGTAAGGCCGAGAGTTGCGCCCTTCTCTTGTTAGATATTGTTGCCCCACATGTGTTTGGCAGTGAATCATTCTTTAAGCTGCAAGCAAGACCACTTTACTTTCATGATTCCGATTAACGATTGAGAAAATGGCACTAAAACGGATATGATTTCTTTTTAGGAGGTACAATCAAATGACTATTCCTCGCTAGTATTGGAATACATGGGAAGCAATGTAAACTAAGTGATGGGGTGGGTATTCCTTTTGCTTTATGTTTGAAGTTACCTGTTAATGTTTAATGGGGCCTATTTCTAAAGACTATGGGATCATATCCTCAAAAGGGTTTCCCACCTAAGATTAAAAAACATACAGCACACAGTGGTCTGTAATGCACTAATAGTGAACCTTTTAACAATGTACACGATAATGGTTCACAAAACTAAAAGTTTGTTGAATTGTTACCTTTAATACAGTTTACTATGTGAGTTAAAAAAACATAATTAAAAGTGACTACACTTCAAACTGCGCTATTGTCCATGTAAGTTTGTACCTGTTGAATTATGTAGGGTATGTTGATTTTCATTCTTGTAAATATTCGCTTGCAGTGGAACATTTTTGTGCACACAACCTGGGATTTATTCTCAAATCCTGTTATGTCCTTTGCATTTTAGACTATGAAAATAAAACTTAAACTTGATGATTAAATCAGTCTCCTTTCCTCCAAGTACCGCAAACATGCAATTTGAGTGGAGTCCCACTTCTCCAAGGAATCCGGCAAAGGGAAATTCAGAGACCTATTCAAGCCTTTAAGAATGTATCTTTTAATGCAAAGAGAACCCCTTAAGTGGGTAATGTTCTCAAATGTATATTTTAGATCTGTACGTCTTCATCACAGGTGTAAGATTGTGTGGTGTAGGACACAGGAGCAGAGGGGAGACCAGACAAGGGGCTGGACCTCGGGCTGTGTCTCGGGCTGGAAGCCGGTATGGGGCTCGGGAGGGACTGCAAGTTCTGCTTGGGGCAAAACCACCTTGGCTCTGGTAGCTGGTTTGTGGCTAGGGCTTGGGCTGGAAGTCGATCAGGACTCACACAAGTCATCAGGGTTTCCCTTTTGTCCTTGACGGGCCTCCACTGCAGAGACAGCAGCCTTCATGCGTGTGCCTGTCTGGTTCTTGTGGGCTCAGGCGGGTGCGGCCCAGCTGCATGGGCTCCTCAGGTTGCTCGGGAGACCCAGAGAGACTGGCTCAGGACGCACAAGAAACCGGGAGACAAGCTGGGTGGGTTCGGGACCCTTGGGTTCACTGGGGGACCTCTGCCGATGACTGATGCCCTGGGTGTGAGGCTTGGGCAGTAGCCCCTCCAGGACCGGAGGGGGGGGGGGGGGGTTCTGGAGGGAGTGGGCAAGTGCTGTACTCCTCAGTGGGAGACGACGCCCCAGAGCTGGTCCACCTCTGCTGGGTCCATGTTGGCGTCTTGCTGTAAGATTGTGTAGATTGTGTAGATTGTGGAGTGTAGATTGTGTAGTGTAGATTGTGTAGATAGTGTAGTGTAGATTGTGGAGTGTAGATTGTACCCTGGCTGGCGAGGCCCTCCAAAGCGCCAGGCAAGGGACCATATTATTATTTTTGCCTTTAATACATTTCTAAATGTTCACACATGTGATGATAATCATAGTCAATCATATATCTAAAATCTAGCATACCTATAGACTGTGAGGACAGGGAGATTCTTACAACAGTCCTTAAAAAAATAGTAATTTCCCCCTATGACACCTTACGTGAAACGTGAATTTTGGGCGCGTGTTGACACTTGTTGTGCATAGTGACTGCTTAGTGCAACGTACAAAATGCAGAGGGAACGAGACCGAGGAAGAAAATTTGAATCGGGTGCTGAAAAAATAAATAAAAATAAAAGAAAGGAAGGCTTCAGGGCTTCGCTTAGAGGTTCGTTCGAAAAATGTCTAAAAACAAGTGAGGCTCCCGTTAGCACCGAAGAAGCTAACGTTACTGCTAGCACTAGCAATGCTAGTACTACTAGAAATGCTAGTAGTAGCACGGCAAAGCCCCCCCTGAGAGGCAAAGATGATGTCTCGGAGGTGGAGGAGCTACACCGGCAGCAGTGGGGCTGCCCAGCCCCAGGTGATGATGGTCAGGAGTGGCGAAGTAGAGGATACGGAGGCGGAAGATGGAGCTACTCAGAGCAGCAGCAGCAGGATTGTGGAGTGTAGATTGTGTAGTGTAGATTGTGTAGTGTAGATTGTAGACTATCACACTCTATATGTGCATGGATCAAGGACTTCCTGTCCGACCGCCCCCAGAGGGTGCGGGTGGGCTCCCACACCTCCACAGCCCTCAGACTCAGCACTGGGTCCCCCCAGGGCTGCGTGCTAAGCCCCATCCTCTACAACCTCTACACCTACGACTTCACCCCCGTCCACCCCAGCAACTCCATCGTAAAGTTTGCAGACGACACCACCGTGGTGGGCTGCATCTCGGGGGGGGACGAGGCGGCGTACAGGGATGAGGTAGAGCAGCTGAGCAAGCTGTGCAAGGTTAACAACCTGCTGCTGAACCAGTCAAAGACCCAGGAAATCATCGTGGACTTCAGGAGGAAAAAATCTGAGATCCAGCCCCTGCTCATCGACGGAGAGAGCGTGGAGAGAGTCTCAACCCTCCGATTCCTGGGGGTGCACATACAGGATGACCTGTCCTGGAAGAACAACACAGCAGCCACCATCAAGAAGGCACAACAGCGGCTCTACTTCCTGAGAGTCCTCAGGAAGGAACACAACAAGCAGGAGATACTGGTGGCCTTCTACCGCGGCGCAGTGGAGAGCATCCTCACCTACTGCATCTGCAACTGGTTCTCCAGCTGCACAACCGCAGAGAGAAATGCGCTACAGAGAGTCGTGAGAACAGCCCAGAAGATCACCGGCGCCCCCCTCCCCTCTCTGGAAGAGCTGTACAACACACGCTGCCTCAGGAAGGCCTCCAAGATCTCCAGAGACCCAACCCACCCTGGGTACGAACACTTTGCCCGGCTGCCCTCGAAAAGGCGGTACAGGACCATGGCCGCAAGGACAAACAGACTGAAGCTCAGCTTCTACCCCAGGGCCATCCAGGCCCTGAACACAGCAAAGACCAAGGTTCTGGGCCCTGGACAGTCTGGACGGATTGATGGCAGCTGCTGGATTGAAAAAATCAGGTGTAGTGCTGAGGCACAAATGTGTACATTTCAAGCCTGCAAACTGCGACACTTTAAATGAATGTGCAATAACACTATGTGCAATATGACAACCCTAGTCGTTTTATCTGTACAGTATAGTATAGTGGATAGTGTACATAGCCTTTATTTATGTAAACCAGCTCCTTTCCCTTCTTGTTTTTTTAGTTTTTTTTTCCTTTCCTAGCACCAGGGGAGCCACCCCTCCCAAATGTCGTTGTTTGGTACCTGTACTATAGCAATGACAATAAAGACCATTCATTCATTCATTCAGATGAAGGAATGCAGTTGAAAGGCAGATAGGCCAGTTTACTGATAGGGCTTTCACACCGGCAAAGAACCGCGCCGGTTCGCGTTCACGTTCGGAAACCTCCGAACGTTGGCGCTGTCTGGCGAACGAACCCGAGTTCATACACTGGTATGAATGCGGGCTCGTTCGCCAGACAGCGCCAACACGCGAACCGGCGCGGTTCTTTGCCGGTGTGAAAGCCCTATGAGGGGGGGGGCAATCTCTGCCGCTCTCTGGTGGCCAGACAGAACTGTGACAACAGGTGTGACACTTTAATAGGTCCCCAGCTTGTGGACAAAGACCACAATGGAATAAGCAAAACACAAACTTGTTGAAACAGGAGCTTGGCTTTTATTTGTTTGTTTTTTAAATGAATAATAATCATATTATAATGATAATAATAAAACTATCATAGGTATAGTAATAATAATAATAATAATAATAATGAATGAAGAATCATGGTATAATGATAACAGGCCTATAATAATGATATACTGTATATATAATCATTAAAATAATGATAATTGTATACTGTAATAAAAAGTATGGTAATAAGAGAAATGGTAATAATAACACCAAAATGTATTCTAGTAATACAGTTATAAATATTATAATAATATAAACATTATAAATAATAGGTATAATGATAATAATAGGTATAGTAATAATAAGCTTATAATAGTAAAAAAAAAAAAAAGGCATGCCTCTCTGCTCAAAGGTGTGTTGATCTCCTGCACCACTTCCTCCTCTTCCTTCTCTTCTTTTCCTCCTTAACCTCCTCCTCAACAATGTCACTCTCTTCCTGCACCTCAACTGCATTCTCCCCCACCTCATTCTCCCTCTCTGACTTCTCAACAACCATCTGCTCCTGAACTTTGACCTTCTCCTCCTTTGTCTTCCAGATGTCGTTGAGGACTCCGACTGTGTCCTGCAGGAGGAGCTCAAACATGCTGTCAGATATTCTAATTTTGACATCACACTCCTCCTTTTTCCAGTCCATCATTTGATGCTGTTCATCTGGTAATTCTTGGTACTGAAAGAGAGGAATAGTATTCATTAGGTTCAGCAGGAAAATGAGACGCAATTAACACTAGAACAGCTGTGTCTATTGTACCTTCTATAAGACCATAGTCTTTACAATGGGAAGCTGCTATTTACACACAATGACCACTATGAATGAATGAATGAATGGACTTTATTGTCATTGCTACAGTACAGGTACCAAACAATGAAATTTAGGCCGAAAGTTGGCCGTCTTATAAATTAGCCTGTCTCCTACACAAAGAAACTGCAAAATAGCTTTATACTAACTTATCCTGATGTGATTTTGAAAATGTAAGGATACTGGGTGGTAGAACGCACATATCTAGGAAAAGTCATGAAAGGAGGGTCCTGAAATTTGATAGAGTGCAAAGATATAAAAACTATTTTACTCACAGGGTCAAATAACCCCACCCATGGCTGTTCTAGTGTTAATAGACAACATTCGGAAAAAACGCCTACCAGAATACGATTTACCCTGTCCAGCTTATTCCATTTCAAACCGGTTCCAAATGTCTTGCCAAACTTCTTAGTCAGATCGACCTCAACATTCTTGAGTCCGTAGGCTTTCAGCACTTCTTCAGTCACAAAATCCTATGACAGAGACAAAAAAACGTATCGACCAGAGGAATGTGCATGGGGAGAGAAGTAGAGAGAGAGAGGGATGAAAACAGACTACAGAGGAAAAGGAAAGATTGGAGTCCAGTCAAGCTGTCTCACCTGAACTTGTGCCATGTCGTCAAAGCTTTTTAAGTTACATTCGTAGAGGTGCTGTTTTGGCAGAGGCTTCTCCCATGGCTGTGTGTTTCCAGAGGCTTCTCCCATGGCTGTGTGTTTCCCTCTGGGTAGATATCCCTCATGATCTCCCAGCTGAGGTCAAAGATGGCCTTCAGAACCCAAGGGACGACACATACGTTCACTTAAAACACCAACAAACAACTAAAAACAGCTTAGAATCTTGAGTGATGTGTTCTAAAATTGAGAGTTCCCCTACAGATGGTTTATAGATGCTCAACGAATGGTTGAGATCATGAAGATATTTTCACTTTCATGTACAATCCTAAGTATCTTTTATCATCATCGATGTCTCTATCTAGCATTTTGAGGTCAGTGTTTGTAACATGTAGCTAGTAACATGTAGCCTACCATTCAGTAGCTCCGTTTGCTGTAGGTCTCCAGGTCACCCCCTTCAGCGTATATGCCCAGAGGGATATCTGATTTGTCCCAGTCAGCCAGGCCCAGCTTACAGCTCCTCCAGATCTCCTGAGTGGCTAGATGAACCAGCCTAGTCACCTCTGCCACTGTGTTAGGCACCACCATCTGGATGTTCTGTGTTAGGCACCACCATCTGGATGTTCTGTGTTAGGCACCACCATCTGGATGTTCTGTGTTAGGCACCTTTAGCTTGGGCTTGGTGGACTCTTTGGCTGGCTGCATCTTACCACCTGTCTTGGTGTGAGGCCGCTGCTGCTGCGGCTGGTTCATCTGAACTGTCTTGGCAGCACAGAGACCAAAGTCATCGTCGATCCACTCGTCGCCGATGTCAGTCAAAAGGTCGTCCAGCTCGTCCATGTCAGTGGTATTGTCCTGTGATTGGATAGAATGAGGAGTAGGGGATTGTAGATCTACCTGACTTGGACTTATACAGTAGTACATTTACTACTGTGAGGCTTGAAACGTTGATAAACGTGAGTCGAGTTAGAGTGAAGTCAGTTGCATGTAGACTGAGGTAGGACTGCTCAGATGCCATCTGATGTCATGTCACTCACCTGGCAGGTCCTGGAGCTGGAGATGCTCTCACTCTCATGTCACATTTTGACATAGCAAAGACCAGGGGCCGCATTTATAAAAAAGTACATGAACGTCATCTTTGACTTGCACGTAAGCACATTTTTCTAAACGGACGTAAGCATTATTTATAAAACGAGCTGCGCTTGTTTAAAATTGCGTACATACTAAAGTCTATAAATACCAAATATACTTGAGAATGAGCGTTGTATTCACGCCCTGTGATAGCGGCTCAATTATAGCGGCTGAATTAAGCCAAGTCAGCGGGAGAGGGCAGAGAAGGGTGGCATCTCGGTAAGTTGCATTTGTAAAGTTTTGGCGCTTTTCCATCAGCAGCCCGGATCGCTTCGGGTCGGGTCGCTTCGGCACGCTTCGGCCCGCTTTTGAACAGTTCTGGTTTTCCACTATACACAACAGACCAGGAACGAGTAGGAGGAGTAGGAGATAGTAGGCGGAGTTACGCGCCATAACAGCGCGCCATGGTGGTGACGTATATTTTCACGAGACACAACACAGCCACAACAACAGCGACATGGAGGAACTTGAAGCTATCGTATGCCTTTCCCTCGGCATGTGGTATATTATTTAGTGTTGTTCCGATACCATTTTTTGATCCCGATACCGATACCGATACCTGACCGTGCAGTACTTGCCGATACCGAGTACCGATCCGATACCACGGCGTTTGAAAAAACAAAACAAAAAAACATGTTTTTTGAGCCGCATACTCACCTCGATGTAAAATTATTGCTAACACTTAGTCTGGCATCGGGTGTTTGGTATCGTGAAAAGTATCAACAAAAATCTATTAACCAACTCAATCAAGGTACCATTTGGTTCTGTAACTAATCATAACAGCAGGGCCGGCCTGTGGGACTGGGGAGTGAAGGCGGTGTCGCCCATCAAAAGAAGAATGTGGCCAGGTACTAATATATGTGAAGGCACACGATTTGTCAAAGTGCAGTTCAATGAATTTGTGAAATCACTTCCATATTCGACTAGGTTTGACACGGAGACTGGCCCGGACTTCTTCCGAGTTATTCCATCCGGGTAGTTTTGAAGCCTGACAAGCAAAGAATGCTGCTAGGGTTTAAACCTTCTAGTCGGAGACTCCTAGCAAAGTTTCTAGCTAAACGCAAGTAGACTTAAAAGTTCTAGACACTGGTTTTTATAACTTTGACAGTCCGGTGTGTGCTTCATGAAACGGGGTTGGTTTTTTAGCTACCATGCATTGGCCAACAGAATTAGTTACCCTGGTGAAAAGTGGGCAAACGTGGCACCATTGTTGAAATCAAAAGTCAAGAACGATAGCTAGTTATTAGTTACGCGTATAACATTACATAGCTCTTCATCCCCAGCAGTGCCTGTCGCTTTGCATGTTCTGTTCATTGAACAGTAGCAGCAACTCAACCACACACTGTCTGTATGAGTAACGCCGGTAAAACAAAACGTACCTTTCTCTGCCACATAATCCTTAGGGGCCATGCTTGCCGATCACAGGTGATGATATACTTGTTAACGGGACTTGTAAAATCCTATTTACTTTGCTCAACTTTAAAAATTGAATGTTTCTCGTGTCTTCACACCGTCACCGTCACCGGAGACAATTCATTCACCGAGTTGCGGGACGCTGTGGGTGCGTTCGTAAATTCGCTCTGGAAATCTGATCACCACTCAAGGAATGCCTCTTGTCCAATCAAATTGCTTGGTCCCTTTATGACGTTGATACCACTGTGCGCTCCAGCGTTCTAAGAGCGAATTACGAATGCAGCCTGTGCAAAACGCGCATCACAAGTTTGGTATCGGGTGTTATTTGTTAGTACTCGCCGATACCGATACCAGCATTTTTGTGCGTATCGGTGGCCATGCCGATACTAGTATCGGTATCGGAACAACACTAATATTATTAACCGTGTTTTTTTGGAGAGAAAGAGAAAGAGAGGGAGGAAGCTATGTACACATAATAAAGTCATGTTTTTTGAACCCTTAAAACCACTGCCTTCACTTGTCTGCTTTATGAACTGTAGTATCATTGTGTGCTGTGTTATTCACAGACAAACACGGTGCCCTTTGCAGGTTAATAACTGTGATCTACCGTGGGTTAGGATAACCATTCAAACGTGTCCGGATAGGGGAGAGGACAGGGAATCCAAAACCATTTGAATGGTGTCGATACGACACTGTTATCACAGTTGACACAGCGCGGAGCGAATTCCCTGGTAGAAATTGTCTCTCCCCCCGCTGATATCCTCCATGACGTGCTGCTGCTTAGAGCAGCGGTGAACTCCCGGTTCATTGAGTTTAAGGTTAAAAGCATATCTTCTCGGGGTTTCAGCGCGGTGGTTAAGGGCTCAAAATGACCGTATACCGATGGTGAAGTTAGCAAAGGAGTATTGTGTTTGTACCACCTCCACAGCCGGTGTTATTCACGGGCAAAGACGGTAAACGGAGGCACCCTTTGCAGGTTAATAACTTCGGTTTACCGTGGGTTAGGATAACCATTCAAACGTGTCCGGATAGGGGAGAGGACAGGGAATCCAAAACCATTTGAATGGTGTCGATCCTACACTCCTATCCCCGTCGACACAGCGCGGCAGCAAATTCCCTGTTAAAACAATTCTCTCCCCCCGCTGTCAACGGGAGTTTCAACCAGCAGGCGCGGTGCTGCAGGCAGCAGCAGGTGAACTCCCGGTTCATTGAGTTTACGGTTAAAAGCATAACTTCTCGGGGTGTCAGCGCGGTGGTTAAGGGCTCAAAATGACCGTATACCGATGGTGAAGTTAGCAAAGGAGTATTGTGTTTCTACCACATTCACAGCCGGTGTTATTCACGGGCAAAGACGGTGCATAATAGCGATTTTTGTGTTATGCTTGTTGTAAATAAAAGTTCTATGATGCATTGAAATGACATTAAACTAAGATAATACGATGGTCAGCATAATTTTTCGAATCTTTATTAATAAGCTATTACAGAAACTGTAGTGACATTTTCCAAGAGCGAATGTGGTATTTCAAGATGGCGGTTAGCGAAGAAATCTATGAACATGGGATGACGATTTCCATTGACCAATCAACGGTGTGCAGCGTCAGCCTGGCAAAAAGGTTCCGGGTCTAAATTTGGTTAAGAAGGGTAGCTAAAGAAGCGACCCGAACCGAGCCGAGGCGACCCGGGCCGACAAATGGAAAAGTCGACCCGGGCTGGCCCTGTAGTGGAAAAGGGGCTTAAGATCATGACAACCAGTACTCAAGTTGTAAAAGAAAATCAGGGGGGATGGTGGATTTTATCATAATGAGGACAATTTTAGCAACCACACAGCGTCAGTGACTTCAGCGTCAGTGACTTGGTAAAAATGTCATTGCATGTGTGCGTGTCCCCTCTCCCACAGTATTTTACTCAATATGCGCAAAACTAAATGTTGAAATAGCAATAATACCACGTTCATTGATAAAATGACATAAGGGATGGAAAGGGGGGATGACAGTTTTAGAAGGGGGATGATTTTGGCCGTTTTTATTTCAGGCCCCTCAACTTGAGTGCTGATGACAACTATCCAGCAAATGTTTATACTGTAATAATATAATGGTCTTATTCTTATCAGGTGATATGGCTGCTCACTCCCAGACACCGGAGACACTGGAGAAAAATCCAGTATAATTTAGAGCATTTGGCATGTTGAAGGGGAGATGGCGTTGCCTTGACAGCTCTGGAGGAATATAAAGGAAGACTGAAATACAATCATAAACATCAGTTCCCTTTAAATCTTGAATTAAACTCATTTTCTCGGCTGATAACAACATCGTTAATTTTATTACGAGTCACGGTCACTTCGCATGAATTCCAGTATAGGCAGTGTGGCTCACATGCCTGTAATAACTCAGCATAACCAGTAGGTAATGTGCGTATGCAAGGTCGATACCCGATGTAGAGCTACGATCGTTTCCACGGTCAAATTGACACACGTTGACATTTTATAAATCACTACGATGGCGTGGTTTTCTACGTATGACACGGGTAAGATAAAATGTTATCCAAAGTACTTTCTATAAATGAGGCCCTAGAGACTTAAAGAACAGTATGAACAGCACAATCTAAGTTGATAGTTAGTTTTAATTCTACTTTCTACTTCTAAGTTCTACTTCTCTAGGGCTTGTGCCCTAATATGAATTTTTAAAAAGAAATAGATAGTAGTTACTCTCATCATACCTCATTTTCGGTCCTCTCCTCCTTTTCAGTCACCTCCTCTTTCCTCTCTTTTTCATCGCTGGTGTCTGTGACAAGACTGTTGTTAGAAAGGCATGGCTCTTTGGTCAGACATGTGCTGATGACCTGCACCTCTTCCTCCTCTTCCTTCTCCTCCTCCACCGTCTGCTCCTTCTCCTCCTCAACTTCCTCCTCCACCTCCTCCTCAACAGTTTCCTGATTAACTTCACTCTTCTCCACCACTTCTTTCTCCTCCTCTGCCTCATTTTCTTCCTCGACAATCTCCTCAACTTCACCTTCCTGCTCCGCCTCCTCCACAATCTCCATATCCTTGTCCTTCTTGACTTCTTTCCCCTCCATCCTCCCATCAGCCTCCACCTCAACTGCATTCTCCCCCACCTCATTCTCCCTCTCCACCTTCTCAACAACCATCTGCTCCAGAACTTTGGCCTTCTCCTCCTTCACATTTTGCTCATCCTCCCTTTCACTGTCCTTCTCCACATCCTCCTTTGCCTCCTTCTCCTCTACTATCTCTTCCTTCACTTCACACTCCTCCTGCTCCTCCACCTCCTTCTTTGCTTTCTCCCCCTTCTCCTCCTCACGGCTATGAGCTGAGCTTGCCTGAGAGTGAATTACAGCCAGTGTGAGAACTTCTAAGCTAAGCTAGCTAAACTGAACAAGGCAAGGCAAGGCAAGGCAGATTCATTTATAGTCTAGCACATATTCATACAAATAATGTAAACTCATAGTGCTTTACAAATCATGCAATAAAATAACAACTAAAAAGTAAAGATAAATTAATATACCATTCAATATATTCAAAGATGGTAGGCCTATAATAACAATTTAAAATATTCATCAATAAATAAAAACAAAAATAAAAAAACGAGTCTAACTCTTGAAAATAAACTCAATCAAAAGTTTTTTGTTTTGTTCTGCATGTTCCACCTCTTGGCCACTTACCTTCCACTGGCCTTCCAGGCTGGAGATGGCTTCCTCAGAGCTGGAGATGGCTTCTTCAGAGCTGGGCCTCTCCTGCTCTGTCAGCTCCTTCTGCAGGACCGGGACACCTTCCTCATCCTCAGCCGAGGATGCTGCTGCAACACAGTTTAGTTTAGTTCACTAAATCTTTATCTTTCTTGTCCTCCAAGAGAACGGGAGACAGAGACAATGGATTGGGAGAAACAGGAAAAGTCTAAAACAAGCAACATTTGTAACTAGCATCAGGTAAGCCAAGAGAGCATTCATAAGCCTTAAAACGGTAAGAAAGATCTACATTGTGTTACATCAGGGCGTGTAAACGTACAAAAGGGTGCGTCAGAGTGGCTGTCATCCCACTGGGTGGCCTTCTGCTCACATCTGCGGCCCTTGCCACTTCTCACAGTAATGTTCTCAGGGCTTCTGCCCCTTGACTTGCTCGCCCCCTTGTCCACCAGGGATGTAGTTCGAGAGTTCGCAAAGGGAGTTCGCCATATAAGAATAAGACCACCTGATAAGAATAACATCATTATATTATTACAGTATATAAAAACAGTCAAAATCGCCCCCCTCTTTCCATACTTTATGTCATTTTATCAATGAACGTGGTATTACTGCTATTTCAAGGTGCGAGGGGGCACGCGCACATGCAGTGACATTTTTACCAAGTTACTGACACTGAAGTCACTGACGCTGAGGGGATGCTAAAATTGTCCTCATATGATCAAATCCACCACCTCCCCTGATTTTCTTTTACAACTTGAGTACTGAGTATAAGCATACCTGGTTAGTTGTCATGATCAAACGTTACAAATGCAACTTACCGAGAAGCCACCCTGCCCTCTCCCACTTCCAGATGAACGCCTACCCTATATTATAGCATTTGTCTTAAATTCAGCCGCTATAATTGAGCCGCTATCACAGGGCGTTAATACAAACCTCATTCACCTGCGTTCATTTTACCTGCGTTGGTATTTATAGAAGGAAGCACGTACGCAACTTTAAACCATCTCAGCCCGTTTTATAAATAATGCTTACGTCCGTTTAGAAAAATGTGCTTACGTGAAAGTCAAAGATTTTTTTTTATAAATGAGGCCCCCGGAGGAATATAAAGGAAGACTGAAATACAATCATAAACATCAGTTCCTTTTAAATCTTGAATTAAACTAATTTTCTCGGCTGATAACAACAAAAAAAACATAATTTTATTACGAGCCACTTGCATAAATTACACTAGGCAGTGCGGCTCACATGCCTGTAATAACTCTGCATAACCAGTAGGTAATGTGCGTACGCAAGGTCAATACTCGACGTAGAGCTACGATCGTTTCCACGGTCACAAATTGACTCACGTTGAAATTGTATAAATCACTACGTTGACGTGGTTTTCTACGTACGACACGGGTAAGATCAACATTTTATCTGAGTACTTTCTATAAATGAGGCCCCAGTTCCCTTTAAATCTTGAATTAAACTCATTTTCTCGGCTGATAACAACATCGTTAATTTTATTACGAGCCACGTTCACTTCGCATGAATTACAGTAGCTAGTGCGGCTCACATGCCTGTAATAACTCAGCAGGTAATGTGCGTACTGTTACAATAGGATTGTATTAAAACATAAGGTTTGTTTCCGCACGGACGAAGTTGAGTGTGACACAGCTATGTGGAGAGCTGGATGTAGAAGGTCAACACGGAGTTATAATAAAAGTGTAAGCAACTTGAGAGAATGCTTTAATCGTCAATTCTGTTAGTCAGAGTACAGCAGTGGCGGGCGGTGCATTTCACACCTAGGCCTTCAGTGATGTCCGACACATTCCTACCTGAATTATTCTACCTCTTAATACCATCGTTATGACGCCATGGCTCTAGAAACTAGACAGAAACACAGTATAACCGGGCGTTGCATCACCTTAACATAGTCAGACAAGTACAACAGAGTTATATTAATATTTCTGAAGCATTTTTTATCAATAAATCCGCATTTACAATGAAGAGTGTTAAACTAACATCTTTAAGATCGCTACATTACCCACGTCTGTCGTCTCGTCCACCATAATAGCGACAAAGGGTGCCTTTTTAATCTCCATTTTGATCTCTTCTCATCACTTCAGCAATAGCAAAAATCAGGTCGTTTTGTATTTTGCCTGACGTCCCAGTAAACACTTTGTTTGTGGACAGGTGGTAATGTAAATCTGGGTTGTTTTCAGCCAAAAAAGAAAGAAGCTCAACATAGTATCCTCTGTTTGTGGACTCTGTGCTTTCATCGTGTCCCTTAAATGAAAGTTATTGTTTACCCAAAAACAGGACACAATCGATCAGTATTATCGATCAGTCAACGAAAGCTTTCGTTGTGAGCTCCGTTTCCCTGCGCACTTTCAAAAGTTTCACATCTACCGGCATAGTTACGCATCTCAATAGTGAATATCAATAGTGCCTATCAATAGTGCGTATCAATAGTGCGTATCCAATCAAAAGACGTGCTGGGTGCTGACATCATTGAGCCTTACAGCAGGCGCCGTTGTTGCTTTTGCTCGCATCTACGTAGGTTTACTAGGTACGCCACAGGTTTTCTCGTTCCAACGTTAAGTTACAGGTCGAATTCGCGGCACCGTTTATTGTGCAGGCAGGCAGATTTTGGAGCCCCCTAGCAACACATTTTGATTGGATAAAAGCTCTAACATAAAGGCCAGCCCTCCAAATCTCAATCGGAGACTGGAAGCAGCGCAACCAAGAGGAAAGCTATGAAATGAAGAGAATAGACTATGGGGAATCATTAATACATATTTGTGGAAAAAATATATTAAAATAAAATGTATATTCTGATGATGTTTAGGCCAGCAGAGAAGGCCTTGCTGGCCCTGACGGCACACCACTGGAGTACAGTATAGGACTAGGCAGAATTTAACATGGTGACAGCGAGGTGGACACGTTCCTGACGTGAGAAAACCGAACTTTGCTACAGTGAGGAATAGCCTAGCATCGGAGCTAACTAGCTGGTTAGCAATAACGGCGGATGGACAAAGGGGAAGCAGAAACTCCCGCAGAAGTGATTCCAGTAAAAGCGGAAAAGATGGAAGGACTGAGACCTCCACAGACGCTATGCTTGACTCTGGAAACCTGGCGAAGACGTGGAAATCGTGGAAGGAGGAGTTTACACTCTACTTGGAACTTTCTATGCCAGATGCGACCGAAAATGTGAGTGTGAAGCTGTTCTACTACCTCATTGGAGAGGCGGGTAGGGAGCTCTGTGAAACGTTGATGAGTGACAGCACTTCGGCTAGGAGGAAACTGTTGGACTTGATCACCGCATTTGATGAACATTGCAATCCCAAAGTGAACGAGACAGTAGAAAGATATCGTTTTTTCACGAGAAATCAAGGTCAGAAAGAAGGTATTGACTCGTATGTTACTGATCTCAAAGTGTTAGCCAGTACATGTAACTTTGGAGAAATAAAGGACTCGCTCATACGTGACAGAATAGTATGTGCTGGCAACGATGCAGGGCTGAAAGAGAGGCTGCTAAGAGAAGAGAAGTTAACACTGGAAAAATGTCTACACATGTGCAGGGCCACAGAGTTGTCTCGTGAAAATAGCAAAACCCTCTCAGGGAATAGCGTGGAGGAGGTACACATGATGAAACAGGCAGAAGGGCAGGAGTTGGATACAGTATCATGCAAGTTCTGTGGGATGACACATGAAAGGAGCAAGGCAAAATGTCCAGCCTACGGAAAGAGCTGCAAGAAATGTGGTAAAGAAAATCACTTTGCAGTTAAATGTCAAGCCAAACAGGAGAAAGAGAAAAAATATGACAAAAGAACACGGAAAGTGCACCAGATGACTGACCAGGATAGTGAAGAGGAATATGAGGACGTCATGAGTATCACCACAAGAGGGAGACAGACTACTGAAGACCGAAATGACAAGGCCAGGCACAGCCAGCTGTTTGCAGGAATGCTAGTAGGCAGAGAGCTTGTGAGGTTCCAGATAGATTGTGGGGCCACATGTAATGTTATCCCGATTAACCTGCTTAATCCAGACACAAAGCTAGAAAGTACAAAGAAAGTGCTGGTGATGTACAACAAGTCCAAGCTGCACCCACTGGGAAAATGTAAGGTTAAGGTGAGGAACCCAAGAAACCATAAACTGTACCAGTTGGAGTTTGTAGTAGTAGAAGAGGACTGCAAATTGCCACTGCTTGGCAGGAAGGCGAGCGAAGCAATGAAGCTGATAAAAGTGGAATACGAGAACATACTAGCCATCGACAGCATTGTGAGGGACGAAACAACACCTGAGAGAGAACTGACTATGGAACAAATAAAGAGGGAGTATGGAGATGTGTTCACAGGCGACGGCTGCCTGGACGGAGAGTATCGAATCGAGATCGACAAGAGGGTGGAGCCAGTTAAACTCCCCAAACGACGAGTTCCGGTGGCTATGATGACATCACTCAAGGGAGAGTTGAGAGATCTACAAGAGAGAGAGATCATCACTCCTGTGGAAAAGAGCACAGATTGGATTAGTAGTTTGGTTACGGTGCAGAAGCCGAATGGAAAGACAAGAGTGTGCATAGACCCGCGACCACTCAACAAGGCACTGAAGCGCAGCCATTTTCCCCTGCCCACCATAGAAGATGTTCTCCCAGACCTGTCGAGAGCAAAGGTGTTTACAGTCTGTGATGTCAAACATGGATTCTGGCATGTGAAACTGGAGGAGGAGTCGAGCTATCTGACAACGTTTGCCACACCATTTGGCAGATATAGGTGGCTCAGGATGCCAATGGGGATAAGTCCGGCTCCGGAGATATTCCAGCAGAAGCTGACCCTGGCGCTGGAGGGGCTGCCAGGCATATACATTATCGCAGATGATATCCTCATCACGGGAGAAGGGGACACACAAGAGATGGCTGACAAAGACCACGACAGGAAACTGAGACAGTTCCTCACCAGATGCAGGGAGAGGAACATAAAACTGAATGCAGATAAGCTCAGATTGAGACAGCAAGAGGTACCATACATCGGACACGTACTGACAGCAGAGGGGCTGAAAGTCGACGCTGAGAAGGTTCGAGCAGTGAGAGACATGCCGAGGCCCACAGACGTGAAAGGCATACAGAGACTAGTCGGCATGGTGAATTACCTGGCTAAGTTCTACCAACACCTATCAGACGACTGTGAGATACTGAGACAGCTCACCCATAGAGACAGCATATGGGAGTGGACAGATGTGCAAGAGGAAGCATTCGGCAGGCTGAAGGACAAGATAGCCAAAGCGCCAGTACTCAAGTACTATGACCCCAAGCAGGAACTTACGCTGCAGTGTGACGCGTCAGAAACGGGACTCGGAGCAGCACTGACCCAAGGTGGAAAACCGGTGGCGTTTGCGAGCAGGGCGCTGACTCAGACAGAAAAGGGCTACGCCCAAATTGAAAAAGAATGTCTGGCCATCGTCTTTGGCGCAGAAAAATTCCATCAGTACACGTACGGCCGGAAAGTGACTGTACAGAGCGACCACAAGCCTCTGGAGAACATCGTCAGGAAGCCACTGCTGAGTGCACCCAAGCGACTGCAGAGGATGTTGCTGCGGCTTCAGTCATATGAGATAGAGGTGACATACGTTCCCGGACGTGACATGGTGCTCGCAGATACATTGAGCAGAGCGTACCTGCCTGAGAGCTCAGGCGCGGGGTCATTGGAAGCTGAGATAGAGACAGTTAATATGGTGGACTACGTACCAATCTCAGAGGAGAGACTCCGCACAATACGCTCTGCGACCCGAGACGATGACACCCTACAGAGGTTAAGTGAAATCATACTGAAGGGATGGCCGAAGATTAAGAGAGACACACCGATAGATATCAGACACTATCACTCGGTGCAAGAGGAGCTGAGTGTTCAGGACGAAATCGTCTTCAGAGGAGAGAGAGTTGTGATTCCAGACACACTACAAAGCGACATCACTCGCTGCATACACTCTACTCACCTGGGAGTAGAGGGTTGTCTCAGACGGGCGAGAGAATACGTCTACTGGCCAGGAATGACCGAGCAGATCAGGACAGCCATATCCAAGTGTGACGTCTGCAGAGCAATGGACACAAAGCAGCGGAAAGAGACACTGCACTCACACGAGGTGCCGAGCAGGCCATGGGCCAAGGTGGGGACAGACTTGTTTACCCATAACAACATGGATTACCTACTGACGGTTGACTACTATTCTAACTTTTGGGAGGTCGACCATTTACCTGACACAAAATCGAGTACAGTGATAAGAAAGCTGAAGGCTCACTTTGTTCGTCAAGGGATCCCGGATGTCGTGGTTTCAGATAATGGGCCACAGTACTCTTCCCATGAGTTCGATAGGTTCAGTCAGCTGTGGGGATTTCAACACCGGACGTCATCCCCTGGCTATCCTCAAAGCAACGGGAAAGCCGAGTCGGCGGTCAAAACGGCAAAGAGACTCATGATGAAAGCCAAGGTGGCAGGGGAGGACCCATACCTGGCAATGTTGGATCACCGCAACACTCCATCTCAAGGGCTAGATACAAGCCCAGCTCAGAGACTGATGTGTAGGAGGACCAGAACCCTGCTACCAACGAGGGATAGTCTTCTGCAGCAGGAGGTGAAACGCACAACGCCAGAGCAGATGAGACGAGGACAAATGAGACAAGCAAAGTACTACGACAGAACAGCCAGTGATTTGGACACGCTGAAAGCAGGAGAGCATGTCAGAATTCAACCCTTCGAACCACACACAAGCTGGAGAAAGGTGACAGTGGTGCAGCCTGTGGACCACAGATCCTACAGAGTGGAGCTGGACACCGGAGCTGTCCTTCGACGGAATCGACGACACCTGAGACGGGACAGGGGCACAGAGCCCAGTGGGGCACAGAGCCCAGAGACCCACAGCACACCAAAGTCTACTGCTACTCCGGGCAGGGACATAGGGGACACACAGACTGTAACCACTAGATCGGGTCGAGCAGTTGCTAGACCCGGATATCTCATGGACTATGCGAGCTGAGTTGTGTAGCGCACAGTGTGTTCGCGAGAAGAAGAAAAAAAAAAGAGAGAAAAATAAATGGTTTTGAAAGATTTTTATGTTGTTCACTGTTCACTGTTTAGCTCCCTGTTAGTTCAGTAAAAGAAAAGGGATGTTACAATAGGATCTTTTAGTTCAGTAAAAGAAAAGGGATGTTACAATAGGATTGTATTAAAACATAAGGTTTGTTTCCGCACGGACGAAGTTGAGTGTGACACAGCCATGTGGAGAGCTGGATGTAGAATGTCAACACGGAGTTATAATAAAAGTGTAAGCAACTTGAGAGAATGCTTTAATCGTCAATTCTGTTAGTCAGAGTACAGTATAGGACTAGGCAGAATTTAACACGTACGTCAAGTTAATACCTGACGTAGAGCTACGATCGTTTCCACGGTCAAATCGACTCATGTTGAAATTGTATAAATCACTACTTTGACGTGGTTTTCTACGTACGACACGGCTAATGCAATATGACAACCCTCGTGCACATAAGGTTCAGAGATAGGAAATGTTAGGATATTTATAGCATAGCATAGAGTACAGCACAGTGTTTTATTTGTATAGTATAGTATAGTGGATAGTGTATATAGCCTTTATTTATGTAAACCAGCTCTTTTCCCTCTAGTTTTTAGTATTTTTTTTCCTAGCACCAGGGGAGCCCCCCCCTCACAAATTTCGTTGTATGGTACCTGTACTATATTAATGACAATAAAGACCATTCATTCATTCATTCATTCATTCTAAGATCAAATTGATCCAAAGTACTTTCTATAAATGAGGCCCCAGGGCTCTGCTGGACTCTGAAAGGTTATGCCATGGCAGCGGTCAATCGGTCACACTACAGTGGTAATAGACCAATCGGAAATTGACATTCACAAACTATATTGTTTGTTTGTTTGTTTATTTATTTCGCACACATTTAGAAGGTAGCTACACAGTTGACAGAGAACACAATAAATAAACAGTGCAGGAGGAGGCAAGAAAACCCAAAAGACTTATGTGGCGCCTCTACCTAATGATCGCCAAGAGTGTTATAAAGAACACAAAAATAACATACAGAAAAATAACATAAGTATAAGTAATGTAATAAGTACATAAGAGTGATGGCAAACTAGTAATAATAATAATGCCAAAAATATGAATCAAACAGCAATACCAAAGTAAAAAAAGAAAATGTGAATGTGTGATTATGTGGTGTAAATGCAGATGTGGTGTATGTGTGTGGAGGTATGTATGTAAGTGTGTGTGTATTGTGCATACATGAGTAATATGGAACAAACAAAGATACATAAAGAACATAACTTTTTTTTTTTTTAACGTTACAAAGCAGCAGTAAAAACTCTTAAGAGTTTTGAAAAAAATGATAAAGGAACTGTTTCTTGCTAGATGAGAAAAGCCATTCCACAACTTTGCGCCTCTAAATCTGATTGAGAATTGACCTCTACAAGTAAGAGACTTGGGGGGGTGAAGATTAGAGGATTGACGAGTTGAGTAATAATGAACCTGTGAATTCTCTTTAAAGTAAATCATAAACTGTTCAGGGACCTTCCCTTCATTTGAATATATGTTATAAATAAAAACACATATTTTGAAGATATTGATGTCATAAATACTAAGAATCTGTAATTTATTAAATAAAGGAGCAGAAGGCGTCATTGACTCTGATCTGGTTGCGATCCTAACAAAACGTTTCTGAAGGATCCACATTTTGTGGAGAGTAGTGGGAAACGTACTCCCCCAAACTATATTAGAGTATGAAAGATAGGGATAAATTAAACTGTAATAAAGAGTAAGGAGACACCTTGTTGTGACAAGATGACTAACCCTCATTATTATATCAACAGATGTATTTATTTTTCTACCAACACATTCTGTTTGTTCTCTCTTGACATAGGCTTGGATGGTCAAGCTCAAGCCTTTATCATTCACGTCCAAGCCTAAGAATGTTGAGCTTCAGCAATGCCAGCAGCACTGTTCTAGAAAACAAAACAACCACATGGCATCAACTCAACAACAGCATTTCCTGTTACACCGACTGCCACCTCTAGTTCCAACCTACCCCTGAGTCATTTGTGCTATTTTAAATTGAGGCTTGTAGTGTTCAAATGAAAAGAGACAGAAAATAACTATGTTTCAGGACACTGGATCCTCCACTCTGTTTTCTTATAACTTTGGAAGAAACAGTCATTTTCACACCTTGCATTTCTATTATTTAACCCTATTATATAACCCTATTATCTACAGGTAGACTGTTGGGGTATTTTATTCAAAATACGGTCTACAGTGCATATTTAAAGTAAACCAAAAACTCAAAAGTAAGGCCTATAGGTATTTAGCCTACTAAATAGTATTTAGGCTATACATAAAAAGATAGGCCTCAAGGTAAAGGATGACTGAAACGAAAATCAAACGTTGAAACAGATAGGCCCATCACATGCGATGATATGATAATAATGCGAATTCAATTCATATTCGACTCACAGTTCTCCTGATCCCTTAACATGATCCTAGATGGTTCTTCAACATAGTATCAGCTGTAGTACATAAGTAGCTTGCTCAAGCTGACAGAAAAACAAGTTGGCTAGCCTCTAGTAATAATGATAAATGCTTTGAAAAGCTCATCAAACTCCTGATCTGCAGAATGCTGCCGCCCACCGTTGGACCTTCACCAATTTGTCTACCAGAATAACAGATGGACAGACGATGCCATGGCCACAGCACTCCACTCAGCCCTCACCCACCTTGACAGGGGAAACTCCTGTGTGAGGATGCTGTTTGTAGACGACAGTTCAGCATTCAACACCATAGTCCCCTCTACACTCTGCAGCCAGCTCAGGGACCTAGGCATCGACTCCAGCCTATGCAACTGGATCCTGGACCTCCTGTCGGATCGTAAACAGGTGGTGAAGATGGGCTGTAAGACCTCCGCCCCTCTGACCATCAGCACAGGAGCCCCCCAGGGCCGTGTCCTCCTCTACTCCCTGTACACCCACTGCGTGGCCACTCACAGCTCCAACACGATCAAGTTCGCAGACGACACAACAGTGATTGGCCTATTCATCGACGGCGACGAGACAGCCTACAGTGAGGTCGACCGCCTGGCTCAGTACAGCCAGGTCAATAACCTCGCTCTCAATGGCAACAAGACCAAGGAGCTGATGGTGGACTTCAGGAAGAAGAGGCTGGCACAAGACCCCATCACCATGCATCAAGTTCCTGGGGGTTCACATCACCAACAACCACACCAGATGGTGAAAAAAGCACAATGTCGCCTCTTTCATCTTAGGCAGCTGAAAAAGTTTGGCTTAGCAGATTCAGATAACGTTTATTGCCATTATGCTTGACACATATAGGAATTTGTTTTGGCATTACAGTAGGTGCGTTTATGCTTTTTTCACATGTATACATGAACAAAAACAAATGCAAAAACAGGACAACACAGGACAGACATTGGATAGTGCTATATATATAAAGTGCAGTGCAGAGTTTTTCAATGGGTCCAGTGCATATTCAGTCCTGAGCAGACTTGGGGGCGGGGGGGAGGTAGAAGCCAGAGTCATTTAGCAGCCTGGCGGCTGAGGGGAAAAATTGAGCCTGTGGCGGGCCTTTACTGTTTTAGGCAGCCGCAACCTTCTCCCAGAGGGAAGCAGGGTGAGGAGGCCGTGGCCGGGGTGGGAGGGGTCGGCCATGATCTTCCTTGCCCTCCTCAGAGCCCTGGTGTCGTGCACAGAGTTGAGGGAGGGCAAGGGACAGCCGATCACTTGGCCTTGTCCATGGCCTTGTCCATGGCCGTTGCAGCAGGGAACCAGGTGATGATGGAGCGGGTGAGGATGGACTCTATGATGGCCGTGTAGAACTGGACCATCATGGACCTCGGCAGCCTGAATTTCCTCAGCTGCCGGAGGAAGAACATCCTCTTCTGGGCCTTCTTAGTGAGGGCCTCGGTGTTCCGCTCCCACTTTAGGTCCCGAGAGATGGTCATGCCTAGAAAGCGGCATGACTCCACGGAGGCCACCGGGGTACCTCCCAGCGTGATGGGAGGGGGCAGGGCTGCTTTTCTGCGGAAGTCCACCACCATCTCCACTGTTTTTAGAGCATTGAGCTCCAGGTTGTTAAAACTGCACCAGCTCTGCAGCCCCTCGATCTCACCCCTGTAGGCAGATTCGTCCCCCCTGGAGATGAGACCCACCAGGGTGGTGTCATCTGCAAACTTCAGGAGCTTGACCGAGGGGTGGCGGGAGACAGGACGCAGCCCTGCGGGGAACCCGTGCTGGTGGACCTGGAGCTGGAAATGCTCTTCCCCAGCTTCACCCGCTGAGACCTGTCAGTCAGGAAGTCCGTAATCCACCTGCAGGTGGAGTCCGGCACCTGCAGCAGGGATAGCTGGTGCTCAAGGATGTGTGGGAGGATCGTGTTGAAGGCCGAGCTGAAGTCCACAAACAGGATCCTGGCGTAGTTGCCTGCAGTGTCCAGATGTTCTAGCGCGTAGTGCAGAGCCATGTTCACGGCGTCCTCCGTGGATCTATTGGCTCTGCACGCGAACTGCAGGGGGTCCAGCACAGGATCCGTGATGAGCTTCAGGTAGGCCAGGACAAGGCGCTCCAGGACCTTCATGACGACAGAGGTCAGAGCGACGGGTCTGTAGTCGTTAAGGCCTGTGACCTTGGCCTTCTTGGGGACGGGGATGATGGTTGACGCCTTGAAGCACGCTGGGACGTGACACAGCTCCAGCGAGGCATTGAAGATGTGGGTAAACACCGGGGCCAGCTGGTCGGCGCAGTGCTTCAGGACGGAGGGAGAGACGGAATCCGGACCAGCTGCCTTCCGGGGATTCTGCCTCTTGAATAGCCTATTTACCTCTCGCACTGTGACAGAGAGAGGGGGTGGGGAAGGGGAGGTGGGGGGGGGGCCTTCCTAGGGCCCTTCTTCAGAGGCACAACCGAGAGCATCCTGATGTATATACAGTGTGCCTATATCTGGACAAACAGGTGTAAGAAAATAAAAAGACAGCAACAACTTCTGTGTTTTGGGAATCCTGTGTTTATCAGACACAGTCAAGTGGTCTGACTCTGAACCGAGAAGTGAGTTTTCTATCAGCTCTTGTAGTGTTTTGATCTTTGATTCATCACCCAGTCTGTAGCAGCATACGCATCATTAATACCTCATGTCATTCCATATGTTAAACCGTATTGTTTGATAGTTCTTGTCAAACTGAACTTGATCACTCACCGTCACTGGGTGTGGAGAAAACCAGTTCCAAGTGATTGGCCTGATTTGACTGTTTCCCAACAGCCTGAATCTTACACAGGCATATGAATCTTACACAGGCATATGAATCTTACACAGGCATATGAATCTTACACAGGCATATGAATCTTACACAGGCATATTAATCTTACACAGGCATATTAATCTTACACAGGCATATGAATTGCAAACAGTAGGTTCACAAGAGTTGATAAGCATAAAGCCAAAGCAGGTTAATCATGCCAGTGATTGATTTGATTGACAGTTGTATACTTTTCCTGTGGTAACAGTCCTCCACCATCTGGTGGTAAATGTGATCAAATACCCTGGTAGATTTACCTCATCGAAGCCTGTAGTGTAATGCCTGTAGGGTAATGACTCTTTAATGATTAAAAAGTAATTAAATAATATTCATTAGGGTTGTTCATATTCAATTAATTGTACCGGTGTCATAAAGTAAATTAATAATTCATTGGCAAAAAAAAGTTTCCACATTCCTGAATCTTCACCCTGGCTTTGACTGAAAAAAGCGACAAAGAAAGGGAAAAGAAGCACATTCAATATATTCTATTAAGGAGAATATACTGTTGTAGAAAATAATGGAATTTCAATAGAGGCACATGGTTCATAGTTAACATTAACAGTAATTAGAATGTAAATGCTGGTATAGAGAGTCATCAGTTAACAGATAGTTAATAGGCATTAACAGTACTATTGAACATTGTTTGATGTCTACTTGTACTGAGAGGGATATCATATTGGCAGTACTGACTTACAGCCCAGTAAATGTAATGAGGAATGACTAACAACATGCCATCCTAAAACAGTATCTCATTGTATATGCATGACATCTTCTTGTACTGTCAAAATCACATTGACAGACACAACATTGACAGTATACAGTCTCACAGCCCAGCACAGAGTCATGAATATGGGCACAGCCTATACGGTGAGCTCAGCTAGACTCCGCGGCTCCAGACACACAGCTGGATATAGCCGTACAGCGGTAATCATCACTCAAGGAATCCATTTATTTTTTCATCAAAATCACAGCAACTTCGAGAATAAAGACAGCGAATCGACGTCCCTTTTTATTCCACACTGCCGAGTCTCTACTGATAGTATGGAGAAACGAAAATCACTTCAAGGTAAATATTGTTTTACTGATTCATTTTTCCATGAGTTGATTGATGTTGTTCCCTAACGTTCACGTTCCATTAGTTTTTTCCCCCAGAGCCCATTTTAGCAGATGTCTGTCGGTAATTGTTTGCTCTGATTGTGTTTAATTGGTTATTGTGGAACAATTCGCACTGTTCATAAAAACACGACAATATAGCAATACCTGTTGGATGCTCATGTATTGACGTCTGTCACGTCGCAGACCCATGTTAAGATACGGTCGGCACGCACAATTGAGAACATGTCCAACTCCTTCCATCTCTTAAATCAAACACTTCCAGTACGTGGGCGCACTAATTAGGTCTTGTGCAAGATAACAAGTCAGGGCAATTGTTTTCAAATCGACAATGACGCAGGATCTCAAAGGAATTAGGTAGACTAGATCGAGTGTTTCACTTTGATCAGGAATACTATTGGAAAGGCATTTGCTATGTACAAGATGATATCGTATTCTTGTGATTGTGTTGTACCCACCCCTTACAGTACTTTCCCGATTAAAGCCTTCAGTAGGCTATGTTTGAGCTGGGATAAAAGCACATGAGGTGAGGTAGGCTGGTTGTTCTTTTCTGATCATCTCATCATGTCAGTCTTGATTAACCTGTGTTGTATTGTGACTTGTCCATATGGCAGAATTAATGCCATGGGACTTATATTACTTATAAATATTAATATAATATTAATATTACTTATTAATGTCCTGTTCTACAAACATTGTGCTCTTTTTCATTGTGCTGTTTATTTCAACTGTATTTGATCTTCCATTTCCATCAGCTTATATGATTCTACAAGGTCCATCACCATTTAGTCCATGCACTGGACCCTACTTTCTGTACTATAATATTATTACCATATTATGTGAGTGGCTGTGGCGCAGGAGGTTAGAGCCGCCATCTAATGATCGCAAGGTTGACAGATCGGCGGTTCGAGCCCCGGCTGGCCACATGTCGAAGTGTCCTTGGGCAAGACACTGAACCCCAAATTGCTCCCAGTGAGCGGGCCGGCACTTTGCATGGTAGCTTGCTGCCATTGGCGTGTGAATGGGCGAATGAGATCACCTCACCTCTCTCACACGTTCTAGTGCTCCTTCCTTTCAGCCCCTGCTCAATGGCAGCAGCCTTGTTGCGTCTGTCTCAGATAGGGTTGCATCCATCCCTGTTTTCCGACCTTGCCAATTTTGTCCCACATAACAACTTCAGGTTATAGAGCCTGATTGGAAGCGGAACAGATAATTATGTGTGGACCAATAGGGCTCCAGGGATTGGTAATGGGTGTCAAACCGTGGCATTTGAATGAACAACAATTTATTTAGCTTCTTGTTTCGGCAGGCAGAGTAAATTGGAATCTTGAGAATATTTTGTTTGTTTACTTCAGAAACAATAACTCCAAGGCTGCCAAAAGCAAAAGCAACAAAGAGCAGTACAGTGAGCAAACACTGAGTAAACCTTTATTCAAGCAGGTAAAAAACAACAACCAAATACCTGTTTTACAGTGTGCACAGTAGCACCACAAGGAAGCAGTAAAGCAACACACACAGACAAGATAACATCAAGATAACATATCTTTTGATTTTCTATCAAGAGGGCTTCCCGTAATCCCAGCTTGATCTAAAAGTGGCACTTGCAAAACCAGGTTAAAGATAATCAGCTTCATTAACGGTTAAACATAATCAGCTTCATTGCTTGAACATGACAGTTTTTTTCCCAGAGATTTCACTTTACTGCGTAGGAAGAGAAGTCTGAAGATTCAGCATGGCTGATTCTCCTGACCCATTCCATCCCTCATCCTCCATGTCTCGTTCTTGTTGCATTTGAGTTCCTCGCATTTCAGCACAAACTGTCAGAAAGACGGGGCTATAATCAGGGAGGTCAGTGTTTTCCTCCCTTTTCATCTGCCTGAAATGGCGAGATACATCCAATTACCCTGCTTTGAAATATCATATACAGTTGAACGCCCCCAGAAGGATTCAACATTTAACCCCCTTTTTACAGTGTTTACCGAGCGTTGCTATCACCACCACAAGGGATGGCCCCAGCGTGGAGAGACAGGTCTCACTGTTGGCCCCTGAAGCGGACAGAATGTTAAAGGGGCAGAGACCGTGGCAGTTGGACTGTCAGGGGATGAAGGAACAGTTCAAACTGTTTTCAAAGACGTTAACCTACTCTCTCTCTCTGTCCCTCTCCATCCCTCTCTGTCTCCATCGCTCTTCTCTGTTGCTCGCTCTCTCTCTCTTTCCCTTTCTCTATCTCCTTCTCTCTTTACTCCCTTTCTCCCCAGCACCATGCTGATCCTAGCGTCCCACCTATCCGGAGATGCACACCTCTTCCAACCAGTCTCTCTCTCTCACGCCCGACCACGGTGTCCAGGCACGCCCCGGTTCCAGGGGGAGCACCCCCGGCGGGGGGATGCATCTGCACGGCCGCTCGTCCCTGTCACTCCCTGAGCCGGAGGCCTGGCGGAGCCCCATCCCCAGCCCCAGCCCCATCCCCAGCCCGCGGAGTCCCAGCCCCACCCCCAGCCCGGCCGCCCGACACGGCCTGGCCCAGGGTCCCCGCTCCTGCTCCCTGCAGGTCCCCCGCGCTGTCCCCGAGTGCCTGGCCCTGCTGCCCCCGCGGGCGGCCAGCTTCGACGTGCCTTTCAGAGGGGACGACGGCCAGTCGGAGCCGGGCTCGGGGTCGGTGAGCCCCCACAGCATCCAGCGGCGGCGGGGTGGCATCGTGGACCAGCGGGACATCATCAGGGCCCACGAGTCTCACAAGATTCAGAGCACACCGCAGGCCCGCAGGAAGGAGTGGGAGTGAGTACACACAGCCAAGAAGGGATCACGTGTAAATGGCATGCGTACAGATGAAAACAAACACAGGGTGGGGGTGGGTTGTTAGATCTCTGGCATGTGTAAAGATGAAAAAGAGGTAAGGTTGGGGGGTTGAAGAATTGTGGGGGTGGTGGGGATGTATAGATTGCATAGGAATGTAATAACCAGTAGCACTTTATCTGGCATGTCATTTTATTTTATTAATAATAATAATAATAATTCATTGGATTTATATAGCGCTTTTCCGAGGCTCAAAGACGCTGACAATATAGGAGATACGGAAAACACAAAAACAACAAGTAACATGGAACACAGAGTCAGCGAACGGGGAGGGGGGTGGTAGCGACAGGGGAGGTGGTTAGGGGTAGGGGAGGCTGTATGCATATCAGGGGGGTGGCTGGGTTAGGGGAGATGGGTAGGGGTAGGGGAGGTTGTATGCGTGTCAAGGGGGGGGGGGGGGGGGGCGGGGGGGCGGGGGGGCCGGGATGGGGGAGATGGCTAGGGGTAGGGGAGGCTGTAGGCATGGGAGAACAGGTAGGTTTTGAGGTGGGATTTAAAAGTGAGGAGTGAGGGTGAGTCTCTGAGTGGTTGAGGGAGAGAGTTCCAGAGGCGGGGTGCAGCTCGTGAAAAGGCACGGTGACCGAAGCCTTTGAGTTTTGAGGGTGGGACAGTGAGGGAAACAATGGATGAGGATCGGAGGGTACGGGTAGGGCGGTGGGGGAGAAGGAGGTCAGTCAGGTAAGGGGGGGCCAGGCTATGGAGGGCTTTGTATATTAGGATCCCCATTAGCATGACGCATAGCATCAGCTACTCTTTCTGGGGTCCACACAAAACATAAAAGAAACCATCACAAAACATGTAACAAAGAAGGAAACATCAACATGCAAAACAACAAATAACAAAAATGTAATTAAAATAATTTAAAAATAAAAAAAAGTCAATACTCACAGCCTTAGTTCTTAGTGAGCATCACAAAACATGTAACAAAGAAATAACCATCCACTCACAAAACAATAAATAACAAAAATAAAATTAAAATACTAAGCTCAGATCTAATGGGAATGAGGTGTTACTTCACTTGTTTTTTGATACCAATGTTATTCTGTGTTTTAGAGATTGGACCTGGTAAGGAGTTTCATTCAACCATAGCTCTATACAGCTTCACCTTCAAATTCCTTTTGGTTTTTGGAATTGTGTATTATCATTTTTGTATTTAACCTTTATTTCGAGGGAGACCTGGCCAAGATAGCACACCAGTACAAGTACAAGTTTACACAATTGGAGAATAAAACCTAATAAATAACAGACAAGGGATAACAGATAAATATGATAAAATCCAACTTAGGAATAGCAATTGCACATTTCTGTCACACAATTCTTAATCAGAGCTTTGACCTCTCCCAGGGAGATGAGATTATTAAGATGTAGTCTGTTATGGAGGTTATTCCATGACCAAGACGCAAAATAAGAGAAAGCTGCCCTGCCAAGTTCCAAGGTACGAAAATCATAACAGCTGTTGGTGAGTGACATGAGGTTACATAGATATGAGGGGAGTTTGCCCAGTATGGCTTTGTAAATAAAGATGTACCAGTGATGCTGTCTCCTGGAAACCAGATCATAAAACAAACAGTGATATGTACAGGATAATGAGTTGGATATGAAACGTAGACAACTATGATACACAGAGTCTAGGCAGTGAAGTGTAGAGGAGGCAGCATGCATGTACTGTATATAATGTCCCCATAGTCTAGAACACTAAAGAACGTAGCCTGAACAAGTGTTTTCCTAGCTTCTAAATTGAGGTAGGCTTTACTTCGATAATAAAAACCCAGCCTAACCATACTAGGTTCATATAATGCCCTCTAAAAGAGAGCCTGTCATCCACCCAAATACTTATACTAATAAGTACTCATAGGATGACCCTCTTTCAATTGAGTCCCCTCCTAAGGGATGCATGTTAACATTATCTAAGATCTGGGAGCGAGCTCTGGAAAATATCATACATTTGGTATTCTTAGCATTGAGAAGCAACTTTAGACCATGGTATTCTTAGCATTGAGAAGCAACTTTAGACCATGTAATGAGGCCTGCAGCTGTTTAAAGACAGTCTGGAGCTCATCAACAGCCTGGCTCAGGGAAGAGACAACTGAGTCAACTATTGTGTCGTCTGCATAAAGATGCACTTTAACTGTAAGCATGTCCTTCACACAGACAGACACACACACACACACACAGACAGACAGACACACAGACACACAGACAGACACACACACACACAGACAGAGTAAAGATGCACTTTAACTGTAAGCATGTCCTTCCCAATGTTATTTATAAAGATAGTAAACAAGACTGGGGCTACACTTGAGCCTTGGAGGATCTCCAGATCTTCATGAAGCTTAACTTGTGACAATCTGTATATACACAGTACACACTGGGTTCTATCTGCAAGTTAGTTCCTAAACCACTCTGTAGATACCACTGGTGGAATGTCTGGTGGGGTATGTGTGTGCTTTAGAGCTACAGTGGGGTGCAAAACTTTGTCAAAATGCCATTTACAATTAATATCTAAGTGAAAAGAAGCAAACCTAACCTCTAAATGGTACAAAGTTAAACATGACACATTTCATCCCTAACCCTAATTTTTGTTTTGAACTTTTTACAGTTTCAAAATAATAAAACAAGGAAAAAGGCCTTGTGCAAAAGTTTGGGAACCCTGTCAGCTAGTACTTTGTAACTCCTCCTCAGGCAACTATAACAGCTTGCAAACGTTTCCTGTAGCCAGCTAAGAGTCTTTCAATTCTTATCTTCCCTATTCTTCCTGGCAGAACACCTCTAGCTCAGAAATATGTGACAGGGCATGGTTAAAAAGTCCGCAAGTAGGGCAAAAACATTTTTCTGTTTTTTCCAAATTATGAAAGGGTAGATTGTAAGCTTTAAAATTTAAAATGTAAAAAGATGTGTCATACATTGAAATCTGAAACAAGTTGAAGAAGTCATGGATATTTTAATGGTGATACCCCCTTGTTGTGTGGGTGTATCGGACATATATCACACAGTAGTATAGGAACAGACAGGGTACTTTATTTCTCTTCTTCACTCAGCACGGAACTAACTTCTTCTTCTATTCATACATAGTACGTCTCACGTAACGCAACAGCGCCCTCTAGGGTCATCCAAGAGGGGTAGTGGTGGTCTAGTGGATAGTGAGTTGGACTTGGGATCGGAAGGTTGTGAGTTCAAATCCCGCCTGAAGCCACACCACTACTAGTGTGCCCTTGGGTAAGGCACTTAGCCCTCAGTTACTCCAGGGGGAATGTCCCTGTAATTCGTAATTGTAAGTCGCTTTGGATAAAAGCGTCTGCTAAATGGCAAAATTATTATTAATTATTAATCCTATTATAACATATAGGCAAGTGCAGTGTAGGCCTATTGTATGGACACAACATCTTCCCCTTTACAACAAAGGATACTTCTGGTACTCTAACATGAGTATTCAACATAACATAGAACTTTCACATACTACACTCTGCATAATGTATGTAACCCAAAATAACAATTAAACTTCCACAGATTAAGCATATCTTTTCACTCACTTAGACATGACAAAGTCCCTAGTCCAACTAGGTGGATTTCTACTTCTGGTAGGTCTGAGTTGGGTACCTGTGTCAGAGTCCGGCGGTTTGTCAGTCCCTTGCTCAGTACAGTCCAGTGCATTGTCGGAGTCAGTACCTGGGGTCAACTCTGGCAGTGCAGATAAGCGTGAGGCGTTCCAGACTCTTCCATCATCCAGCAGGTAACTGTTTGAGCTTCTCCTGGTCACAACAGTCTTTGGTCTGGTGAACTTCAGTTCTCCTTTCTTTACTTTCCATGGCTTCCTAACCCGTACTTGGTCACCAGGCTGGAAGTCTGTTGCTTTGGCATGGCGGTGAGCATCTGTGTATTGTTTGGATTTGACTTGTTTTTGTTTCACTCTTTCACGGACAGCATGTTCATCCATGGAGGGTACAGGCATGTCTTTTATCACAAGCTTTGTTCTCATTCGTCGTCCGTGAAGCAGTTCTGAAGGGGATACTCCAGTGGTAGAATGAGGCGTTGCTCTGTAGTCCATCAGGAATGTTCTCAGAAATGGTTTCCATGGTTCTCCTTGGATCGATGCGGTCTGTAGGCAGTCTTTTATAACACGGTTAAATCTTTCAACTTCTCCGTTAGCTCTTGGATAGTAGACTGCTGATTTCAGGTGTGTAATCTCCCTCTTCTTTAGAAAGTCGGCAAACTCAGCGGAGACAAACTGAGGTCCATTATCACTGACCAGCTCCTTTGGATTCCCCTCTCGAGAGAAGATAGTGGTGAGGAACTGGATGACCGTAGCGGTGTCGGTGCGGGGAGCGAAGGCTACTTCAGGCCATTTGCTATAGTAGTCCACCAATGTTATGGCAAACCTACAGTCAGCAGGTGCTATCTCGAATGGACCTACGATGTCCACTGACACCTTCTCCCAGGCAGCAGCTGGTAGAGGTACAGGATGAAGTGGACCATCATGGGTAATGGTCGTTTTATCATTCTGTCGGCAGGTCGTACAGTTCTTCACGAGTGTCTCTATTTGAGAGTCCATTCTGTGCCACCAATACAGTTCTCTGAGGCGCTGTTTCGTCTTCACAATGCCTTGGTGGGTTTCATGAGCAATGTCAATGAGTCTCTTCTGCAATGACTCAGGCACAAGCAACCGATGAGTACCTCTGACGATGCAGTCCTCCATGACTGCAAGCTCATGTCGAATCAGGAAGTATGGTTGTAAGTCAGGATCAAGGGTGTTTTTCTTTGAGGGCCAGCCCTCCCTAATCTGTGCACGGAGCTTTGTGAGCACTGGACAGGTGCAGCTGGCAGACTGGAAGTCATCCTCGGAAATAGCACTCAGAGCAGAAATAATGGATGCAACAGACTCTACATTTTCTGCAAATGCAGCATCTGTTTCAGGAAGTGGGAGTCTAGATAGACAATCAGCAACATTATTCTGAGATCCTTTTCTGTATTCCACATCATAGTGAAACTCCAACAGGCGAGCAGACCACCTGGCGATCCGTAGGCCAGCACGGTTGTTCCCTTTTGTTGTCAGTAGTGTTGTTAGTGCTTGATGGTCAGTGCGCAAACGGAATTTCCTTCCCCAGAGCCATGTACGCCATTTCTCAGCGGACCAGACGCAGGCGAGCGCTTCCTTCTCAACGATCGAGTACTTCCTCTCAGCATCCGACAGACTGCGAGAAGCGAAGGCGACAGTCTGTTCTTCACCCTTGTTGTCTAGTTGAGTCAAAACGGCTCCAAGCCCATAGTCTGAAGCGTCTGTGGACACAATGGTTGGTTTGGTGGGGTCGAAAAGAGCTAATGCAGGGCTGTTCACAATCAGCTGTTTGACTTGGTCAAATCGTCCTTGTGCCACATCGTTCCATTGGAATGTACTGTTTTTTCGCAGTAGGGCTCTCAGGGGCTCCACAACAGCAGCGTAGTTCGGCACAAACTTACTGTACCAGGCTGTCAGACCCAGGAACGAGCGGAGTGTAGAAGGATCAGTAGGAGGCGGGGCCTTCAGGATTGCAGTTACATGAGAGTCATCTGGCAGGAGACCGTCCGGGCCAATCTTACAGCCAAGAAAGGTCAAAGTAGTTTGACGGAACTTGCATTTATCAACATTGAGTTTCAGTCCTGCGGTGTCGATCTTGTGCAGCACAGCCTTGAGATTGTCGTTGTGCACAGCTTCTGAAGATCCATAGATGATTACGTCATCGAGGTAGCATTGCACACCCTTGAGGCCACTGAGAATCGTCGACATCATCTTCTGAAACGCGGCAGGGGCGGAGCTAAGTCCGTAAGGTACTCGGCGGTACCTGTACAGGCCTTCGTGCGTAATGAAAGCGGTGAGCCCTCTGCTTTCTTCATGCAGCTTCAGTTGGTGATAGGCAGATTTAAGATCCAGTGTAGAGAAAATTATGGATCCACGTAGCTCAGACAGTATGTCCTCGATCAACGGCAAGGGATAGCCATCAACAACCACAGCTTTGTTAGGTTCCCTTAGATCAACGCACATGCGGATGCCACCAGTCTTTTTCTGGGTGACTACAATTGGGGATACCCATTCAGATGCATCGACTCTCTCAATGATTCCATTTTCCTCCAGGTTCTTCAGTTCACTTGTCACAGCGTCACGGACTGAAAGCGGTAAGCGTCTGAGCTTTTGCTGTACTGGCTTCACGTCTGGCTTTACCTTGACCTTATGTACAAAGTTTTTTGCACATCCAAACGCAGCTGGAGTTCCATCTTGCTGTTTGCAAGCCGTAGCGGAGGCTTTGGTTTGGTGGAGGGTTGCGCAGACAGTAGCTGTCTCGGTTATCAACTGTCCACCTTTTATCTGTAACTCAAGAGCAGTCACAAGGTCCATACCTAGTATAGGAGTTCCCGTTTTTACTATGTAAAAGTCTGTAGTTGCACACTTGTCCCGGAAAGTAATGTCAGCAGTAAGACATCCTAGCACATCCAACTTCTCTTTAGAATAGGTAACAAGTTGCACCTTAGGTTCACTTAGCCTACTCAAACTAAAATGATCCCTGTATACATTTTCAGGCAGTATAGAAACACCAGACCCTGTATCCACAAGTAGCTCAATCGTAACAGTCTGTGCAGTAGGTGCAGTAATAGTAGTAGCACACATCAACTTATTCATGTCATAACCATTTCTCACAGATAAAACACACATTTCAGGCACAACAACTTCATCATTATCATCTGTCACTTCATTTACATACTTAGCAGAGGATTTGCATACTCTAGAAAAATGTCTTACATTTGCATTCTTTTGCAGGGCAGGATTTATCATTGGCAAGATGGCTTTCTGACCCACAGCGGTAGCAGTTGGTGTGAGTCCCGTCCAATTTAGGCTTGCCACGGTTTGGCTTGAAATTGCCTGCCTTCATTTTCACGTGAACGGCAGCCACATCCCTAGTGTCAGCAATGGCTTTGGCGTCAGCTATGGCAGCTTCAGTGCGCCTCGCTACATCCAGAGTTCTGTCCAATGTCAGAGTCTCTTCCATTAACAGTCTTTCACGTATGCGCGGATTGTTTGTCTTCTCTACAATCTGATCGCGCAGCAGTTCATCCTGCATGGCGCCAAACCCACATTGTTTAACGAGCTCGCGCAGGGCTGCAACATAGTGATCCGTGGACTCACCGACAGCTTGTGCTCGTTGCCGAAAACGGTACCTTTCGGCGACAACATTCACTTTCGGAGAGAAGTATTTCCTCAAAGCACCAGTTCCAGTGTAGTCGTCAGTAGCGAGTGGCAAGGTGCTGTAGATTCGTTGTCCTTCTGTTCCTAAGCAGTGAATGATCAGGGCTCTCTTCCTCTCGACGGCAAAGTCTTGTCCCCCGATAGCAAGCAAGTAGTTGTCAAACAACCGTATCCACGCATCAAATGCTATCTTCGGTTCACCTGGGCACTCCAGGAACGCGGCTGGAGGTTGCAAGGAAAGTAAAGCCATCTCCTCTTCTTCACTACTACTCTCGTCGCCACTTTGTTGTGTGGGTGTATCGGACATATATCACACAGTAGTATAGGAACAGACAGGGTACTTTATTTCTCTTCTTCACTCAGCACAGAACTAACTTCTTCTTCTATTCATACATAGTACGTCTCACGTAACGCAACAGCGCCCTCTAGGGTCATCCTATTATAACATATAGGCAAGTGCAGTGTAGGCCTATTGTATGGACACAACACCCCTGAACCACCGTACTGAGATATCCAGCCTCAAAGTCTTCAGAGACGTTTTTCACAGAGGTAATGGGTGGGAACAATAGCTGGTTAACTCCACCCTAATCACTCCCTCAAGACAACCACACCCTCAAGACAACCACTCCCCCATTACACTACCTGACCAACCCTCAGGAAACAAAATTGCAGGGTTGACACGTTTAAATTGCTAAATAATAATAATAATAATAATAATAATAATTCCAGATTCATAAAAAAAATGTGCCATGTGTGCCACATTTTTATTACGTCCCATTACAAGTACAAGAGAGTAAAATTCATGGCAATGGAAAAAAATAGGCAAGATACAATTGAGCAATACAATAATAGAATGGTGAAAAATTATAATGTTGTGTCTGTGTGTATGCATTTATCATTATAGTCCATAAAGCATCTAGTGGGACTTCGGTGTAGTTCCTTCCCATCCCATCTGGGCATCAAAGCTGTAATAAAAAAAGAAGACAGTACATTTCAAATGATTGCCCACTGTTACCAACACCACTTTTACAAAAAAGCCTACTACTATCTTCATAAAATAGAATTGCTTATACAATGACAATGACAAATACCTGAAGTGCTGTTGACTCATCAAGGTGTCATCTCTCAGAACCTCTCACCTCGTCATTCTGTAACACAAATTTCAGGTCAGAGGTGTGGACACTTCTCTAGTGTAGGTTTTCCATCGACTCTCAGTGTACTGTATTACAGAAGTAGGCTAGTGAAATCATTTCAATTCACAGTATTATTCTAGAGCAAATCTACATATCAATGAATTAATCATTATTTTTGATTCCACACAACATGACCTTTCATTACAAAAGCATTTACTTTTTCTATAATCTATATCTCAAAGCTAGCTAGCTAGCTAACAAGCTAACACTTGTTTGGCTAGCTGGTACACACACACACACACACACACACACACACACACACACACACACACACACTAAAATGGTGCATGAAACATACTGTACAGTATGTTGCATGTTTAGTAGGTCTGCAACAAATGTATTTATTCATTATGTTTTATCTTTGACAATGTATTTCTTCCTCCCACCATCTCCTATTAGTTTTGTAGAGGGGTGGCATAATTGTGGTGAGCAGTTTCAGTGGTTTAATAACTGATGCTAACAACGGGGCTATCTACCTTACTCACAAAACAACAAATAACTGTTTGGCTATCCTAAGTAAACAACACAAAATCCTAGTAAACAACACATGTAACTCACTAAAACTTACCCAAGAACACAGCAGAAGGTCTGTCTGCAGACGACTGTCCCATGAATAGTGAACTGATATGGAGATGTCTGACATTCCGTTGTCTTCTTCGTCAGATTCGGAGTTCGGAGTTCCCGTTCGGAGTTCCCATTATGTATAGTCCAATATGAAGGAGTTCATTAATTGCCCACTGTCGATATTTCTGCCTGCTTTTGAAATTATGTTGATAGCATTAGCTTCAGCATCCATCTTGTAAACTTGTAAACAGATCCACACGCAGATGGCTACTTACATACAGCTGGGGTGGGTGTGGTTACACACACTGCCACACTAATACCCCCCACCCGACTTTGCTAACTAAATGTAGGTATTTAGTGAATGTAAAACTGTTGGATATGATATCGAGTGGGTTCTTCATCGCTTCAATTTTCATCCTATGCCAAAAACCGGAAAACACATTTTTTGACAACAAGACTTGTTTTGCTCGATTGCGAGCTTTCACAATTGCCGAGATGCGGACCTTTTAATGAAACCCTGTCACATATTATTCGGCCTTCTCGCATGCACGGCATGTTTGAGATCTTTCCACAGATTTTCAATAATATTCAAGTCTGGAGACTGTGATGGCCATTCCAAAACTTTCATCCGTCTTTCCTGGAGGTACTTCATGGTTGATTTTGAGGTATGCTTCGGGTCATTGTCTTGCTGGAATACCCAACCTCTCTTCAACTTAAATTTCTGGACTGACCTTCTAACATTAACCTCTAGAATGTCTTGATATTTGCTGGAATCCATTCGTCCTTCCAACTGCACAATATTGCCTGTGCCCCCAGCTGCTACACAACCCCAAAGCATAATAGGTCCACCTCCATGCTTAACATTTGGCAAGGTGTTTTTCTCTACAAATGCTTAACCCTTTTTTCTCCAAACATACCTTCTTTGGTTGTGGCCAAAAAGTTCAATTTTGGTTTGTTCCAATAGGCTTCAGGTTTCTCAAGGTTTTCATTTGCATACTTCAGACACTTATTTTTGTGTTGAGGTCGTAGGAAAAGCTTCTTTCTGGCAAATCTGCCATGTAGGGCTTTGTTGTTTAAAGTACGCTGTATTGTTGTCCTGTGAACAACTAGACTGGTGTCTGCTACTCTTTTTTGCAGTGATGTGTGGGTTGTTCTGAGCCTTTCTCACCAGATCTCCGGCCATTCTATCTGACATTTTTCTTGGTCTTCCAGATCTTGCCTTGACTTGACATGTTCCATTTATTTTCAATTTTCTGATGATTTTTCTGACAGTGGAAATGGGTAGTTTGACACATTGCAAGAGACGCAGTCGGATACTTTAGAAGGCATGGAGTTCAGAATATATAGTTCAACCCTGGAATTATATTCACCTGACTCATTGAAGCCATAACGAGTAAATCACCTTGGTCTGGGCCTTAGTTTTACAAAAAATTATCCAAAAGGGCAAACTTTTGCACAGGGCCCTTTTCCTTTTTTATGAAAAATGAAAATAAAAAGAAACCTTGTTTTAAAATGTCCAGAAAGGTGTCATGTTTAACTTTGTAGCATTTAGTGTTCAGGTTTGATTTCAATCAAATGGAGATTAATTGTAACATACATTTAAACCAGGGGTTCCCACTGTAAGTGTGAGCTGCCTATACAAACAGACAGCGATTTTCAGTACATTCATATTTAATATTTAATATCTAACAAAATAAGTGATGCTTTCAACTTTTAGCCAGAAGAGTCGGTCATGCATGTTGCTAAGCATATTAGCTCTCATTGTGCACTGCAGGGCAAGCCAAGCTGCTCTGTTCTGAACCCGTAGTAGCTACCCTAGATGTGTTTTAGTAGTGCCTGACCAGACCACCAGGCAGTAATCTAAGTGTGATAACACTAGGGTCTGCAGGACATGTTTGGTCAGATGTGATGTTAAAAAAGAAAAGCATCTCTTACTACAGATATGTTCCTCCCCATCTTATGCACCAGTAAATGTATATGTTTTACCATGTTAGTTTACAGTCTAAAGTTACACCAAAAAGCTTTGTTTCCTGTACTTGCTCATTGGCAACATTGTTCATTACCAGATTCAGCTTGGGTTTATAGCTTTTGTCAATGCTCTTATTTTTTGTATATTTTCAGGACAAGTTTGTTTTCAGTGATACAGTTATCCAAATCCCAAATACTATCTACAACTCTTTGTTGAGGGCTGAGGTGATTTCCAACTGTTGTTGCAGACATGTAGAGTGTTGAATCATCTGCATACATAGACGCACAGGCTTTTTTACAAGTGGGAGATCATTGTAAAGATCGAGAAGAGTAGTGGTCCAAGTGAAGAGCCCTGTGGAATCCCACACTGTATATGTCTTGCATTTGAGAGGCTTCCGTTAACACTAGAACAGCCATGAGGGGTCATTTGACCTGTGAGTAAAAAAAAAAGTTATATCTTTGCACTCTATCAAATTTCAGGACCCTCCTTTCATGACCGTTTCTAGATATGTGCGTTCTACCACCCAGTATCCTTCCATTTTCAAAATCACATCAGGATAAGCTAGTATAAAGCTATGTTGCTGTTTTTCTGTGTAGGAAGCACAGAAGGTCAGATGGTAGTAGACTTGGTCAGATGGTAGTAGACTTGGTCAGATGGTAGTAGGCTTGGTCAGATGGTAGTAGGCTTGGTCAGATGGTAGTAGACTTGGTCAGATGGTAGTAGACTTGGTCAGATGGTAGTAGGCTTGGTCAGATGGTAGTAGACTTGGTCAGATGGTAGTAGACTTGGTCAGATGGTAGTAGGCTGGGTCAGATGGTAGTAGGCTTGGTCAGATGGTAGTAGGCTTGGTCAGATGGTAGTAGACTTGGTCAGATGGTAGTAGGCTTGGTCAGATGGTAGTAGACTTGGTCAGATGGTAGTAGGCTTGGTCAGATGGTAGTAGACTTGGTCAGATGGTAGTAGACTTGGTCAGATGGTAGTAGGCTTGGTCAGATGGTAGTAGACTTGGTCAGATGGTAGTAGACTTGGTCAGATGGTAGTAGGCTGGGTCAGATGGTAGGAGGCTTGGTCAGATGGTAGTAGACTTGGTCAGATGGTAGTAGGCTTGGAATTTACAAGCGGCCAACTAGTGGTAGGGGTTAGGGGTAGTGGTGGTCTAGTGGATAGTGAGTTGGACTTGTGATCGGAAGGTTGTGAGTTCAAATCCCGCCTGAAACCACACCACTACTAGTGTGCCCTTGAGTAAGGCACTTAGCCCTCAGTTACTCCAGGGGGAATGTCCCTGTAATTCGTAATTGTAAGTCGCTTTGGATAAAGGCGTCTGCTAAATGGCAAAATTAATTAAATTAATTAATTAGTGGTCATTGTGTGTAAATAGCAGCTTGAGCATTGTAAAGAGGGGATCATTTGACCTCAGAGGCGGCTCTTTCAGTAGGTAAAAAGGCACGTCTGTTCTAGTGTTAAGGAGAACCTTCTGTGTTCTATTAGTCAGGTAGCGTTCTATCCATGCTGAGGCAGATGGAGTAAAGCCATAACACTTACATTTCCTTAATAGCAAGTTATGATCAATAACAATAACTTCATAGGGACCAAATCAAATGAAGTGTTGGTGAATAATTGAAATTCAGGTTAGAATTTCAGACAGTACATTGAAATGAAACATTCCACTGGATTGAATTAAATGAAAGTGTGGCGGGTTCACAGACTGTGTGAGTGTGTGTTAATTGATTGAATTGTGTAGGCGTGGTCAGTGTAGTCCTACGCTCTGTGTTCTGCTGTGTGTGTTGAACTCGAAGCACTTGCGAGTTCATTCGACTGCTAAGTGTTCTGTGTACCTGCCTGCTTTTGTTGTGCTGTGGTTTAAATCGGTTGCTGAACAACATGGCTAACGCCGCCGCTGAGCACTCTCGCTCGTGGAACTTTGAGCTCCGAAGCCACATCACTCTGATTACCACCACCTACCCATCAATCAGGTCTGGAGTGGCACTCCATCTTAGTAGACCCCCCCCCCTTCCCCGCCGCACCTCAACCCCCACCCCCCACCGCCACATCCACTTCACCGTCATCACATACTCTGCCTTTGTCTGTCTCTCTATGTCTATCTGTCTGTCTCTCTCACTTTCCCTCTCTCCCCCTCTCTCTCTGGCTAATTTTCTCTTTCACACAGACAAACACAGTTGCATTGGCAGGGTGCACGTGCAGAAGGCACACACACGTTCTTTGTTGATTCTTCGGTTTTATTGAATTGAATGTAACAAGGCCAGCCCTGATGTTTCTGTTGCTGCCTTTTTCAAGGGATGCTGGGACACACGCACGTGTACGTGTGCACACGCACACACACACACACACACACACACACACACACACACGCAAACACACACACACACACACACACACGCAAACACACACACACACACACACATACACACACACACACACACACACACACACACACACACACACACACACAAACACACACACGCACACACACACACACACACACACACACACACACACACACACACGCAAACACACCCACACACACACACACACTCTGTTTCATATCCCTCACTGCTCCCTCACTTGTTCACCGTATACACCACCTAACATGATTAGGCAGGGTGTGATTATGACTCTCAGCCCTCCACCATGGTGTCAGTGGGACCAGTGTGAGGCTGTCTACATGTAGTGTCCTCATCCGGCCATTAGAGGACGCCACATCATCAAACTAAGAAGAAGCGACTGTAAATCAACTAAATACTGGAGATCTATGAGTAAAGTTGTCTATACATGAGCTATTAGTAATTGCAGTTATTGATTTTATGCAATAAAGCACTGGAATAATGCCTTTTATGAAATATCTGAGTATTTCAGAGTGTGTGTATTTCAGAGTGTGGGGACCCACCGCTGGGTGCTGGTAGGCAAACTGGCTAGTAGTCGCCCTATGTGTAGAGGGCTGCAAGGGAATTTTCCTGGCTACATAGTGTACAGGTTTTTACTTTTGCCTGCTTGCGGCTCTGTCAGTATTGATTGATTGACTGAGAATGTTCATTATGTGAAGCGCATTGAGTTGCATCTTGTAAGAAATGCACTATACAAATAAAATTTGATTTGATTTGATTTGATTTATCTGAGAGGGAAATTACTTTAAGAGTTTAACAATTTAGGCTCGTTTCCTGAACCCAGATCAGGCCTACCATTAGTCTAAAGACCATGTTGTTGAATGGAGAATAGCCATTGAAAGCGCTCGCTAGACCTGGAGTATAGGCTTATGGTGGGCCTAGCAAATCATGCCTTTTTAAGATATTTAAGATATCATTGCACATAAGTACTGTATAATGACAGAAATATAGGGTTAAACTTATGTGAAAGTAGCCCATTCAAAATGGTGTTTTAAGGTCTTTGCTGTTGGGGTTAATACAAACATTTGACCATCATTAAAATGCAACTTTGTTGCAAGGGATAGGGCTGTGGTCTAGGAAGGGATGGGGGTGTGGTCTCGGAAAGGAAGGGGGTGTGGTCTAGGAAGGGATGGGGGTGTGGTCTAGGTTATGATTAATCAGTCTGTTTATGTAAACCTCACTTATTGGTTGGACCAGATCGACATAACTCAGGAATCGAGAGTGTCTGTTGCTAGGTAACGGAGAACAAAAAAACGGTAAAGCCACTCCAATCAGCATCGGGGTGAAAGCGCTGTCGACAATTACATAAATGCTCTCCAGAGTTCTGGTGATAAGTAACAGCCATTAACATTTTAACTAGTGCATGTCACCTGCATCCCCTCCGCTCCATCTTCCCGCACCGAGAGAATATTGATCTGTTTTAAAGGATTGTTTATCACAACTCCCTCCTGGGTTTTCTGTCATGTTTGAAGACACCAAAGATGACATCTTTCAATGTTGTACTCTTTGCTGTGTCTCAAATACAGACGCTTTGTTTGAACTTTCACCTAACAGCAGCATGCCAATTATCACCCATTCTGCTGAGGTTGTCTTGGTCAAGGTGTAGTGAGGATTCGCCCCCCCCGCGCGCGCCCCCACCAGATGCGATTACCACTAGAACAGGATGTAGACTTCCTGATTCTCTAGTCAGAGACAGAGCAACCTGACACTCACTCCATTTGCACTGACATCCGGATACCTGATTAGTTGAACACATGTCATTTTCAAACTCAATAACCTAATTATCTAGGATTGCAAACTCTCTCAAACGCTCTCAAACGCTCTCAAACGGACGACACCTAAAATGAAAACCCGATCAGTTTCCCACGTGCAACTTTCATGATTAAAAATAATGTGATCTGTTGTTATAATAATGTGATCTGTTGTTATAATAATGTGATCTGTTGTTATAATAATGTGATCTGTTGTTGTCGATGCCTGTAGATTTCCGACTTTTTTTATTTATTGTGTTTGTTCAGTTTCTTTTTAGATTTCACCGGAGGAAAAAAAAAGGTCTTTTTGAAGGCGTTTGGCTGCTCTGTTCATCTGGAGGGACTGAAACCTTGACTTGGTGTGCTACAAGCACTGCAATTGCCCAAGGGGAGAGACAGATCTCTGTAGGAAGAGGTCGCTCTATTGTGCAACATGGCTTTTGTTGGGAAAATGAAAAGAACAGAGCAGAAATTCAAGAGAGCGGTGTCGCTATGGAAACAACTGTTAAGAGAGGAAAAGGGGAATGTAATGTTTATAGAAATGGACAAACACCAATGAGGGTCTATTTTTCTTTTTGTGTGCGTGCTTTATGTAATAGGGGTTTATGTAAAACATTTATCTTGGTTTGCGTAATGTCAAACATTGCGTGATCCATACGAACACACTTTATGTTAATATAGTCTCTCTCTCTCTCTCACTCTCTCTCTCTCTCTCTCTCTCTCTCACACTCTTTCGCTTTCCACTCCCCATCGCTTTCTCCTGTCTCCATCTCTATTTATGGATTGTATACGTAGCGTATACTGTACATACCCATACTGTCACGATGACTAAATGCACACCTACTTGTTGCCTATTGGTTCATGTCAGCATCATATTGTCCTTTTAGGCCTCTTATTCAATCTGAATAAGATTGATTCAATCGCTGCTAACTGATTCACATTAATAGGATATATGGACGATATATCGAGCGGAATGAAGGAAATGACTGAAGCTCAGTTCAATGCCACTCATTTGTCTTATTTTGGGGATTAGTCTAAAACATAATTACAAGCTGTGTGTCCAGTGGAAATTGTGATGAAAGTATGCAGGTCTACTGTATATGCAAAATGCAGACAGATTTGATTTCAGTTGGGTCAGCTGTTTGGGGAGGAGTGTGTGTGTGGTGGGGGGTTCATTTCTAAGAGATATAGCTCCATCCATCCCCTCAATAAAGAGAGGAGAGTGGCAGATGGAGTGAAAGAGGGCACTTGCCAAATGAGGTCTCAGTCACACTCTTCAGTGTGAAAACCCCTGCTTTCTTCTCCTCTCCCTCACAAAGAGAGCAGCCTTAAGATCTATTTCATGAACTATTTTTATTTCTGACTTCCGATATTAGCACAATGACCTCGATTTTGAAACGTTTTAATCGTTGCGATACTCCTCTTCATTAATGACATGTTCTCAATGCTTGGGCATCGTCTTTGATGTGCAGTTTAGTGGGTCATCATTTGAGGTGGACAATGCTGGACAATAGGCACATTGAACTTGACACTGGGCATGTAGAATCGTTGTTTGATCAAAAGTAGGTCTAACAAAAGGCAAGGAAGGCGCTCTTTAATATGTTAAAATACCTTCATTGTAGTGTTAATGTTCTAAATAACAGGTTTTTTTGTTAGGGTTATCCATGAGAACCCACACGCAATTCTATTTATTTATCTAACAAGACAGTTTACTTACAGTGATTTAAATCAGCTGCATTTGACTCAAGTGAAGTGTTAGTTTTAACTCAGTATAATCTTATATCATGTTATGTTACAGCATATAGCGATGCTAAAAGTTCTGTCTGCATTGCACAGCTTGTCTATCCTGTGTATAGCCTATAGGTCATTACTTTATCAATGTATTTATTATTCTGTACTACTCTACATTTACCACTTGATACACCTTACAAGAACCTGGAAGTGGTTAGTGGATAATGGGTGTAGAATGCCATGGTCCCCACGTGTATTTAGGGAAAGTGACAATTTTGAGAAAATGTCAGTGTTCATCCTTGTCAAATATATATTGCCATGGGAACAGCAATATGCTACCCCCTCCCCCCTCCATCTCTCATCATTTCCATTCAGTGAATTTTGAAATTGCCATAGTGAGATAGGCTGCGTGGGAAGGGGTTGCGCAAGTGTGCGGTGGTTTTCTCCGCGTCCCGGAGTCTTTTTGAGCAAGGCGATGATCACATTGAAAGATAAGCGTGCGCCGATCAAACTAAGCTCCTCAATCTCGCCGAATGTTTCTGCAGACACAATCACATTTCTGATTGATGAAAGCGGATGAAAGAATGCCAACTTGTTTAGATTATGCTAATGGATATGCTAATGCATCGCCTCGGATAGTTGACAAGGTCGACTCTGAAGTTCGATTAGAGGAGATGCGTAAAGTTGGAGACGGTCAGGATGACGTCCGCTGGACCTTATTGTCGTATGAGGACTAGCCTGTTTCAACAGACATAAACAGATTTCAATGCATACATCTGAGTTTAGTTGTTAAACTCCGTGGTTCGTTTACCTGTCTTTACCTGATGTTTTTTTTTTTATTGAAGCGCATATGTGGACATTTGTCGGGAGAGTGACTGGTTAGCAATACGCAGATGTTACCCGCCCGAACAGATGGAGTGATATAGATGGAGATATTATAATACGTGCAACCGAATAATTTATTATAGCCTACAAGTGGAATTTCTCTATTATTTTCTGTTTTTAAAAAACGCAACCAACATGAGATTCGATTGAATTACAGTTGATTTAGACATGGAATGACATTGTTTATAACTTTGGGGGATTTTTGAAATTTTATTTTTTCTACACTCGAACAGTTTGACTGTTAATGGATTGAAAGTGGATCTTTTGTTCTTCCAACTCCTCTGCTGTTTCGGCTGTTTTGATATCCGAGGCAAAAACATTTAGCCAGTGTTTATCCTTTGCTTTGATAGAATGGCTCGGTTCGGAGACGACGTACCGAACACGGTTGATTCGGGAGAGGGGGATCCGGAGCGAGGAGGAGACGGTCCGGACGATGGAGGACTCGGATCGGGGTCGATGAAACAAACCAAAGCGCAGAGAGCCCGCACCATGGCTCTCTACAACCCGACTCCCCACCGGAAAAACTGTCTCACCGTCAACAGGTCCCTCTTCATATTCGCCGAGGACAATTTCCTTCGGAAATACGCAAAGAGGTTCATAGAATGGCCATATCCTTCCCGTTAACAAAGTTAAGAGGTACGCTACTCATAAATGCACGTTATTGTTTTAACATCACATCACTTTATATTGGTTTTGTATCAGAATTTCTTGTCAAGAAGTAGCCTAATGTTAACCAATTGGATGTGGATCAGAACCACGGACAGCGCCCATTGAATACTTCTCTCTCCCACAACAGATTATCGGCATTTACTTAATAAATTGATTGTCAGACTTAACTTTATTGAATAGTTTTGTGGCCTACTATTCACAGTTTGTTATTATATGCTAGCATGCACACCTTTATATGTGTTTTATATGTTAAGTTTGTTATTTGAGGAGGCAACTTATACCACTAGAACACATACAGCCTGTCTTTAGTCCAACCCTTGTCTTTCTAAGAAAAGCTCTGCAAGACCCCAATGTGCTTTCAATCACTGGTCTATCTGTTAAAATGATTACTTATTGCTTGGTTCAATACATTCTCACTTAGACCTGGTTTTCTAAAGCGCAACATGCTTTACTCTAGCGGTCAGGCTAGTGAACCCAAATGCAGAACACAAAGGAGTAGGCAGATGATGATGGTCAAACCCAAAAGATGGGTGTATTTATTGTAGGAACAAGGCGTAGGTTAGGGAGAGGATGAGGGGGACCAAGACAGACAGGGCAGGTAGACAGGACAGGTAGACAGACAGGACAGGTAGACAGGACAGGTAGACAGGACAGGACAGGTAGACAGGACAGGTAGACAAGACAGGTAGACAAGGCAGGTAGAAAGGGCAGGTAGACAGGACAGGACAGGTAGACAAGACAGGTAGACAAGGCAGGTAGACAGGACAGGTAGACAGGACAGGTAGACAGGTAGACAGGGCAGGTAGACAGGACAGGTAAACAGGACAGGTAGACAGGGCAGGTAGACAGGACTGGTAGACAGGTAGACAGGACAGGTAGACAGGACAGGTAGACAGGACAGGTAGACAGGACAGGTAGACAGGTAGACAGGACAGGTAGACAGGACAGGTAGACAGGACAGGTAGGCAGGACAGGTAGACAGGACAGGTAGACAGACAGACAGGACCGGTAGACAAGACAGGTAGACAGGGAAGGTAGACAGGACAGGTAGACAGGACAGGTAGACAGGACAGGCAGGTAGACAGGACAGGTAGACAGGACAGGTAGACAGGGAAGGTAGACAGGACAGACAGACAGGACAGGTAGACAGGACAGGTAGACAGGACAGGTAGACAGGACAGGCAGACAGGACAGGTAGACAGACAGGACAGGTAGACAGGACAGGTAGACAGGACAGGTAGACAGAACAGGTAGACAGGTAGACAGGACAGGCAGACAGGTAGACAGGTAGGTAGACAGGACAGGCAGGTAGACAGGACAGGCAGACAGGACAGGTAGACAGGACAGGTAGACAGGACAGGTAGACAGGACAGGTAGACAGGACAGGTAGACAGGACAGATAGACAGAACAGGTAGACGGGTAGACAGGACAGGTAGACAGGTAGGTAGACAGGACAGGTAGACAGGACAGGTAGACAGGACAGGCAGGTAGACAGGACAGGTAGACAGTACAGGTAGACAGGACAGGTAGACAGTACAGGCAGACAGGACAGGTAGACAGATAGACAGGACAGGTAGACAGGACAGGTAGACAGGACAGGTAGACAGATAGACAGGACAGGTAGACAGGACAGGTAGACAGGACAGGTAGACAGGTAGACAGGACAGGTAGACTGGACAGGTAGACAGGACAGGTAGACTGGACAGGCAGGTAGGACAGGTAGACAGGCAGGTAGACAGGACAGGTAGACAGGACAGGCAGGTTTATTTATTTATTTGTTTATTTATTGGAAGGATCCCCATTAGCTATACCCATAGGCATGAGCTACTTTTAGTGGGGTCCACATTTAAAACATACATTACAAGTAACATTTAACATATAAAGCATACTTTAAATTACAAATATCAAACATTAAAATATATCATACATTATACAATTTTACATTTGGCATAATATAAAACACTTAAATCTCTAGTTACATAAAAATAGAACAAGTTACAACCATGTTAGAGAGGACTACACATTTCCATCTACGGCGCGTCACCATCTAGTGTCTGTTTGTCTAGTGTCAAGTTTGCTGTACCCAGGTGTTTCCTTATCTGCTTTTTGAACATACGTTTAAAAAGGTTTATAATTTCTGTTGGTAGTAGGTTACATGACTTCATGGCTCTGTATCCCACTGTGCGTCTAAGAAAATTGGTATTAGCTTTAGGGAGTGAAAACCATCCTTCTGTTACTCGTCTAGTGACAGAGGTATGTGAAGCGAAGTTATTATCTAGTTTGTTATACTGATCTGCTGGGTTAGGGTTAGGGTTAGTTATTATCTAGTTTGGTATACTGATCTGCTGGAGTTTTAGACTGTAAAAGGCTCCATGTTGACAAAAGAAGTGCAGCAGCCAACCTGTCTTTTAGCCATTGGAGACTAGCATGCATACTATGTATGATAGTTCTATATGGACACTGTAGAGCCAAGCGTGCAGCTAACTGTAGTTTGCTCAGGTCTTTCTTTGTAATATTAGCCCATACTATCTGGCAGTAATCCAGCTGTGACATAACCAGAGAAGTAACAACCAGTCTCCTTAGATCAGGTGCAAGATAGTTTCTGCATCGTCTGACTACGGCTAGTGCTTTGCCCATTTTATTGACAATAGTGTCAAGATGATGCTTTTTGTTTTGGCTAAGTTAAGTACCATCTTGTTTTCATGGACCCACTTGATGGTAGACAGGACAGGTAGACAGGACAGGTAGACAGACAGGACAGGTAGACAGACAGGACAGGTAGACAGACAGGACAGGTAGACAGGACAGGCAGGTAGACAGGACAGGTAGACAGGACAGGTAGACAGGACAGGTAGACAGGACAGGTAGACAGACAGGACGGGTAGACAGGACGGGTAGACAGGACAGGTAGACAGGACAGGCAGGTAGACAGGACAGGTAGACAGGGCAGGCAGGTAGACAGACAGGACAGGTAGACAGACAGGACAGGTAGACAGACAGGACAGGTAGACAGGACAGGCAGGTAGACAGGACAGGTAGACAGGACAGGTAGACAGGACAGGTAGACAGGACAGGTAGACAGGACAGGCAGGTAGACAGGACAGGCAGGTAGACAGGACAGGTAGACAGGACAGGTAGACAGGGCAGGTAGACAGGACAGGCAGGTAGACAGGACAGGTAGACAGGGCAGGTAGACAGGACAGGCAGGTAGACAGGACAGGCAGGTAGACAGGACAGGTAGACAGGACAGGTAGACAGGGCAGGTAGACAGGACAGGCAGGTAGACAGGGCAGGTAGACAGGGCAGGCAGGTAGACAGGACAGGTAGACAGGGCAGGCAGGTAGACAGGACAGGTAGACAGGGCAGGCAGGTAGACAGGAGGTAGGAGACAGCAGCAGGACTTCAGCTGGGGTACTGCGGGCACAGGGAAACAGGAATTAGTACACTAGATAGACTGACAGAATAGTATTGACGTAAAGGCTGGAAGAGCGACTTAACAGTGAAACTGAAGCTGCGATGTGGCAGAGCGTTGAAGTCTGGACCAGGTATTTATGGCAGGGCTAATGATGGGGTGACGGCAACCAGTTGGTAACCTGCCTCCCGCACACCTGACTCCCACACCTTGTTCCCCCTTTCACCAGACGCTGCTGTCACATTCACAATCCTCCTCTGGGAAGAGGAGCTCTGCTTCTGCTACGGCTGCTGTGAATCTGAGCAGTGTTAGGCTGTGAATCTGAGCAGTGTTAGGCTGTGAATCTGAGCAGTGTTGAGCAGTGTTAGGCTGTGGCAACAGGTTAAGCACGTGATGATCTTTTGAAACATACTCTGCATGCCGTGGGCGGGGTGTGGGCATATCTGTACTGCCTTAGAGCTCTCTGGAATATGAACCTGTCCATGAGTAGGTGTCAGGACACAAACTGAACTTTTTTTTCTTTTTTTCGTTCCTCTTCACTTTCACGTTTCGCTACGGCTAGCGGTCTCTGGTGTTCCTTTGTTTGACTTTTACCGTGCATGATTGCATATGGAGCATGCGTCTATGCGTGTGTATTCTTATCTATGAAGCCGCCAATGATCATATGCATTCGTATGCATACCCCTTACACTAACGCTATATTGTTACAGTACCGTGTGATCCTCTGTCTGACAACGCTTAGGGTGTGGGTTTGTTTCCCGCTGGGACCATATATACAGAAAAGGTATGCACTCACTGCAATGTTTTGGATATTCACACCCCTTCACCTTTTCCACATTTTGTTGTTTAAAATGGATTCAATTAAAATAATACACAATAACCCCAGAATGACAAAGCGAAACCACTTTTTTCTAAATGTCAGTAAATGTATTACAATTTAAATACAGAAATAACTCATGCACATAAGTATTCAGACCCTTTGCAATGATACTCTTAAAATGAGCTAAAATACAAAAATGTAATCAACAAATAACTCAATAAGTTGAATTGAGTCCATCTTAATGCACAGATGATAGTTAATGTAATTTTGGAATCAATATCTTTGTTTTTATAGGGTCTCTGATTTGCATTGTGAATCAATGACACACTGTGTGGATCAGGTTGTCATTACAAACTGAGCAAATGGAGAGGAACAAAACTGCTCAGGAATGCAGACTTACACACATCTACAAAGTTGAATGGTGGAGAGGAAAAAGCACAGTCGATGGAACAACATCATCTCAGTCACTCTACAAAATTGGTCTATAACCAAGTGGCCAAAAAGAATCCCTTAATGGAAAAATAATATCTCATATCCATAATTGTGTTTGCAACAATTAATTCAAGTAATAATGCAAAGAAAGTGGCTGAAAATGTGTTTATTTGGTTTTACTACAAAGCATTACGTTTAGTGCAAATCCAGCACATGCAATGCAGTTTATGCACCATCTCTCGTGTGAAGAATAGTGGAGCTGCATCAACGTATGGGTATATTTGTCACTGGCAGGGACTGAGTTTGTCAGGATCAAGAGAAAATGCTAAAACTTGCTGTGTTGGTAGTGACATTCTAATCTACACAGTGTGTAATTGATTCCTATGCAAATCAGAGACCCTATAAAAACAAAAACAAAATATATTAATTCCAAAATTACATGAACTATTGTTCTTGCATTAAGATGGACTCAATTCAACTTATTGAGTCATTTGTTGATGGCATTTTATCCCATTTTTAAATATTATATATTAGTACATATCATACTGATATATCACTGATTTGTATTCCTATATTATTAATCACTCGTCGAAACACAAGTTGCTCATTGTTTTTGTTCTTTTGTTTATGCATAACAGTAAGTAGCCTTGAGCCTAACCTGTTTCCGTAGCGTGAGGCAGCTTGATGTAAAAGTACACCCCATGGACATGACGCTTGTATGTCGCAGGGCTTACCCCCCAATCCATCCCTTAATGCTGAGTGCCAAGCAGGGAGGCATCGGGTACCATGTTTATAGTCTTTGGTACGACTCGGCCGGGGATCAAACTCACAACCTCCCAATCTCAGGGCGGACACTCTGACCACAAGGCCACAATGTTGCTTATGCATAGATCCCTTAACTTGTCTTAATGTCACAGATAAAGGGTGTGGTTGACCAGAGGGCTGTGTTAGAATGCTTTAGCAGTGATGAGATCCCAGTCAGACAAGGACACGTGTATAGGCAGCAGCACTGACACCACCAGAACAAACTTCAAGGCTCAATCCGATGCTCTTGGTGAGGCAGGGCTACAGCGTGCCAGGCTACAGTTGGCCCAGTTGTTCAAAAACTTTTCATCTGGACCAAAATGATCCCGATTCTTTTCTCTGATGCAGGATCAGATCGAGCTGGCTGATTTCCCTTACTCAAAATCTGCCAGATAAGATCTGACCCTGGATAGCAAAAAAGAATCAGGATCATTCTGATGGGCCAGTGTGTCTCTGTCCCACTGTTATCTAACCACTGGCTGTGTGTGTCTGTGTGTCTGTCCCACTGTTATCTAACCACTGGCTGTGTGTCTGTGTGTCTGTATGTCTGTCCCACTGTTATCTAACCACTGGCTGTGTGTCTGTGTGTCTGTGTGTCTGTGTGTCTGTGTGACTGTGTGTCTGTGTGTCTGTGTGACTGTGTGTCTGTGTGTCTGTGTTTCTGTGTCTCTGTCCCACTGTTATCTAACCACTGTCTGTGTGTCTGTGTGTCTGTGTGTCTGTGTGACTGTGTGTCTGTGTGTCTGTGTGTCTGTCCCACTGTTATCTAACCACTGGCTGTGTGTCTGTGTGTCTGTGTGTCTGTCCCACTGTTATCTAACCACTGGCTGTGTGTCTGTGTGACTGTGTGTCTGTGTGTCTGTGTGACTGTGTGTCTGTGTGTCTGTG